>NC_090924.1:862343370-862646401 GCF_040938575.1 Ambystoma mexicanum | reverse complement strand
GTTCACAAACCTCTCCCTTCTGCCTAACTTCTGTCACCTCCTCCTGAAGTTTCCCTTCCTCATTCTTTCAACCACCTCCTTCTCCTCCTCCTCACAATTCTTGAAATACCTCCTCCTGGTTTTCATTCAGCTCTGCCTTGTCTTTCAAAAACCTTCTCCTGGTGTTTCAACCACCTCCAGCTAATGTTTACCCACCCCCTCCTGACGTTTCAAGTACATATGGTTTGAACACTACATAGAAATAATAATTCCATTAAGATCAATCCACCATAGTTCCACACATGAAATCATTTCATATAAACAGTATTACTTTAAAATGCAATCATATTAAATAGGAACAATTTCAATTATGCAATTAATATCTCATTTAATTTTAACCATCATATAAATACCTTAAAATACAAGTATCATTAATAAACACATTTTAAAAAAGTGCATTCATTCAACACTTGTCTTATTTAAAAGATTGAGAACTAATTTCCGAATATAATAAGAGGCCCCCGTTAATACCAAAGATTCTGCCATAAAAATATAGGATTTAAAGTGATTTGAGGCAATTTGCGATGATGTAGTAACACATTTCATATATCCTTTAGCATATACTGTAGCTAAAACAGGACATTCTGTTAAAATATGCCTTGCTGTTTCAATACGATCATTGCAAAGTATGCACTGTCTCTATTCCCATGGAACACCCTGCCAGGGCCCAATGTGAGAAACAGTAGGCAGCACATTATGGTGTACTTCATGATGTGCCTTCTATAATCAACATTATTAACCTTTATAATACTCTGGGTGATATTTTCACATTAGTTATTTTTACAAGAAAGAAGTGCCAAATTAGTTGAACAGTCCGGGTCAGCTGCTTTGATTTTTAATTTCTGTAGCAAGATACCCACATTAGTGGGAGTCGGTAAAGTGAGGTCAAGTATTCTAATAAAGTCAATACTTGAATGCTGAAGCTCAAAAAAGCCTGACTAACTGAGTTTGCCCGGGTATTACCTGCAATAAGGCCGAATAAGGACCCCTCTGTGTCATAAACTAAAAATAAATTCAGCGAGTGCTTCTGTGTGACTCTTTGTGAAGGCTGAGAAGACAAGTACTTCATTTCCGTGGCTCATGTAAGCTGTGGGACCAGGTGGAAATATGTGTGCTCTTAAGTGTTAAAGCAAGAAGATTAAGACTGATATAATTTCTTCAATATTTCAGAGCCCAGAGAGCTATTGGGTTGAGTGTGTACGCTTTACGCGCCCCTCCAATCTGGAAGAAGTTAAAAGCACCCAACGTGCTCATTCAAGGAGTGCTTCAGGAGTGATGTGTTGCTGCTCCAGTGGTGGGTGGCGGCAGCTGCACACGCACTACTCGATCAGATTGATCGTGGTTGCCTGATATTGATCTTGAAATTATAACTGTACCCTCTATATTGTAATTTTTTACAATGCCAGTTAAAACGAGGAAGGGTTATCAGAGAAGTGTAGTACCACAAAGAACTGGCTAAACCCTATTCCCAGATGAAAGTGACTAGTGTCAATACTGCTTCAGAGGTTATGGTACCTACAATTGTGAAGGGCTCCGAGGTGGATACTGATGTATCCTGCCTCCTGCAGGATCTGCCCTGGGCCAGTAACAACATGGAGCAGGAACCAGGCTGACCCAGGTATGTATAAAAGGAAACACGCTTTATTGTCTTGGTTATAGCTTCAGTATAGAATATAGGAGAGAGAGATCATAAGTAGCTTCTACTCTGGTTCCCTGCCCAGTTCCAAGTCCCTAACCGTCTCCCTTGGAATCCCCAAGAGCCTGTACACTCCAAGCTCCCCTAACATTCCACTCAGCTCTTTCACTGACTCAGACCTCATTCATACATGTGCAGGATACAACACATACTAAAATTGACAGTGTTTCCCTGGGTAAAATAACAGACTACTACCAATTGGTAGTTGAACCTAATCTGACTGTGGAGCATACCATAGTGCCCTCTTCCTCCCCTTTGTACTCGATACCTAGAACTAACAAAAATTCATTTTTTTCTCAATCTATTGATAATAATCAATCATTGCTCAAATTGTGGTATACAGTACAGAAGGAATCCTTAGGTGGGCATTGTGGAGCTGAGGGTGCAAACATAGTTCCTTTGGTGCAGAGCACCTCGCCTCCCGAGGTATAGAACAGGTTGTCCAAATCTCTGACATTTGAAAACCTTGTGACTGATGTCCAAAGAGAAACAGGTTCATTTGGTGTACACAGTGATTCTGATACTTTTGGGTAATCACATAATTCTGTGCCTCTTTATGAGGAAGTGTTCAAACTGTCAGCAATTTGCAAGGTTCTAATGGCACTTTGCTCAAAAATGGCCATTGACCAAAAAGAATTACTGTTCATTACTAGCAAAATAGCGGACATCATCATGTTTAATAGTAGCTTGAACTCTGAGGGTTAGTTAATTAGCATTCCTCATACCCCGATAAACAGGAGGGATTTGGTTGTAGATCAAGATGAGGCAGATTTAATTATGCTGGAACCGGAGCTATAGGATCTGATTAGTAGTAAGGATAATGACCTGGCCAATGCCTCGGTCCAACCTCAATACTATAGAAATCAAAAGTTTTGATTATAGTCACTTATCCCATAAGAAAAGGAAAAAAGGAGATTGCAAAGACAGAAGAAGCCATTAAGATCGAAAACAGTGAAAAAAGGTCTGAATGTTAATGTGGATATGAAGAAGCTAAACGGGGTAAGAATGGGGTCTATGGAGAAAGAAAGCGAACCAAACCCAGCTTCCACAGGTCAAATAAAAAATATGACTGTGTGTAGGAGAAATGCAGGAGCCTTGAGGAACTCCACATTGGATTGGGATGGGGTCCGCAGCCGCGGAAGGGGCGAAGACCCTAGTCGACCTATCAGACAGAAATGACTGTATCCAATTGGTGGCATTCTGTGAGAATGCGGCAGCCGAGGAGAGGTGTTGTGTGCGGATCTGGTGGTCAACCAGATCGAAGGCAGTGGAGAGATCCAGCAAGAGCAAAATGGCCAGTTTGCCCTTGTCTTTGGCATCGTCCATTTGGATTTCTAGATCCAAAAGGGCAGTTTCGGTCCCATGCCTTGGTCTAAAGCCGGATTGTCGCAAGCCTAGCAGGTTGTTGTCTTCCAAATGTTGTTGTATTTGGAGGTAGGCTACTCTGTCCAAGATTTTGAGGAGAAAAGGGACTGTGGTGATGGGTCTGAAATTTGTGGGGATGTTCGGGTCTAGGTTAGGTTTTTTGAGCAGGGGGAGGACCCACGCTTCTTTGAGGTTGTTGGGGACCACTGAGTTTTTGAAGGAAGAGTTGATCAGTGAGGTGATGAGAGGGGCTAGCTCATTAGCTCCGTCTTTGATGACGGAGGCAGGACATATATCGCCTTTGCAATTGGATGGTTTGAGGCTGGCGATTATCTTGACTACTTCCTCCTCTGTAACTGGTGAGAAGTGGAAGGGGGGGCAGTTAGGGATGGTATGGTCTATTTTACTGTTAGGGTTATTTTAGGTGGCAAGGTTAGCTTTTTTGGCTTCTATCTTTGCTTGAAGGAGGGCAATTTTGTTGGCAAGGGCAGGGCAAGCTGGATATTATTGCACCAGGCCTTGTCTTTGGTGCAGTCCTCTGTAGGTGGCAGTGGAGATTCGAGTTCCCTTAATAATTCTTTAGTGCCAGATTTGGCGTTGTGTATTCTTGTGTTATAGATCTTTTTTTTAGCGTTTAGGATGGCAGATTTGTAGGTGGAGGCTGCTGAAACGAATGTATCTTCAGTGGAAAGAGATGGGGCTTTTCTCCAACTGGTTTCTGCAGTTCTTTTAATGTTGCGGAGAGCCTTTAGTTCTGCTGAGAACCATTTGTTAGAGTGGGCAATGGGTTTGGCTTTTCGTTGTTTAAGAGGAGCTATATGGTTGAGTGCTAGTTCCAGAGTGTTGTTGTATAGGTCTACAAGGGCTGAAGGATTGTCATTCTGAGTATGAAGGTTAACTTTATTGATAGGCAAGAAGAGTGGTCTAAGGTTATCCATGGTGATGTTGCGATTATTTCTAGAGATTATTTGTGGTATCCTAGTAGGTGGTCTGGTTATAGGTATGGATCTGGGTCGAGAGAAAGTGATAAGGTGATGGTCAGTCCAAGTGCAGGGAGTGATGTCAGTCAGTGAAAGGTTGCAGTTGGAATCTGCAAGCCAGTCCAAGGATCTTCCTTTAGAGTGTGTAGGTTTGTGTTGAGTGAGGCCTAGATGCGTAATGGTGTCATTAAGAGAGGTGGCGTGATTGTCATTGGGGTCATTGAGGCCCAGGTTGAAATCACCCATGATGATGATTTGTGATTTGGGTCTGGTATTTGTAGTGAGTAGGATAGAGATATCCTCTTCAAAGGTGGAGAGGGGACGTGGAGGTCTGTATATAATGTGGAGAAGGATGGTTTGGGTGTTGGATAGTGGAAGTTTGATGGATAGGAGTTGGGCTGAGGGTAGGGTTGTGTTAGTTACTTCTCTGATGTTTAGGATGGGTTAAGCAATAATTGCTATCCCTCCTCCTATTCCGTTTTTTCTGTCAGCTCGGATAATGTTGTAGTTATCCGGGATGGCTAAAGCTAATGTGGGGCAAGCTGCTAAGTGGAGCCACGTCTCAGTCGAGGTGGTTGTTTGGTGGAGAAAATGTCGGCGACATCAGTGGCATGGGCTACCAGTGGGCGTGCATTGATAAGAGCACCCTTGATGGGTGTTGGTGGGGGGTTGTCTTTCGTGTGTGGTGGAGTGTCTGGTGTTATAGGATTATGGCTAGGTGAGGGGTCAGTGTGCGCAGTATGATGCGCAAAGTTCTTAGTTTGGTTGGTGAGCATTCTGGCGAGTTTTACATCAAGATTGGTGCAGTGGCTAAGTCTTGCGTTTCTAATCATAGTTGGTGGGGTAGCATTCAGGAAGGTGGTGGTGGGTAGAGGGAGGCGGGAACCTAGTCTTGTATTTCTGAGGGGTGTGGGGCCAGGTGTGAAGGGTGTAGGTGGTCGGGCGAATCTGTTTATCCAGTCCACTGGAGATAGTGAGTTTGGGTAAAGTGGCAAGGTTGTGTTGGTGCCGTTCTGTGGTGAGATATTATGGAGCAACGGGAGGAATGTAGCCATGGTTAGTGTGGCACCTCTAAGTGTGGCCATCATGGGTGGCTTGGGTCTGTGTGGTAATGGCAGTGGGTGGCAAAAAGGGAAGTTAGCAAGTTGAGAGGTAGTTTGTGCAGTCAGATAATGTATGTGGTGAAAGTAAACATAAGCACCTACTTAAGTTGCAATATGCGGAGGGCAATGTGAACACTAGAAGAGCATTGCATTAACAATAAACATGGGCACCTACTCAAGTTGCAATAGGCGGAAGGCCATGTGGACACTAGATGATCACTTCAGTAACAATAAGCATATACACCTACTCAAGTTGCAATAGGCGGAAGGCAATGTGGACACCAGATGATCACTTCAGTAACAATAAGCATATACACCTACTCAAGTTGCAATAGGCGGAAGGCAATGTGGACACTAGGTGAGCATTGCAGTAACAATAAACATGGGCACCTACTCAAGTTGCAATAGGCGGAGGGCCATGTGGACACTAGATGATCACTTCAGTAACAATAGGCATATACACCTACTCAAGTTGCAATAGGCGGAAGGCAATGTGGACACTAGGTGAGCATTGCAGTAACAATAAACATGGGCACCTACTCAAGTTGCAATAGGCGGAAGACAATGTGGACACTAGAAGAGCATTGCATTGACAATAAACATGGGCCCCTACTCAAATTCAATGTCTCAAAGCTTAAAATATTGGAATTTGAAGCTACCAATCTTAGTCCATTTATAAATAGATCAAGAGCCTCCTAATATTAATCACAGCCCTTTGGGCTGATTAGTCTATGCAGACAACACAGAGTGTTGGAAGTGTTACATAGCATCCCTTGAGTAGTTTCTTCTAGGGATAAGCTACTTGTTGAGCTAACGGACTCAGTAACTGATTCAAATTGGTCTATTATACACTTTTCGTCTCCTCTGTTTGTGGAACATGAGTTATTACACGCAGCAGTGCTTAAACTTAACGGTTTCAAAGTTATTCCCCTACAAACAATAATGGCTGATTTGGAAGCTGACTCCGATTGGAAATTGGAAATTAAAAAATCGAAGTAAATTCGAAATAGTTAAAATGGATATGGGAAAAGAGGTTTTGCAATGGGAATCCAAACTCGAAGCCTTTAAGTTAGGGCTGGATGTTAAATCAGGGAAGGAATTGCCTTCTTCACATTGAATTAAGAAGAATGGCATATTGATGCTAAAGAAGGACGCCATTAAGTTTCTGTCATGCAATTCACGTGGTTACAGTTCCTTTCTATACAATAAGGGTCTATGTGCCTCATTATAAGTATGCTGGTCCGGAAACAACGGTGCCGGTAATCCTACCGGCACCGTTGTTATCGGACCGGCACACTAAGGGTTTGCCTGCTGGAGCCGCTGTGCCAAACAGGGCTGACCCTGCTGGGCACATCGGCCATGGTAGGCAAGCCATCACGGATGCACTGGCACCGTTAACAAAGGGGCCTGTGCTTCCGTGCATCCCATTCCCATAGAGTCCTATAGGACTCCTTACAAATTACTGGCGCCTGACTTCCCCGGACCTCTGGGGTTGTAATCACCCCATGTTACCGGGAAGTCAGGCGGCAGTAATTTTTTCCAGGTCTGGCGGCAACCCATCAGTATCACCAGCAGGGTTACCACCGGACCCGTAATGAGGCCTATGTCATCTGATTGATTCTGATATATTTTGCCTGTAGGAGACATGGCTTACTAAACCTTGTTACATGGATGGTTGTGAACTTGCACAGAAAATGCCAGCAAAAAATAATTCTATGGGTCACCCGATGGGTGGCTTAACAACAGGTGTAAGAACATATTTGAATCCTGTTGAATTCTTACCTCAATGGCACTATAAAAATGTGGTAGCTATTTAAATGACATAGTGGATCAAGGATGTAAGATGACATTTGTTATTGATAAATGCACATGGCCCACCCGGAGGCCAAGCGACAAAGGAGATGCAAATATATGTCAATTTACTATTAACACATTAGGTATGTCAGGATGACGGAAAGCATTTCATGCTTGTGGGTGATTTTAATGAAGCCTGCTCCAAGTCCTCTTCACCTAATGGAAAATTCTGGAATTCAAGAGATACGAAAATTAAATCTTGGGTGTGATTTTTTGACAGCTGGAATATGCAATTCATTGACTTTGAAAAAGAAATGGAAGATGCCAATGTAAAAAAAAATGAAGTGTCTACATGGTTCAGAGACGAGGACAAGTCGAGAATTGATTACATCTTTGTATCTTATTCATTGTCTGAATCTATGGGTGCATATTCTACAGCTTTTACTAATAGTAGTGACCACGCTTTACTGAAGGTAAATTTAAAGATACAACAGAGTATCAAGCCAACCCTTTGCTTGGTAATGAATGAAGTAAAGCGAAGGGCAATAGGTTAAATTGGACAGCAGGAAACATTAAAGTGTTTCATCTCTGTGTTTATGAATACTGGGAAAAATCTGGTCTGAATTTTGAAAACTGTAATCTCAATCCGAGGGAGGGAATCAGATCTATTGTTTATGGTATTAAGATTTCACAGGGGGTTTAAGTAAAATAACCCATCTTGTCACAAATGTTTATAACACAAATTTTGACATCAACATAGCAGTAAAGAGAAAACAACATCGGGCAGGGATTAGGAAGATAAAAAAAGAAAATCGAGGAACTTTGTGTGAGAGGAAGAGAGCGAACGTCAGCAAGACAACAATATTTAAGAATTGGATTAGATATTATAATCAATCCCCATTTAATGATAACTGGAACATAATCTCTGAGGCACTATTATCAAAAGGCAGTAAGAAATGTAGTATCTGGTAAATGGGAAAGGTTCTAAGAAAGCCAAGGAAATGAATCTGATATCTGAGGAGTGGATTGTGACTGTGGAAATGCAAAGGTTGTGGCCAGAATACACATAACAGCCACTGACTGCAGCTATGATGGCACATGTTTCACGTATGATGTTGAGGATATTTTACAAATCATAATGGGCTTAAAATTGTTGAGAGCTCTGGGACCTGATGGGCACCCAATATGACAATTAAGGAACAAGCTGAAAAGTGGACTACCACTCTGTCCTGGCTCTTTAAATATGTTGCAACGCAGGGTAAGATCCCGAATTCTTGGAGAAAGGCAATTCTGGTTCCGATTTTGAAAAAGGGCACATGTTCTAAACCAAGAAATTATAGAATGATAGCTTTGTCAAACAGCATTTCTAAATGTTCTCTATTTTTCTTCTCAAAAAATGTAATGTTTGGGTGAAAGAGGCTGCAATGTTATCTCCCCAACAAACAGGAATTAGAAGAGGAACGGGTACACTGTTTAATATATTTGTTTTATTATACCTGATCGGTAATTGCCTAGAGAAAACCGGAAGCACATTGTATATATGTTTTATCGTTTACACAAAAGCTTTCAATACTGTTTCTAGGGATCTGCTCTAAGAGAAAATGTTGAAATTTGGATGTAACAGGCCTATTTTATATTTGGTCTGGCAATTTTATCATGACACAAGTGTCACTGTACGATTGGACCATAAGGGCACTTTAACTCGGGAAAGTTAACTGTAGAGTTAAACAAGCGTTTGTCATGGCCCCTTTGGTATACAATCTATTTGTGTCATATATGCCCAAGTGCCTTAAGAATGTAAAAATGTGCCTCCTAATATTAATCACAGCCCTTTGGGCTGGTTAGTCTATGCAGACAACACAGTTATCTTTGACACGACTGCTGTAGGTCTGCAGAGCAGTATAGGCAGTATTCTAAGGATAACACCTCATAATTAATGCTGAAAAGACTAAGATCTTAATTGTGGGTTAAGCGAAGAGAAAAGTTAAGAAATGCACTTGGAGATTGGACGATACTCCATAGAAATAGTTGAGAAGTATGTATATCTGGGTGTCCCAATGCATGCAACACTGCAGGTTGAAACAATGCAAGATCCTGTTGTTTTGAAAACTTTGAAAAAGAATTGTGTTATCAGATCCTTTGTTACTCATAAAGGTACTTTCTCCATCCCAGCTATTGTCAATTCCCTTGGATTCCTCCACAGAATCACTGACCTCCTCTTCCTCCTCACCTGAAGTACTGGTGTCAAAGCTGGTCCTCGCCAAGTGTCTTCTTGATCGATAGTCCTTTTTTTATGGAGGGAGGGCCTACCCCGGGAGGAAGCCACAGAGGCTGCCTGTTAAATTGCAGACCTGTGGCCTCTCTCCAGAGATCGGCAAAGTGGGGAAAAAGCCTCACATAGGCATAAAAAAAACCACAGGTAGTATGAGGATTGGTTGCATAGCTTGGTCTTTAATGGGCTCCAAAGAAAGGTCTGGAGCAGAACAAAGTACCCTAATAGGAAGGTAGGCTCAGCTCTGCGCTGAGGAATAAAGACCAGAACTGGCTCCGCGCAAGGGCAGACAGATCCCAGATGGAACCGGAGAGAAGCCGGGGAGCCTGAGAGAGGGAGCCTGCAAGGTGCCATGGAGCGCGCCACGCAAGCACTGGGAAAGCAAAGAGAAAGAGGGAGAGAAGCGAAGGGAAGCCTAATGGAAGTGAGCAGAGCGCTCAGAGAAACCAGTGTGGAGCAGGTGAGAAGAGAGAGTCCAAAGAGCGGACAGGTGAGAGAAAGCACCACACCGGACGATGCAGAGAAACCGCTGGTGAAGAGCCAGAAAGAAAGGCTCAAAGGACAGTGCATTGCGGGGTGGAACAAAGCTGAAATAACTAGCGTCATGTACCACAGCAAAGGGAAAAGAACACTGCGGTTGTAACGCGCCGGCTGCCGGGAGAGGATGGATTAAGAACCTCCCGCCGATGGCCAAGTTGGAGTACATCTAGACCGCTAAATCAGTGCATGGGAGAAAACGTGGTGGAACCGTTTAATGGCGGACAACCCTCCATTGGTAACCTAGGCACCATCGACCCGGGCGCATGACAGCTATGGTCAAACTCTATAAATCAAGAATAGTTCCAGACATTCTCTATGGACTAGATCTGTATCTTGAAAATGAGGTAAAATTACTATACCAGCTGGAGGGGAAAATCTGGAGATATTTATTAGGGCAGCCTCAATGTGTGCCCATTGAAGCTTTAGATTTTGAATAGGACTAGTTTTCCCTAGTGACCTGATGGAAAATTAATAAAGGGAATTTTTACTTGAAATTATTAAATATGGAGAAAGAAGATAAAACGAGACTTAACTGTTTTTCGTCCATGGCATAAAATTAGTAGAAAAAAAATCAACATTTATTAAATTTGAAAATGAAGTTCTTGCCTTTTTTAAGGTGATTGACTTTAAAATAGAGCTCCCAATTGAATTGAGAGTTGCTATTAGAGAGTTTGGTCGTTAGGCATTTGACTCGGATAAATGTATGACCATTGACCATCTAGCTACTAACATTAAATTTAAAGAATATATTAGGCAAGGTTTTAATCATGTGACGTTGAAGAAATGTTTTAATTAGAGTAAAGCTGTAAGAGATTTTATGCTCGGGCTTAGGATGAATCGACTACCTACCTCGGATGTGACTGGAGCCTGGAATGGGCTAACACGGAAGGTCAGGTTATGCAGACTCTGTGGTAGGAAGGTGGAGTTGAGTCATCCCATCTTAACTGAATGTACCAAATGTTTCCTGTCTACAAGAGGGAATACGAGTCCCTGGTGAATAACCAAGAAAGCGTGGCAACAGATCAATTCTGGAGTGTTATTCTCAGGGGATTCTTTGGTGGTCTTAAAGTCAGCTTTTTATATATGGAAAGTGTTTTTGAAATGTATAAGTGAAAATTAATGTAATTGTGGGTGAGATATGTATTTGCACAAAGAACATGGTAGATGTTTTATTGATGTTAAAATACGACAAATTGCATCTATTGTTTTGTTTTTAGGGATGTTGACTTTTATGAAATTATGGAAGCTATGACATAATCTGTGGTTGTATATTAATGTGAACTTTAATTTATGTTGAAATTTGTTGCCTTAGAGGTTTTTATGCTTTAACAGGGTAATTCATAGATTTCAGCGCAGAGGCAGCGTACGCAAGCAGAGCAGAGAGGGAGCATGCGCCAGTGTGCGCCAGCCGTGTGCACTAAACAGCATTCTGGCGTACCGCCTATTCATGGAATTACCAAACCATTTTGAGCACTGGCGCAGAGAACATCCCGCAGCGCCAGTTACGCCCCCAAGAACGCCCCTTGCGCAAGGAAAAACCATTGAAATCTCCAATGCAGAGCAAAGGGCTGCGCTAACCCTGCACCAGCTAACAGGGCCGCTACACTGCAATCGTGCCAGTGGGGTACATGTATTTCTGGGGTGCGCAGAAAGTTTCACACGCGATAGGCCTTGGGCGAGCGGGGTACATGTGTTTCTGGGGTGCATGTGAAGTTTCACACGCGATAGGCCTTGGGCAAGCGTGGTACGTGTCTTTCTGGGGTGCGCGGGAAGTGTCACATGCGATAGGCTATGGGCGAGCGGGGTACGTGTATTTCTAGGGTGTGCGGGATATTTTCACACGCGATAGGCCTTGGGTGAGCGGGGTACGTGTCTTTCTGGGGTGCGTGGGAAGTTTCACACGCGATAGGCCTTGGGCGAGCGGGATACGTGTTTTTCTGGGGTGCACGGGAAATGTCAGATGCGATAGGCTTTGGGCGAGCGGGGTATGTGTATTTCGGGGGTGCGCGTGAAGTTTCACACGCGATAGGCCTTGGGCGAGCGGGGTACGTGTCTTCCTGGGGTGCGCGGGAAGTTGCACACGGGATAGGCCTTGGCCGAGCGGGGTACTGTATTTCTGGGGTGCGCGTGAAGTTTCGCATGCAATAGGCCTTGGGCGAACGGGGTACGTGTCTTTCTGGGGTGCGCGGGAAGTGTCACACGCGCCAGGCCTTGGGCGAGCGGGGTACGTGTATTTCTGGGGTGGGCGGGAAGATTCACACGCGATAGGCCTTGGACGAGCGGGGTACGTGTCTGTCTGGGATGCGCGGGAAGTTTCACACGCGATAGGCCTTGGGCGAGCAGGGTACTTGTATTTCGGGGGTGTGCGGGAAGTGTCACATGCGATAGGCCTTGGGCGAGTGGGGTACGTGTATTTCAGGGGTGCGCGTGAAGTTTCACACGCGATAGGTCTTGAGCGAGCGGGGTACGTGTCTTTCTGGGGTGCGTGGGAAGTTTCACACATGATAGGCCTTGGACGAGCGGGGTACGTGTATTTTGGGGGTGCGCAGGAAGTTTCACATGCGATAGGCCTTGGGCGAGCGGGGTATGTGTATTCCTGGGGTGCCTCAACGCGAATTGGCAGTGTGTGTCCTCCCAGGTGAGCCCTCACCACCCTCCCCAGGGCCTGCAGGCAACCCACACCGCAGGGGACTACCCTGCACCCCTGGCCATGACCCGCAGGCAGCCCATACACCCTGGCAATGCCCCCTAGCCAGCCCACATGTCACCATGCACAAGTGAGCACCAATACATGTTCCCCTGCACCCCCCCACCCAGCAGTGCACCCAGCAGTGACAGGCACCTGCCAGCAGGCCCTGACTCATCTCCCCTGCACCCCCCCCCACCCAGCAGTGATGGGCACCTACCAGCAGGCCCAGACTCATCTCCCCCTGCACCCCCCCACCCAGCAGTGATGGGCACCTGCCAGCAGGCCCCACTCATGTCCCCCTGCACCCCCCCACCCAGCAGCCAGCAGGCCCTGACTCATGTCCCCCTGCACCCCCCCACCCAGCAGTGACAGGCACCTGCCAGCAGGCCCTGACTCATGTCCTCCTGCACCCCCTCACCCAGCAGTGACAGGCACCTGCCAGCAGGCCCCGACTCATGTCCCCCTGCACCCCCCCACCCAGCAGTGACAGGCACCTGCCAGCAGGCCCCGACTCATGTCCCCCTGCACCCCCCCACCCAGCAGTGACAGGCACCTGCCAGCAGGCCCTGACTCATGTACCCCTGCACCCTCCCACCCAGCAGTGACGGGCACCTGCCAGCAGGCCCCGACTCATGTCCCCCTGCACACCCCCCCCACACACCCAGCAGTGACAGGCACCTGCCAGCAGGGCCCGACTCATGTCCCCTCCAACATGTCATAAAGATGCACATTCATGGGCCTCATGTCCACCAAAATCCCACTGCACGCCACCCCAGTCTTGACACCCAATCAAGTTTCCTATCCACCCCACACTGAAAGGCCCATTACATGACACAAACCAAAAGTCAACTATGTACATCAACACATGTCCCTCACACACATACACTGGTTTCCAGTGATTGTGTAAACCCACATTGTGACATGCAGTAAACCAATGAGCAAATACCACACATGGAAGTAATACATCAAAATGTATTTTCCAGAAAATGAAGCTAATGGAATGAAAAAAAATGCATGTCCAAAAATGAATGAAAGAAATGAAGTCTCAATCCAAAGTAATCCAAAATAAAGTTTGTCCAAACTCTCCGTCCACCAAAGCAAATCCAAAGGAAATGTAAATTGCAAAATCCATTGATCCATGGTGATTTCAAAAATGTTGTTTTCAGAAATCCACAGTTCAACTATGTACATCTATTCAATCCAGGGTCAATGAGCCCAACAAATTAAATGAAACCTAAGAAATAACTATATACAAAAGGGTGGGGCATTGTCCAAGCACCCCAAAATAAAGCAAAACGAAAATGAAGCCTAGCACTACAAACTATATACAATGGGGGCAGGCTAGTCCGACGGCTCACTTTTTGATTTCCCGGGCCATGGCATCATCGAACTCCTGGTCTATGTCCTGGAGGTGGGCCTCTTCCATGGCCCAGAGGTTTTGCAGGGTCGATGTCATGTTCAACTCCAACTCCCTGCGAATTGCCTCGAGGCACTCGGCCCACCTCAGCGCCCTGTGCATGGAGTTCTCCGCCCTGACCATTGTGAGCCGTGCCTCTACTGCCCGCCCCCGCTCCGCATCTATGGCCTGGCCCAACATCTGCCACACGGAAGACACTCCCAATCCAGGGTCCTCCTGCCCTCTGGCCGATGCCTGCCCCTCTGATGTTGATGGCCCGAGCCATCATCGCTCCCACCTTGTGCCTGCTGCTGCTGTGCCCTGCCTCTTGCTGCCTGCACGTCCTCCTCCACTGGGGCGCAGTTGTTGTGGTGGCCACTCCTGCTGTACGTCCGACTCCCGACTGTGGCAGGGATGTGTCCTCCACCAGCCTGGCCACTGGGTCAGAGGCAGATCCACAGGGTACCCAAGTGATACATGGGTGGGAAGATGGCATGGAGGACGACTGGTGCACAGGGGGTTCAGGTGAGGAGGGGGTCGGAAGAAGGTCCAGCACACAGAGGAATCCAGCATTCGTGACCCGTATTAGTAGGTCAGCACGGTCAAAGAGGCATCCGAGATGACGTGCAGTGTCTTCCCGAAAACACTGCAGGTCAGCCTGCATGCCCCGTTGACGCAACGCCATCCCTGCCATGACAGGCTCAACCCGGTCCCGGATTGCCACGTCCGCAGGGAGAGGAAGGCCAGTTGTTGTGCACTCATCCCCTCCCTGAAGACGGGTCTGGATGTAGGCATCCCTGCTGGTGCGGGATGATGCAGTCACAGGATCGGAGACAGGATTACACAGGTGTCTCCGCGGCAGCCTGTGCTGCCTCCTGTCTCTGCCCCTGGACTGCACCACTAGCACCAGTGGACTCCCGCCCCCCTCCAGACCCTGTGTGTGTCCCTTCCACGGCCTCCTCCTCCAACAAACCCCCACCAACCTGGATGACTCTGTGCCATCTTCCTCCATTGGACCGTGTGGGGTCTCAGCTGCCCCTTCTGCTGCCGAGGAGTCCACCTCCGACCTCTGCCTCTTGGACCTACCCTTGGCAGCTGCGGCCTGGGACGCGGAACCAGACTCCTCACACCCCGATGAGATGACAACATGGAAGGGGAGCTAGGCCTTGCGTCTCCGGCTGGCGGTGCGATCGCTGCCGCTTTGCTCCACAGCACCCTCTCCGCCCTCTTCATCAGTTGACGCTGCAGACAGGGAGAGGTAGAACACAGGCATCAGGGCACTGTACAATGGACTGATACACACATGACATTTGTACATGAGTGGCAGTGTCAAACTTCAGACATGGCATCACACTCCCCAACACACATGTCATTTCAACTCACACACATGAGCAAATCAACAGGAATGTTGCACCAGGCAGCACCATCCATACACAAACAACAGCATGAACAGCCAAAGGTGAGCCTGATATCACATGCAACACGGGGAGTGCAGAACACATGCACACCCGCCACCAGACTTACAAGCAGCTGTACATCTCCACCACCTGTCGCAGTGATAACATCGCCATCCATGTCACATCTGGCAATCAGCCTCCTACATTTCAGTGTCACTTGCATCCATGTTGCATCACAGTTGCACACTTTTCAAATACACACACATGCACATGTACATAGTGCAGATACATGCAGCAGGAACCGCCATCCATGTGTGACACCATAACCATGGCACAGTACATACAGATGCATTTTTACAAGTGTGCACCCACACATGCATTTGCCCAGCATGCTTACCAACACATACACCATCGATGTGTCTCACACATGAGAGGAATCATAAGTGGCAGGTTCACGTCCCTGTACATATGCATCCATACATGGCCCTACAAAGACATATGTGTAACCTGCACACTCCTGGCACACCTCAACACGCACAGCGTCCAATCAGTACGCATGAACACTTACCGCTCGACTCCAGATGGGTATGCCTCTCAAGGACCTGGACATGGAGCGCTGGGCGTATACGTTCCAGGACCCTCATTTGGTTGTTGGTTAGGTTGACCCGGCACCCCTTGGCATCCGCTGCCTTAAAGAGGTGCCAGGCCTTGTTGAGGGTCCTGGACCTGAAGTCCTCCCAGCGCTTCCAGATGTGTTGAATGTCACGGACTGCCACCCCCTCCTCGTTGATGGCAGTCATGATGTCCATCCAGATCCTCTTCTTCCTTCATTGTCGGCGCGCGAAATTCCAAAGAGGGCATCATACTGCCCCAGGACTTGCTCCACCAGGATACCAACTTCACTGGCACTGAAGCTGGTAGCCCTCTGCCTCTCTGGCTGGAGGTTGCCAGTGGTGCCAGATGATGTTGTGTCCGACATGGCAACCCCAGAGGCAGGTGTGGGTGGGCAACTGGGTCCTGGGGCTGGGCTGTGGAGCGATGGTATCCCAGTCGGGAGTCTTCAGTTCCAGCAGGGGTGGTCACAGCAACTGCACCCCTGCAGATGGCTGACGTGCAGGCACCAAATAGCAGGGCATGTGGGCAGCAGGCAGGCAGGCAGCAGCAGATGGCAGGTGGGAGCGTGCTCGGGGCTCTGGGGGGCAGGAAAATGGCCTTTTGGGCAGGAGCATGGTCTTCCGTGTGTTGTCGCGTGGCCAGCTTGATACAGAGTGATCTGGCACGTGAAAAAAGTGCACGTCAGTGTGTAAATCGAGGAAAGGCCTTAGCGCGTAAGCGCGTCTTTGACGTAATGCGCACGGGCGTTTCCTACAACACTGGTGCATGTTCATTGTACACGTGAAAAAACTGCACGTCCGGGTGGCACTGCGTGTAATTGGAGGAAAGGCCCTTAGCGTGTATGCGCGTAAGTGACGCGGCACGCGTGGGCTGGCTTAAAAGATACGCATAGAATGCCATTTTCTTGTACGTGCTTTTTGTGGAGAGCGAGCAGGTGATTCTTGTACTTCTTGTCGGTTCACACGCGATTACTTCACAACGGTTCCAGTTCGTACTCCCTGTTTCCTCAGACTGCGATCATTTCTTGGTTTGGTGGGGGTGTTGCCTTTTTCACATTCTTTTTCCAGGCAGACGGTGAGTCGCGCACGTATTTTCCAACTGTGGTTGCCCCGTGTTTCGCGTACCCCTTCAGAGGTCATTGTAGGCTGCGTGTATAACGCGTACGCTTATTTTTGTGTTTCTGGGTGCCACAGTGTAGTGCGGGTTAATTTTTCCACGGTCTACCAGGGGTTGCGTGCACGTTTAATTTTGTTTTGTTTTTTGGGTGCCTGTGCATTGCGTGAGCCGTCATCTTCCCCCAGGGGTCACAGACAGCCTTGCTAGAGCACTAGGGTACGAATTCCATCTAGTACCCTACCCCTTTCACCCCAATTGCCCAGGACAATTGTTTACTGCAACTCCGATACGCACAACAACATCAGTGCCATGGTTGGGAGGCGACCAAGCAGTAAGGGAGGCAAAGGTGGCCGACCTCCAAAAGGTGGGCGCGGTAGGGGACGTGGCCAGGATGTGCAGGGTGCCCCAAGAGGCCAGTGTGTGGAGGACCAATCAGGGCCACCTATGCCCCCACATCCCCAATGGTTGTAGGAAATGTAACTGACACCATCCCAGCTCAGCCCTTGTTAAACCCGCCCATATTGTCAACTGAACCAGCACAGGATGACTCCCAGGCTGACTTCCGTGTCACCAAGTCTAAGCCATGTGTGGCGGTGAAAGTTGCTGTCACCAGGCCATGTGGATCTGGGGCAGCAATGTCATCTGCTGCCCCAAGTAGCCAGGGTGAGGAGGCTGCAGGGGCAGCTGCAGCTCAATCCACCCCAGCTCCGAGTCTCCCAGCCAGGACAGTGTCGGTCCAAGTCCTTCACACCGAGGTTGATCCTGCCAACATCACCCTGCAGCCAATGCCTGCATTGAGACCTTTGGTCATTGTGCCTTTGCAAACTTCAAGTATCCAGTCCACCTGCGCTTCTGCCTCTACCAACCAGAGCGGTGTAATCCACTCAGGATCCGCACCACCTTCCAAGAAGAAGAAGGGTGCTCTTGCACTACAAGCTGGGACCTCAGACACAGCTACACACTCCGGCACGTCAAGGAAGCCTAGCTTCAATGACGCTGAACTAGATGCACGTGTGGCCTATGTGTTGGCATATAGCCGCAAAATGGTAGTGACTGCAGGGTGCAAGACTACGCCTGCTCAATGTAGGGCCCACTGGCAGACCATTGCGGACCACATTAGTGCCCTTGGATTTGTGAGGCGCACAGCTGATGTTTGCTATAAGCAGTGGAATGACCTGAAATGCAGAGCAAAGAACAAGCTGGCTTCCAATCATGCCTCTACTCTGGTGACTGGTGGTGGGTCTCCACCAGAGGACGACCAACTGACTGAACATGAGTCTGTCGCTGGAGCCTTCGTCACACAGGAACAGATCCGAGGCGTGGGAGACATACCAGATTTTGACGCATTGTCCGGTGAGTGTCCATGCATGTGTGTGCAATCCATGTGTATGTTGCTTGGGTGATGTGTTCTGATTGGGTGCCAGGTGAGGCTGTGTAGTCATGAGTGGTATGGCCCACCCATGTGGTCCCTCAAAACCATTCCCCAGCCTTGGGTTTGGGTATGACAGTGTCCCTTCAGACCATAGTTGACAATTTCCACCAGATTACTGCAGTTGCCCTTCAACTGTCATCTTGCAACTACATTGTTCAAAATGTTTTCCTGTTCATTCAGCCTGATTGTTTCAATCCTTGCCATTTTTAGGACACATGTTTTTTACGTACTGACACATATGTGACATACTTCTGTCATACATTACACCCCACAATGGCCCACATGTATTACCTTGTTATGGGAATGATTTAACCAATCAGGCTGATTGAATAATGGTTTGCACACAACCATTTTTGGGCCCTGTTTGAATGTTGAACATGACTGTTGTGTTCTGTCATGTTGAAGTGACCAACCATTGATGTATTCATCTGCCTGACATCACTGTATCAGTGAACACTGGACGTGTTGCAGCATGTGGCACATGTGTATTTTGTTACACTATTTTGCATGTTTCATCTCATCATGTCCATCTCACATGGATGGGTGACAGTACTCATTTCCTACCATATGGCTGTAGTTGTCAAATGTACCATGGCTATGCTACGTGACATCTGTGTGATGCCATGTGTCATGTATGTGTATTGGATATGCCACTCACAGGCTAATGAGTGCTGCCAGTGCTATCCAGCATGCTGCACATGTTTTGCTTTTCCATCTTGGAGTACTCAGTGTGTGCTTTTTGCCTCCCCTTCCAACTCATTGACAGTGCATGCATGCCAGAGTTATATTCATGTGTGACATGTGCAATTTATGTACTGGATCTCTGTCTCGTCAGGCCTATGTGTGTGCTATGGTGCTCATGCCTGTTTCCATTTGTTGTCAGGAGGAATCTCAGCCACAACCGGGCACCAGTGGAGGACATGGGGTGGTGGTGGGTGAAAACCCATTCCTCCTGCAGACCATACTGTCCACGGGTGTTTCTGGGTACACCTCCGCAGACCTCTATGAATCAGGTGCTGAATCGGACAGTGAGACATATGTGCCATCGCAGGTGAGTGTTTCTGCACCGGGGGTAGACCCCTCTATGGGGATGTCAGTGTTGGAAAGTCTGCCTGTGGCGGTTACGGATGCAGGGTCAGACTCCACAATATTTGCTCATGTTCCTGGGCCAGCAGATCAAAGGAGGAATGCAGTCCTGGACCCTCAGGCAGTGCCAGCACAGCAAGGTGCAGATCACCTTGCCCCAAACAGGTGTGGTGCCCGCCAACACGGTGGCCGCGCGCCACCAGGCAATACTGTGTGGGAGAACTAGTTGAACAGGCCGGGGCGTTGCTCGACCTTTGGACACTAGGGTGGAAGGAGCAGCTCCGGTAAGCCTTCAGTCTAAGCTGGTATGTTCAAGGTATTGAACTCTCCAGAACCAGACCTCCTCAACCTGAGGAGCTCTTTAATGCAACACACCCCTTTGTTGTTTGAGTAAATACAAGCAAAGGAATTGGTTACCCAAAAGAGCGGAGATACCCACACCGCTATAACAAGCTGTGGAAAAAAGGAAACACTGTTACAAGGCAATGATTGGGTAACACAACACAAATACAGTGTTTGCAGGAGAGAACAATACCTGAAAAGGAGGCTTGATAAGGCTTGGTAAAAGGTATCAAGAAGAGTAGTCGAGAGGCAACTACTAAGAAAAGAGAAAAAAAGAAAATGTTGGGTTAACCTTAATTATGCCCGTACAGAATCCCAGAATGTACAGAATATAGTTGGACAGCTTACCCTAATAGGAGAGAGTTAGACATAGGAGAATCAACGTCAGGATAAAATAAAAAATAGGTAATTAGTATGGGATGCTACCCCGAACGGCACGAGGGACGCAACTAGGTCCGGGATGGTGCACTGGTTCAGGATAGCGTTCAGGTGCACAGTAATCACCATGATGTTGAAGTATTCCTGTTGATCCAAAGGAAAGCAGGGCAGGCACAGTAGCTCGAATCTCAATCCTGAGAAAAATGTCCAAATCACGAATATACAACAGTACTGACAAAGGAAATAGAAAAAGAAAGAACAGTCTTACTTTAGGGATGAAAGGCAGCAGTTCTTCGTAGGCAGCTATGAAGACGTGATGAGTAGAGATCTCTGGGTGGCTGAGAGTTCACAGCTCCGCTTGCGCAAGTTTGGAGGGTCGGACGGCTGGGAGTTCACAGCGCCGCTTGCGCAAGGCTGGAAGGGATTGTAGAGGTAAGGAAATACTCCGCGGAGCCAGCGGAAGGGAAGAGTAGGATGGTGCCCGGAGGCAAGGGGTTCGGCAGACGGACGAGACCACTGTCGAAGAAGCCGAGTCGACAAATCCAAGGAACAGGCAAAGAAGGGTCGGTGAAGGAATTTGAGGTCAATTGATCAGCACAAGGTAAGTAAGTCCGGTAAAGTAAGGCTAATTAGAAGCAGCGTTATGGTCTCCGCGGGCTTCTTTTGTACACCTCTTAGGTGTAGGGGGGCGGAGTCTATCCCGCCGTAAGCGTGACAGTGAAGTCACATGACTTCCACGGAATCAGGACTATGAGAACGGGAGTCCCCGTCTCCATGGTATCCTCCAGCGTTGCCATACGGAGGAGGCACAGAGGCGAGGGGATTTCGTAACAATAGCGTGGCCACTTCCAATATCCCCCCTGAAAGGCAGATGGGGCTCCGGCAGCAGGCAACAGACTCCATTTGCCACGCACACAGGGAGGATATGTTGGCGTCCAACAGGGACCGACGGGCTGCACTAGAGACTCTGCGTGCAGCCATATCTGTGGTGTCTCAGGCCCACGGGGAAGCCCTGAGGTTAGAACACGGGTCCCTCAGAGATACTCTGGGTGAACTTGAGGTTTCCTGGAATTTTAGGGCAGAACAGCAGCTTGAGCAGCTCACACGTTCACTCAGATGAGCTACAGGCAACCTATGAGGAGATCCGGGCATCACGCGAGGCCATGCAGGCAGAAATGCGTGCTACTCATGAGGTGCTGCATGGGGATCTCCGTACCATCATCCTGCAGAACCAAACATTCCAAACCTGCATGCTTGCTGCCTTGGAGAACCATACCAGAGCTTTGCGTGGGCTGCCTCCCATATCACGGCCACCTCCTGATGTAGCAGCAGAGGGTGATGAGAGCAACAGCAGTTCTTCCACTGTAGCATAGCCGTGCAGGCCATGAGCCCATGGAGGTATTATTTATTTTTCAACATCCACGCATGTGGGTGTTGGGATGCACCCTGTACCTCGTGCCTCCTGGGTACCCCCCGTCCCTGGTCCACACATGGGCATTTTAGAATTTTTCTTTTTTAGATTTTTTTTTTACAGTGTGTTGCTTTGTGTGGCTCCCGTGGGCATCCACTGTGTATTGCAGCTGGGCACATGCAGGCTTGTCCTGTCTTTGGGTTAGATGCTTGGTTTCCTAACACACCACCCCTCCTGCTTCCCCTTTCCATGGGCTTGCCAAGGGTGTGAACAAGTGACAGTAACTTACACAGTGACATTGGGCTCCCATGAGTTGTGTGGGCAGTCTGTAGTCAAAACTGTGTGTACATCCCTACTGGGGATTGTTGTTTTCCTCTTTCTCCTTATATACATGTAGGTTCTTCATGTCTTCACAAGGCCATCTCCTTTGCAGATGCAGTTCATGTTGTATGCAGTACACTGACACATTTACCTGACAGCGACACTCTGCATTTGGAAGGGGTCGATGTGCTGCCTTAGTCAGGTTGTGGGACTATTTTTTGCTGTCTTATATTGCCACGCTTTCTTCCTGTACTGATGTTTTGTGTTGCTGGTAAGTATTTGTTCATGTGTGGTGTTTCTTATTGATTACTGAGAGCATATTGTCTGTGGACTGTTTACATTAGGAACATTGCACTTTGTGACACTCTTTCCTGCTGCATGAATGTGTGTCTGTTTGTGACACAGCATTAGGTGTCTTTAAGTAGGTAGGAATGCACACAATGTAACACTTCGAGGTGAACAATCTCAGGCTGGTATGGTTGTGACGGTTGACTGTCCCTTTTGTCATCATCATTGATTGTCAGCTGGTATGTGCCAGGGCTGTGTGCACTCCGCAGGGTGGGATTTTAGGTGAAGTAATTTACCACAAGCTGGGTGCGGGCTGCCTCACCATGTGCCCTTTCACCTCCCATGCGCAGCGGCAGTGCATGTGGTTGGGGATGTGGGGGCACCACCATGTCCACCGGCACGCGCTGGCATGTTGCAATGTTGTGCAGGACACATGCTGCCACTATGATCCTGCACACTACTGGGGGCGCGTATAGCAGCTGCCCACCAGAGCGGTAAAGGGAGAAAAAGGGATCAATGTGCGCTCCACTATGCCCCGGGTTGCAATATGGGCTGTGTTGTATCTTACCTCGGGTGGTGTGGTGGGGTTCCGAATTGGAGTCATCATGTAGGTGCTCAGAGGGTAGGCACTGTCCCCTGGGGAGGTGATAATGGTTCTCATTAGTGGGGTTTTCCCATTTCTCAGTTTCTGATATACATGCATGTGCAGAGGCATTTATACTCACCAATTAGCCATGTGTCTCCATGCCGCCCAGCTTCCAGGTCCCGGTTTAGGGGTGACATTCTGAAAATGAAACTATCTTGGCTTGACCCTGGATAGTTGGCATATACTGAAGTGATTATTCCCTTGGCATCACATACAACCTTGAATTCCAGTGCTTGTGGTTTCGATGTATGTGCTCAGTGGCCCTGGGAGGACGTAGAGCCACATGGGTGCAATCAATGGCACCTAGCACTTTGGGGAAGTGTGCCACCCCGTAAAAGTCCTGGACCACGGCATGCCTTTCTGCAGGTGTTCTGGGCATGTATATGTGCCTGCGTACTGAGGGGCGTGCAGTCATGATGGCCAACACCTGGTGTAGGCAGCGTGACTGTGTGGCTTGTGACACACCCCCCACTATGGCACTTGTCTGCTGAAATGACCCAGTAGCCAAGAAGTGCAGTACATTGAGCACCTTTTCCGAGGGACTCAGTGCTTGGGAGCACAGGGTGGGTGATGTGAGGTCATCCTCCCACTCCCTGACCAGTTCTAGGATTATGTGTGGTGGAAACCTGTACCTCCCATACACCTGGTCATCAGGCATCCGAAAAAAGGCTGGTCCTGGGTAAAGAAATGTGGGGCCTGGCTATCCACCTAGTGCTTCGGTGTCCCACAACCACTGCTGGGAGGAACGGTATATTCATCGTAGCGTCTGAGCTTGTTTGTTGTTTGCGTGCACTTTTATGCTGCGCGGGGCCGCTTACGCCTGCTTCCTGCTGGCGTACGTGTTTCCGGATTAGCGCGTCTTTTTTGGCGCATGCCTTTCCCCTGTTCGATTCCATGAATACGTGTTGTTGGCGCATGTGTGGTCGTTGCAAGCATTTACCTCCTGTACTTCCCCTGTAACGCCCACATTTTCGCACGTTGTTCCCCATTCCGCCTGTTACGCCTGTGTTCCGCCCACTTTTGTTGTGTGCGCTGCGCTATGTGCGCTTTCCTTGTGCGTGTAGTGCACGCCGTTTAATGACGTGTGCGCCCGCGTGCGCCACCCACGATTTTAGCGCACATCCCAGGATTTACACACGCACTGAATTCCATGAATGGATGTGCGCGGCTTTGGCACGCGTGCGCTGCGATTTTCACATTTGCGCTGCGATTTTCCCGCTTGCGCTCTCCTTTTCAGTGCACATTTATTCCATGAATCAGCCCGCAGGGTAATTCATAGATTTCAGCGCAGAGGCAGCGCACGCGAGCAGTGCAGAGAGGGAGCGTGCCCCAGCATGCGCCAGCCGTGTGCGCTAAACAGCATTCTGGCGCACCGCATATTTATGGAATTACCAAGCCATTTTGAGCGCTGGCGCAGAGAACATCCCGCAGCGCCAGTTACGCCCCCAAGAACGCCCCTTGCTCAAGGAAAAACCATTGAAATCCCCAATGCGGCGCAAAGGGCCGCGCTAACCCTGGACCAGCTAACAGGGCCACTACACTGCAATCGTGCGAGCGGGGTACGTGTATTTCTGGGGTGCGCGGGAAGTTTCACACGCGATAGGCCTTGAGCGTGCGGGGTACGTGTATTTCTGGGGTGCGCGTGAAGTTTCATATGCGATAGGCCTTGGGTGAGCGGGGAACGTGTCTTTCTGGGGACACCTATTAATATTTATACACTATTAATATTTATACACTGATCAGCAATGGGTGATATGACACTGATCAACAATCTCTTTAATCAATAGGAGTATGGATGAAAAGAATAATGTAGAATGCAGAATCGCGGCAATATTTTCAGCGCGCGAGAAATGCGATTATAGAAAAACTATAAGTATAAGGCGGAGGATGTTAGCTTCAATTTGACATTTAAATTCTGTTCCTGGCATGTACGGTTCAAAGGTTACAGAGGTTTTAGTAAAGGTCGATTTTTCTCAAAAAGAGTCAAGAATTCGAATGAAAGACGCGCTTTTGAAGATTAGAAACAAAGATTTGCTTACACTAAGAGGCTATGAAGATGCAAGATACCCAACGGTCAGCCACCAGAACAGCGGCACCTCCGCTCTGACTTTTGCCCGCCAAGACACTTGTCCTTCTTCAGCAAATATATTTAGCGCAAAGATGATTTATCACTACAATTATCACAGGACTATGTGGATGAGAGAAGGATTCAGGATAGACACAAGAGATTCGACAATACAATCTGGATATGTCGGAATGGGTTGGATAGGATTACTTAAAACTAATTGATGTCTATGGACAGTTCTATGCTAAATAATCACAACTATGGCTTTGGAATGGAATAGGCCCATCAAGATCTGGTCAAAGGTTTGGACTGGAATTCGCTCGCTACTGGACAGGTCTCAGGCGCTTGGTTCTGCTCTCAGCAAGGCACTTTGGTCTCTGCGCGGCCTCTGGTTCTTGATCTGACGGGTTGGTTCTGGGTTACAGCTCTGCTCTACGGGGTCGGATCTCTGGGTTCTAGCAAGGGTTCTTGGCAAGAAGCAGCCAAAACAGCACAGCCAGGCTGTTGAATTGGTTGGTGCCCCTTGGAAGTTTGGTGTTAAAATCAAGTTGCAAGATTCTAAAGGCCAGCTGAGAAGGGTTCAGCTTTTTGGGTTGGGCCTTCTGCTTCAGGGTTCTAGAGTCTGGATAGCTCTGGATCTGTATTGTCCTTCAGAGCGCTTCGCAAGTAGATCAGTTGATGAGTGAATGTGTATGTCTCTGTGCTCTCAACAGTCCCTATTTATGTATTTCTCCAGGGGGTGGGTAGGCTGATTATACTATGCCCAACCCTCTAAGAAGCCGATAGGTCAGAGAATTTCCTCTCTCCTGATTTGAGAAGCAACAGTGTGTCATGATGTGTCATGTTTATGGTCCAGGGAGAAAACCCTCTCCTTTGTTTCTGTAGAGTATATCTAATTTTTCACAAAAAGCATATTTATAATATCACTAACTTGCTAATATTACATATGTACATCCCAAATTAAATAAGGCATGCATCCGTCAAAATCCCATCTTCTGGAGAGCTTTGGTTCACAAATGACAGTTTTTCGCGCTTTTGGTCGGTTACTCAGTGTCAGTTCTGTACCATGCTTTCCAGCGGCCATTCTGAGATTTCTGATGCAAGCAGTGCACAGTAATGTTGCATGGCATGGACTAGTGGGTTAAAACATCCCACAAGCCCCCCCTCTTGCGATTTGGTGTTGATCGTCCATCAATGGGAATTCACAAGACTGGGATGTCAGTCTCATCTCTTTTGGTTCCAAAAATGACAAAGTTCATCATCTTTTCCTCCATCAGGGGTGGATCGACCGGTTCTCCTCGCCCAGTCCTGATGTGAGTATTGAGTGATACTCCGGGGCCCTTGGATCTTTGCTTCCGGTCCCTCGGTAGTCCTCCTTGGTTTGATTCTCCATGGTTTCCAATCCTAGGATGACAAAGCAAAATATATTTTTAGACATTTCCCCACCACTATTAATGTAGTGGGGCGGACACAGACATTTTGATAAATCAGGACACATTTCTTTTTTATAAATTACTGACTATATATGGAATATTTTATAATTGGAATTCTAAGGAGGTGTAGTGACCCCCTCTGGGGTTCCAGAAGACTCCTCCAGTTGCTGCAGAGTGTGCCTAGGATGGCAACACTTTAGTTGGTTAATATGGACCCACTTATCTTCCCCCTCTGCCAAACTGCCTTTGGGGATGCAGGTTTTGTAGGCGACTGGTGTGATTTTGTCTTCATTTTCAAATGGACCCCTCCAGATAGGCAAAAATGTGCGCTGTTTGGCCTGGTTCCTTTGGAAATTGTATAAGTAGACCCGGTCTCCTACATTGTATCTTTTCTGGTAGTCTTTAAGTCATAGTGGGTCTTCATGCTGTCTGCACATCTCTCTAGATTTCACTGAGCATAGGCAAACGCATGTTGAAGGTGTTTTCTCAGATTTTCAACATACTCATCAGTTGTGGAGGCATTGATCAATTTCTGCTCTTGGATTCTGTAGAGCAGATGCTGGACAAGCACCATCCTGTGTCCAGTCATCAGCTCAAACGGTGACATTTTAGTTGCAGATGAAGGGGTAGATCTGATGGCCATTAGGACAAGAGGTAATCGAATATCCCAAGTTGGCCCAGAATCTGCCACAAACTTTTTTAATATGCTCACAATTGTTTTGTTGTATCTCTCTACTGCACCACTAGAGGCTGCCGGTAAGCAATGTGTAGCTTCCTTTTGACCCCAAGTATCTCCCACATCTTTTTCATTACTTCACTGGTGAAATGGCTACCTCGGTCTGAATCGATCCTTTGGGGTAGTCCAAAACGCGAAAAGATTATCAGGGCAGCTGCTGTTTCTGTCTTGCAGTTTGGGGCCGGGAGACATTCCACCCATTTAGTAAACAAGCATGTAACTGTCAACATGTACTTGTTTCCCCTAGAGGAGCAAATCACAGGCCCGATGAAATCGACTTGTAAATCTGACCATGGCAGTGTCATCCCCCTCTTTTGGAGAGGCGCAGAGTGTGTGAGGGATGTTGGCTGAAATTGTGCACACACAAGACACCCCTTTAAGTATTGGTTGAGGTCCTGCCCCATGTGTGGCCAGTATGCAACCTCTCTTAAGATTTCAATATAAAATACACCTATGACCGGCTGTGGCCACATCATGGGCATGACTTAACATCAGTCTTCGGAATGAGGTAGGGACCACCCACTGATCATGGCCAGCTAGGGATCTCCTGACCAACAAACCGTCTTGGATTCGGAACACTTTTGGACATTTCATCAACACTCTGAGGTACTCTTTCCCAATGTAATCGGTATCCGTCAGGGGAAAGTTCTCAGGGTCCTCAATGTGTTGATGAAACTTACCAATTTGATCCCCTTTCTGAGCTGTAATCAAATCAGCACCGGGGGTCTCCTCAATCCATTGTGCAGTTAAGAGTTCATTATGAGCATTTGTCTGGGACCTAGTGATAGCAGTGATCTGGATTTCCCCCAACAGGGACTCGATCTCTAGTATATCCCCTTGGATGGCCCCGGTTTTGGCCAGCTGATCAGCTGAGTCATTTCCAGTTTTGTCTGGTCCCTCTACTTTGGAATGACCCTTGATCTTTTTCCAGTAGATGGTCATCCCATTCTAGGTGACCAGATCATCAATATTTTGAATTAATTTCCCATGTTTCAAGGGTTTGTTATTAGCACATAGCATGCCTCTGGTTTTCCAGTTAATCAGGTGCTCCACTAACCCGTTCCGTACATAATCCGAATCTGTGATTATGACCAGTTTGTGGAGTTGAAGTTGGACAGCAGTGAGGATGGCTTGATGCACAGCCATCAACTCTGCCACTTGACTACTTCGGGGACCAATCTTGTACCCAGCGGAGGGTTCTGGGGTCTCATTTACCCATGCATTCCCTACGCCGGCCACAAGTTCTTTTTCCCCGTTCTCAACATGGTAAGAGCATCCATCCACATAGACAGTGGGCATTCCCTCTCACTTGTCTTCTTCAAAGACTTTGTGTGGGGAATTTAGGTATGCCTCCATGTTGTCCTTGATTTTTAGAATTTCGTCCTCGAGACAGTTTTCTCTGGCACAATCATGCAAGTCAGCCAGACCTGGCGTGAGGGGACTCTTCTTGTTTTGGCCATATCTGACCTCCACAGGAAAGCCTTGAATTGACAGAATCCAGGAAGTAATTTGGGAATTACTTACATTTCCGGCCCGGATTCTGTCACTTTGGAGATATTGCAGAGGCTGGTGTGGAGTCTCCACTATGATGTGTTCCCCCTGGATGAACGGGCGGTAATTCTTCAATGCCCACGCCGTCGCCAGGAGTGCCTTCTCACAATCGTTGAATTTTTTCTCCACAGAGGATAAAGTTTTACTCGTATAGGAGATTACTTTATTGACCTTGTCATGCTTTTGGTACAATACTGCAGTCAAGCATGTGTTAGAGAACCCTGTCTCCAAGAAGAACTCCTTGTTTTTGACAGGGTAAGCTAGGCAAGGTGCTTGTGAGAGGCTTCCTTTGAGTTGTCTTACTGCCTCAGCTTTTTCTGGACCCCATTCCCACTTGACCCCCCCTTCAAAAGATGAATCAGGGGTCTTGTGATCTCTGTGTAGCCCTCAATGAGCTTTCTACTTCAATTAGTCAGTCCAAGGAGGCTCCTTAGTTCCCGCAGAGTTGTGGGGTCTTTCAATTTCTGGAGTGCTTCCACTTTCTTTTCCTGGGGACAGAGACCCTGAGGAGTAATCTCATGCCCCAAGAAATTTACACGGGTTCTACACCACTGTGCCTTTTGAAAGGAAAGTTTTGCTCCGGCAGCCCTCAACTGCATCAGAACATAACAGATCTCTGCTATGTGTTCCTCCACAGTTGAGCTATGGATGAGAACATCATCTACATAGGCCAGGTTACCCCTTTCACCCAAATCTGGCATGGCCTTATGTAGAAAAATGTTGAACTCATTGCCGGAGTTGATGTATCCGAAGTGAGTGCGGGTCCATGTGTACTGCTGCCTCTCCAAAGGTAAAGGCCAGCTTGTATTGGTCCTCCCTACTGACAGGTACAGTCCAGAATCCATTGGTCAGGTCTATTGCAGTGAATACCTGTGACCCCTGGATCTGGGCCAGCCCTTGGTCAATGCAGGGAAGAGGCCATTGGGAGGTATGGACCCATTTATTGAGCTCCCGAAGGTCGGCGCAGAGTCTCCACTGGCTGTTTGGCTTCAATATCCCCAGCACCGGATTATTGAAGGTGCTGTGGACTGGACGGATTATCCCACGGGACTCAAGGTTCTTAATTATTTCAGTAAGGGACTCCATTGATGCGAGAGGCAAGCGATATTGCTTCACAAACACTGGAGTCATGTCAGGGTCTGTGGGAATTGTTGTTGTGTGGATGTCGGTGCGACCACAGTCATATGAGTCCACCGCAAAGAGATCTTGAAAATCCAAGAAAATTTGTTTCAACTTTTGCTTCTGCTCCAGAGTCTCACAGGCATCCGCTAGGTTGACTCTCTCTTCAACCATCTGCTTGAAGCCTGTAAAGACTTCTGGTTTTGCTATATCAGCGGCCTCCTCCAGCTGGGTGGAGAAGTCCCTGGTCACAGTGCTGATTTGGACTGGTGCCTTGAGGTGGGGAAGGCAGCCATCATGGACCTGGAAAATCACCTCATCCATCTTGAAGTCACAGGTCACATCTATCTTACCATAAGGGCAGGAAGTGTAAACAGGAAGTTCCCCCCATGCCGGGTAAAGATCCTGTCTGGTGTTGTGTTGTCATCAATAGCACTGTCAAAACAGTCCTTGGGGATTGGTCCTAACAGTTCATTACTTAAATCTATGGAAAAATGTCGGTCATCAACCGCCATTTCAATAGTGGTACCTGCGGCTAGAGTGATAGTCTTTAAGTCGCTGTTATCCACCTCTATTGGAATGGTGTTATGTTCTATATTGACTAGTGGTGTTGGGTTTACCCCCAACCCTTGCTGTTGGAGAGAAGCATTTAGATGAATATAGGCATCAGGGTTTTTCAATTTCTGTCCTCTTTTAGCTTTCACTTCCAGGGAGAATTGTTGGGTCCTTTCTGGGATGGTGACTACATCTCCAGTCTGAATTTCAACTGCATAAGGCAGTTGAGCTGACCTAAATGCTTTCTCTCGGCCATCAAAGCCCATGGGATTATCCGCTAATCGGGACCAAGCTTTGAAGTTTATTAGGTCCAAACTAATGGCAAAGCAATTGGGAATGGCACTGCCTAAGTAAAAGGCGGCTGTTACGCTCACCTGGTATCCATGGGGACGGCACCCAGCCGTAAAGACTCTGGTATCCTTCTCTGCGGTTCCCAGGTGTGACCAGCGGGGAAGTTCTGCCTGGAATGCAGGTGGGCAATGTTCAAGACTGGGCAACTGGGATAAGCAGCCCCCCACCACCCCGTATGCCTGCAGCCCCTCTGGACCTCTCCTCACCTTGTTGTTAATTCAGGTGTGCTCTCCGTCCTGCCATCTTGGCAGGGGCGCCTTGTCCTTTGTGGGTGAATGCGATCTAGTTACTTCACTGATGCCGGCCCGCTTTGAGTCTTTCAGGTAGGTCTTATTGCTGTTGTATATTGTTATTCTTGCATGCCTTTCTTGGTTTAATAAATGTCTTTTTCTCTTCCTTAGGTGCGTGGAAGTCCAATGTGATGCATTGGCTGAATTGGGTCTCGCTGGTAAATGATGGCGTATAAAGACCGCTATGATGCGGTACGTAGGCGCTATGCGCAGCGCTATGATGCCTTGCCTTTGTTAACCTGTTGTCTTTTCTTTCCCATAGATCGTGGTGCTCACCTGGTGTATGAAATCCCGAGGCGATGCTGGTCGAGGGGCGACTTGCGAGGTAAGCTTTTGGCACAATTCGTTATGTTGTAAAAGTGTCTAATGTCTTGTTTCTTCCTTTTTTGCAGATCCGTCGGTCCGGGATACGCGCTGATCCTAGGATGCTGTTCGCAGGAGCTGTAGGCAGCTAATGATGAAAATTACAGGTAAGCTGCTGCTGCTAACGATGTCCTTTTGTCTCTTTACAGATGCTGTTCTTCCGAGGTTTGCGGGTACAGCTGAACACAATGAGCGTCACGTTGCAGGATTGCAAAGTAACGCAAAGCGTGTTATCCAAGTCGGGTGTGGTTTAAATAGCTTCAAGAAAGTAGCCTCCATGTGGGCTGGCACTTGAAATAAAGTAGTTCCCTAAACACAGGTCTTTATTAAGTATGAGCCTGGCGCCAAAGGCGCCAGGACTGGCCCCAAGAGGGCCTAGGCAAAGGATGCCTAAGTTTGTTGGAGACCCGAGCCAAGACCCCTCCTGGCCCATGGGCTTGCCAGGGGGGTTTCTGGATGTGGGTCGTGACAGCACTCTCCCCCAAGGCCCCTCTCAAGATGTTCTTTCTGTCCGGCCCAGGTTTAGTTGGAAAGTTTCGATGATATTTTTTGATCAGATGTGGTGCATGAATGTTTTCACAGGGTTCCCAGGATCTATCTTGGGGTCCAAATCCTTTCCAATCAACTAGATAGTATAGCTTGCCCCTTGAATACTTGGAATCCAGGATGCCTCTGACTTTGAATTCTGGTTCTCCATCAATAAGTATGGGTTTTGGTGGTGTCCCAATCTGTTTACCGGACTGCATTGGTTTTAAAAGGGACACATCGAATACCAGGTGGATTTGTAGGTTAGGTGGTAAATCTAGTTTGACGGCCGCTGAATTAATAATTGCCTTGATGGTGTAAGGCCCTAAGTACCTGGGTTGAAAGGTCCGGGTTCCCTTGACGGGTACAAATCTGGCGGCCAGCCAAACCTTCTCTCCTACCTGATAGTCAGGGGCTTTTTTCCGGTGTTGGTCGGCAAATTGCTTTTGCTGTTCTTTGGCGAGAATAAGATGTTCTTTGGCCTTTTGAAAGCCTGAGTGATGTTGGTGTGAAGGGTTTCTACTGCTGGCAATTCCAAACTGGTTGGGAGATCCAGTTCTGAGGTATGTGGGTGTCTACCATAAAGGGTATAAAAGGGTGTTTGTCCGGTACTGGAATGCAAGGAATTGTTATATGCGTACTCGGCTATCCATAGTAAGTCTTTCCAGTCTCTTAGTTCATGGTGCAACATGCACCTTAGGTATTGCTCGAGGGTCTGATTGATCCTCCCGGTCTGACCGTCCGTTTGGGGGTGATGGCTAGTGGATAGCCGGACGTCAATTTGCGCCATTGCACAACACTTTCTGCAGAAGTTGGAGACGAACTGGCTACCTCGATTGGAGATCAGGACTGATGGGAAGCCATGTAGTTTAACAATACCATCCAGGAACACTTAGGCTAAAGTGGATGCATCAGGGAGGCCTTTGAGCGGAATAAAGTGCGCCATCTTTGAGAATAAATCCACGACTGCAAGAATGGTGTTAAACCTTTGACTGGGAGGTAGGTCAGTGATGAAGCCAAGGGAAAGAGTGTGCCATGGAGTGGGAGGAATGTCCAAAGGTTGCAGAAGACCGGAAGGTTTTTGTTTTTGTGACTTATTTTGTGTGCAGACTCCGCAGGACTGAATATATTGGATGACGTCTTTACGCCAGGCAGGCCACCAGATGTTCTGTTTTACATTGGCTAGAGTCTTGGTGATTCCAGGGTGCCCTTCGATCAGAGAATCGTGATAACCTGAAATTATTTGTTGTTGTAAGTCCTTGGTGGGTACGTACAGACAATCCTTAAAAAAGGGTAAATGATCTTTGATGGAATATTGTTCCCCCTGCGCTTGCCATGCAAGGAAAGTATCTGGATTCATGGTTCGTTGAATCTCGTTTCTCAGTTCTACTTGGGTTAAGGCCGTAGTGAGGGCCAAGAGTTTGTCTTCCGGTATGATGGATACTGGGTCTGGGGTCGTATATACTATCATCAGTGCCTGTATGAGGGAGTGCGTCAGCTTTTCCATTCTTGACCCCTGGTCAAAATGTGATGACATAATCATATTCGGGGAAGAAAAGGGCCCACCGTAATTGGCGTGAAGACTGAACTTTAGCTTTTTTAAGATATTGCAGGTTTTGGTGGTCCGTGATAACTGTAATGGTGTGTCTGGCTCCCAGAAGGTAGTGCCGCCAGGCTTTAAAGGCGGATTTGATCGCCAAGAGTTCTTTGTCCGTGATGGCGTAATTAATCTCCGGAGGTGAGAATTTTTTTGACCAGAAGGCCACTAGATGTAACTGACCGGTTTCTGGATCTCTTTGTGAGAGGACAGCTCCCATTGCTATACTGGAAGCATTCGTTTCCACGATATAAGGAAGATCTGGGCGAGGATGTCGCAGGATTGGCGCGGAGGTGAACCTTTTCTTAAGTTCCTGAAAGGCTTTTTCTGCTTCTTCGGTCCAGGCAAATTTTTTGTTGTTTTTTTGTAGCAATACAGTGATCGGGTGTACGACCTGAGAGAAGTCTGGTATGAACCGGCGATAGAAGTTCGCAAAGCCCAACATGCTTTGTCCCCCTTTTACTGACGTTTGTGATGGCCATTTCAAAATGGTGTCTACTTTATGCAGGTCCATTCTGATGCCTCCTGCAGTAAGAATAAAATCCAGAAACTCAACTTCGGTGATGTGAAAAAAACACTTTTCAAGCTTTGCATACAAACGATGTTCACGGAGCTTGGTGAGTACTGAACGGACGTGCTTGATATGATCCTGTTTTGAGGTTGAGTACACTAGGATATCATCTATGTACACTAGGACGCAGACATCAGTTAACTCTCTCAAGACGTCATTCATGAAATAATGAAATGCTGTGGGAGCGTTGCATAACCCAAAGGGCATGACTTCATATTCGTACAAACCATATTTGGTACGGAAAGCAGTTTTCCATTCGTCTCCGCTTCTGACCCGGGCCAGGTGGTACGCTCCTCGAAGGTCGAATTTGGTGTAAATCTGGGCATCTTTGACCTGGTCCAGCATTTCAGGGATAAGTGGCCAGGGGTAACGGTTCTTCACGTGATCTGGTTTAATGCGCGGACGTCAATACAGGTTCTTAAGTCCCCTTTTTTCGGTACGAAGAACAAAGGACTGGCTGCAGGGGACATTGATGGACGGGTGAATCCGTCTGCAAGGTACTGGTCTAAATAAGACTTCAGATGAAGGTTTTCAGGTTCCGTAAGAGCATAGATTCTACTGCAAGGGAATTGAGCACCTGGAACAAGGTCGAACTGACAGTCATAGGGCCTGTGCGGCGGCAGTGTGTTCGCTTGGTCCTTCTGGAATACATCCTGGAATCGTGGTATTCCTCAGGCAAGGTACTAGTTACACCCAGGGTTGATGCTGTCGCTCCGGTAGTCGTAGAGATACTGAAAGCAGGTTTCTGTTCTTGATAATAACAGTCTGGGGAGCAGTCGCTGGGGAAGGTTAATTTCCTTGCCCGCCAGTCAATCAAAGGGTTGTGAGCGACTAACCATGGCATCCCTAGTATGACCCGGAATTGAAGTGCCTTGATGAGATCGAACAAAATAAGTTCCCGATGTCCGTCCTGGCACAGCAAGGTTATATTGGCTGTGCATTGGGTTACAGGTCCAGAAGTGATTTATGTCCCGTCCACCATAGTTACCTTGTCTGTAGTCGGCTTGGAACATAGGGGAAGCCCCATCTCTGCAGCCAGGTCTTGATCGATATAATTCCTAACGGCTCCGCTGTCGATATATGCTTCAACGGCATGCATTCTTGATGACCGTTAGTTATTAATTAAGATCACCGGTATTGCAAAGTGTGAGGTTGGTGGCTCTTTTCTCTCAATCGACAAACTGACCTCTACGTTTGCCGAGCTGGGTAGTTTTCCGACTTAGATTCCTTCTCTTCATCTTTTTCCGTGGCCCCGACGATCTTCCTTGGAGGTTTCACTGGGCAGTCCTTCAGGAAATGCCCTGGTTTTCCGCAATACAGACATAGTTGTTGTTGTCTCCTTTTATCTCGCTCTTGTTTTGTTAGTGGAGGTCGTACCCCTCTGATTTGCATGGGCTCCACAGTATTTTCTTGCACTCGAGTTACATTGTCTCTAGATCGAACGTACACAGCCCGGGGGTCCATTTTGGAACGGTCTGCTTTTCGGTCTTGCAACCGGTGGTCTAGTTGTACGACCAAATCTATGAATTCAGAACAGTCTCTAGGAGGATCAACCACTTGAGCTAGAACGTCTTTTAATTCGCCTCGTAAGCCCCGATGAAACAACATGGTTCTTTTGTATTCAGGCCACCTAGCTTCAGCAACCAATCTGTTGAAAGTAGCAATGTACGTTAACAAGTCCTGATTCCCCTGTCGGAGGGAAAGGAGTTAATTGTCCACTGCTTGCTCTCGGGTATGGCGAGCAAAACGTTTTTTCATTTCCCTCTGAAATCCCCCAAAGTCATGTAATAAAGGATCATCATGGGTCACCAGTGGTACCGACCAATCTGCTGCGCTACCACTCAGATATGATAAAACAAAGGCTACCCAAGCTTGGTCATTTGGGAATGCTCCAGGCTTGGAAAGAAAGTGAAGGTGACACTGATTCATGAAAGCTGCGTATTTCAGTGGATCACCTGCAAAACTCTCCGGTGGTGCCAAAGGAACTGTTTCCGGTAACATGATTTGTACCGGAGTAGAGGTAGTGGATGGCATGGTAGGATTTTGCATCGTTGGGTTGTTTCCAGGTAGAGGCGTCTGTCCTGCTTGTGATTGCAAGTATTGCCTGCTAATTTCTTCAGTGCGCTCTTTAGTTACTAATAAGTCTCTCTGGAGAGCGTTAGTCTCTTGTCGGGCAGAATGAACCTCGGCACAAAGTTCTCCTAACAATTGGGCCAATTGGTCTAATTCTGATGGCACCCAGGTGGATTGGTTTGGCAGGCTTTGCATTCTGTTACGCTCACCTGGTATCCACGGGGACACCACCCAGCCGTAGGGTCTCTGGTATCCTTCTCTGCGGTTCCCAGGTGTGACCAGCGGGGAAGTTGTGCCCGGAATACAGGTGGGCAATGTTCAAGACTGGGCAACTGGGATAAGCAGCCCCCCACCACCCGGTATGCCCGCAGCCCCTCTGGACCTCTCCTCACCTTGTTGTTAATTCTGGTGTGCTCTCCGTCCTGCCTTCTTGTCAGGGGCGCATTGTCCTTTGTGGGCAAATGCGATCTAGTTACTTCACTGATACCGGCCCACTTTGAGTCTTTCAGGTAAGTCTTATTGCTGTTGTATATTGTTGTTATTCTTGCATGCCTTTCTTGGTTTAATAAATGTCTCTTTCTCTTCCTTAGGTGCGTGGAAGTCCAATGTGATGCATTGGCTGAATTGGGTCTCGACGGTAAATGATGGCGTATAAAGAACGCTATGATGCGGTAAGTAGGCGCTATGTGCAGCGCTATGATGCCTTGCCTTTGTTAACCTGTTGTCTTTTCTTTACCATAGATCGCGGTGCTCACCTGGTGTATGAAATCCCGAGGCGATGCTGGTCGAGGGGCGACTTGCGAGGTAAGCTTTTCGGCACAATTCGTTATGTTGTAAAAGTGTCTAATGTCTTGTTTCTTCCTTCTTTGCAGATCCATCGGTCCGGGAGACGCGCTGATCCTAGGATGCTGTTCGCAGGAGCTGTGGGCAGCTAACGATGAAAATTACAGGTAAGCTGCTGCTGCTAACAATGTCCTTTTGTCTCTTTACAGATGATGTTTTTCCGATGTTCACGGGTACAGCTGTACACGATGAGGGTCACGTTGCAGGATTGCAAAGTAATGCGAAGCGTGTTATCCAAGTCGGGTGTGGTTTAAATAGCTTCAAGAAAGTAGTCCAGGTAAAGTAGTTCCTAGGCTACCACACCCAAAACACTATACCGCATAGCTTGGTTCCAAGGAGCCAAGCTATGTGGATGCCTCCATGTTGGCTGGCACTTGAAATAAAGTAGTTCCCTAAACACAAGTCTTTATTAATTATGAGCCTGGCGCCAAAGGCACCAGGACTGGCCCAAGAGGGCCTAGGCAAAGAATGCCTAAGTTTGTTGGAGACCCGAGCCAAGACCCCTCCTGGCCCATGGGCTTGCCAGGGGGGTTTCTGGATGTGGGTCGTGACAGCGGCAGTGACGTCTCGCACAACCCAACAATTATGGACTATGCTCTTGTTGCCTAAGGAGATTTTGAGCATACACCTGCTTGGCAGGAGATGTTTGGAATTGGGTGTTTCCAGATCCATTTCCCATTTGTCTATCAGTTTAAAGGTGGGAATGGCTGGATCTTTTGGGAGTTGGCGGAACATGGCTTCGCTGATGAAGCTCTTACCGTTGTTCACACACACTTGGGCGAGAACAGAGTCCTTCCCTTCATTTAACTGAACAGGGATGAACAACTGCTCTCCAATTTGCTGAATATCAGCCAGGCTCTGAGCTGATTTTTCATCTTTATGGACTGTAGGAGTGGAAATGTCTGATTGTGGATTGGTAAAGAATTTCAGAATGTTTCCTTCCAGTGTGGAATACCACCTTAAACTGGAAGGAAGGTTGATTTTCAGAAATAGAGAGGACCCCCCATCACCAGTCAGTAATAGTCACGTCTGGAATTTGGTTGTTCTGGAAGTGAAATTCTACTTGGTCAGATTTTTGTTCAACCATGTGGCATGTGCCGTTTAAACTAACATGGTTGACACTCTGTTTTAACTTTATTGGTCGACTAGTCTGGGTCCAGAGGACCTTGTTTACACAGTCCGTTAGGGGTGACAACCTTCGCAGGAGGTCATTCCCTAGTAAACAAGGGGTGCTCTCTGGAGTCCCAACTATGACCGGGTGCTTCACCTTGTGTCGCCCAATTTTTTTTGAAAATATGTTTTTAATGTCGAAATCCGCAGTCCCCTCGACAGGAATTTCCTTCCCATCGAAGTTCTGAAGTTGTCCAGGAAGAGGGGTGAGGGAAATTTGCTATTTCTCCCCCTTCCTGAATTCAGTTTATCAAAGGCCTTTTTGAACAGAAGGGTAGCTTGGGATCCAGTGTCCACTAGTGCCAAAATTGTACCCTGCCCCTGTACTTGAACCGGGGCATAGAACCTTCCCTCCTTCTCCGGAAGGGGGCACAGATATTGTACATTTTTGGACAACTGATGGGTTCGTTTTTTAGTTTTGGACACTGATAGGGAGGTGATTTGGGCAGAATTCTGTTTGGAGTCTAGGGAATCTGCAAAAAAAGGTGGCAACTAGCTATGGGAGAAGTTTTGGGTTTTCTCTGCTTCTGGGCCGCCCCACCCCCATTTTGGAGGCAGTAACCAGGATGGGTTTGAACCAGGGGATTTTCATGTTGTTGGTTCTGGGATTGGATGATGGGCGGCGCTAGCTCAGTCCCCACATCTACCCAGTCTGGATTTGAATCCTTTGGGACCCATTCTTCTTTGGGAGGAGTTCCCCCATCTTTGAAGGAGAAGATCCTTTTCCCAGGATCCTCTGAGGATCCCTCTCCTTCAAATTGGAAGATCTGTACCTCCTCCACAAAAGGGGTCTGTTTGGGTTCTTTGTTTCTCCTACCCTCCCCTCTGCTCCTTGGGTCTCAGACTTTCAAGGGCAGGAGATTTTGGTTCTGTTTCCTGGGTTTCCAGGGGCTTTTTACGAGTGGGGAAGGAAGCTTCCTCCAAGGCTTTACACCCCCCTCCCCTTGTACCTCCTCCCTGGGAACCGGTGGGTTGTCAGGGTTCTCACTCCATCATTGCTCTGGAGCACCAGGTCCGGAGTTTGAGGCATTCTGTGCCGGCATGCTCATCTGAGGGTTCTGTTGAGCCCTCCGCATGCAACCCAGATCCTGTGCCATGTTTTGGACCTGGCGCTCTAGCTGTGATACCCGCTCAGGCTGATACAGGGTTCTCATTTCTCCCCTGGGCTGATCCCAGAAAGGGTAGCTATCCCTTCCCTGATAATACCCTGGGTTTGGAAGATTTGGGTACCCCTCCACCCTTGGCCTCCCCTCTGCCGGATTAGGTTTTCTGGGCTCAGAAAAGTGGGCAAAGAAGGATGGATTGTTCTGGGTTGAAAGTTTTGTGGGGAAGAAGTTCTGTCCAGGATTTGGAGAATTTCTGCCCTCCTGTGGGAAGTGAGGAGGGAGGTTCCCTGGGTTAGGTGCTTGGTTGAACCCCCCCCCTTGGGCTGGAGGAGTCCACTCATAACCCAGGATGGGTCTGTTCCCCTTGTAGCGGGGATTTATGTAGTCAGGGGAGTGAGGGATCCCATTTGTGGGACTACCTCCTTGGCTCCCTGTCTGTGAATGGCCCGAGGGCCTTCTGGGCTTGGAATTGCTCTGATTAAGTGCAGGGTTTTTAGGCCCCCCCATATCCAAATCTAAAATGGGGCAACCTTCACCCCTGCCACCTTAGCAGCAGCAGGGGTGTTGGTTGGTTTGGGACTTTTAGGATTATTCTTGCTTTCTATGGGCTTTTGCACCTCATAAATTCGGGTGGCCTGTTCAATGACCCAGTCTAGTAATCTTTTCTCATGAAAATCTCTCACTAGCTGGGTCATGATGTACTTTGGTAGAGCGTGGAAAAAAGTATTGACAAATTCTTTGCTGTCCGTGCGCACCCTTCTGGTGGTCTGCGCAAAGGCACGCTTTAACTCCTGCACAAATTCTTGTGAGGCCTGATCCTCCCCACATTGTAAATTGTAGGCTGCCTTGCAAGCCTCTTGGGGATTTCTGTGTACAGAAAAATGCTTCAAGATGGCCGCCCTATATGTGGACCATCTAGAATGATTTTGGTCCTCCAGCCCCGCAAAGAAGCTTGAGTATTCTGGTGAGAAGGTCCATTTCACATACTGAATGCAGCTACTGCTGTATTTCAAATGGAAAGTTTCCATCATCTGCTCAAAGAGCTCGAAGTGCTCCCAGACAGCATATTTGGCGTTCTTATGATAAGGCGTGATGACGCTCCTTATCGCCTTGATTTGTTTTAAAGGGTCCTTAAGCAAGGCCCTTTTTGCCTTATTGGTCTTCTTGGTTCGGGTAACCCTGGTCCAATCCTCCTCTGACTCAGAGGCACTGCTCCCAGAGGTGCCCGTCTGGTCTTCTAGGTTCTCCCGGATTCTGCAAGCCTGGGAATGGCTGGCAGAATGTGGGGACCTAGTCTCCTGTGTCCTGGGGCGCTCAGAGGAGTCTTCATGCTCCCAGGATTTGATGGGTACCCCCCCACTCTCCTAGCTGGGCAGAGATTGTTAGGATGCCCTTAGTGGGCCTACTCTCCTAGAGTCCCCACTAGATGTCACAGTGCTTGGATACCCATACCCAGATGCCCGCCCATCCATTCCTGGGAGGTGCTGGTCTATGAGCCCCATACTTCTGATTGGATTGAAATCTGCTATCCCCGTGGCCCTTGGCTCATGTGCGCCACTGGACATGGGGGTGGCAGAGTCCAAGGACTGGGAAAGATGAAGGCCTCTGGTACTAGGGTTCCTGAGGTTATGCTCAGGTGTTTCCCTTTTCCACCAAACCTCATCTCTATCAGCCCCTGCTCCCTGTTGCCATGCAAGAACCTGAGCTTTCTGTTCCTCAATCAAGGCCTTACTAGTCTCTATCAGTCTCTCTTGCATGGCTACCTGCCTGTGGAACCTGGCATTGTTCTCACAGAGAGCCTCATTTTCTCTCTGTGCTTCCTGGGTTGTTTTCAAGTTCTGGGCCAGTCTTTGCTGCAGTAGGGTTACCTCCTGAGTCCTGTCCATACTGGCCTGGTCCTTTCTTGCCAGAGCATCTTCCACCCTCCTGGTGTGCTCTAACAATCTTTCATGCTCTTTTTGGAGGTCACCCAGACCCTGAAGGGCCAGGTGATTGTCTTCTACTTTCTCTTTCAAGTGAGAGACTTTCTGTCCTAAGGGGTCCCTTTCCTGAGCAAGAGCCTGCCTCTGAGCTGCCAGGTCATCCCTCTGTCTTTGAAGCGCACCAGCTTTCTGGCACTCTTCATCAAACTATGCCTGGGTGTCCAGGTCTTTCAAAATCAATTTATTGCTCTCCTCTTTCTCTCTATCTAATTGGCTTTGCAGGGTGACTACCTGCTCTGCGCATGCCCTGTTGAAATTGATCTGTTGCTCCAGTTTTTTCTGGCTCTGCAGTAGGCAGTCCAAACTGTCTTGGTACTCCTTCTGCAAGGCCAGAATTCTGGTATCCTGTTCTGCCTTTTCCTGCTGCAGGATACCCATGTCCTCTTTTATTTTGACTATATGCTGCCTACTTTCATTTTTTGACTCTTGGCCTCTCTGCATCCTCTGCTCAGAAGAGTCCAGATCAGTTTGGGCTTTTTCTAACGCCATCAGTTGCCTACTTGCCAGATCTTGGCCTTCAGCATATTTATCCTGTATGGCCCCAATAGATAAATATAGATATGCCGCAATTTTGGCAATCTTATTCTGCTCATCCTTGGCCTTAGGGGCCATATATAGTTCACTCAGGGCCACATGTAAGGGACCCTGGTCTTTCCATATATCTAATCCTGTTGCAGCGATCTGTTGTGTGATTGCCTGCAACCACACCTTCTGGTCCTGCTCTGTCCATTCACCTCTCACAAATAACTTATGCAAAAGGTGTTCTCTAGCCATATTGATATCTACCAATGTCGCCATTCTGGAAATATTAATTTCCTTCTTGACTTACAGAAGTTTTATTTTATTTTTTCAAAACAGACCATTTCCTTAGAGCATTCTCTTTTGAGGGGTGCTTTTACAGTGTAACACAGTGTGGTAGCCCAACAGGATTTATGTATCCTATTAGCTAGCACACTGTGTTAAGCTGTCACAAGTGGTATATCTAATCCAGAAATCCTGCGACGAGCCCCCAATCTGTAAGTGGTTTCAACCCAGCATTCCACCTAAGTCAATGCCTAGCGTGTGATGCCCAGCTGGAACCCTTATTTATATATTTTGATGTCAAAAGTTCTTTTATTTCTAGATGATGTACCCTTATATAACGTCCCTCTCTTGGAGTCCCCCCGGTCTCACTGAACCAAGAAGAAGGTTGTTTTGCAAAGTTAAAAGATTTATTTGATGAATTAAACTATATATATATATATATATATATATATATGTATATGTATATATATATATATATATATATCACTTTTATGAATATGAACAATATCTAGATATCACACTTATTAATATTTATACACTGATCAGCAATGGGTGATATGACAATGATCAACAATCACTTTAATCAATAGGAGTATGGATGAAAATAATAATGTAGCAAGGATAAAACTTAGTGTGGGTGCAATGAAATGCAATGATATGAGATTAATGCAGTACAGAAATAAAACTTGATATGGATTCAATCAATGACAATGTAATCACTCTTTCCCCCTGGTACTATTCAATCCCCCCTAATATGCAGTATGAAGAGATAGAATGAGGGAACACAGGTTTCAGGAATATACAATCAACAATGCAGTTCAATCCCAATTCCCCAGCAAGCTTAGAAAGAGAACAAGTATGATTTTAAACAGGTCAAATGCTTTTGAATGTGATCTGAAATGAATGGGAAAAATGCAAAAAATTGATTTTAATTTGCTTTTTTGGATTCATAACTAGTGGGAGCTGCTTTGGATAGGTTCAGGTAGACACTAGCAATGATGTTTGAATGACTGGCAGATAGGAAATTGAATTCAGAAGTTGGATGCAAGAAATAGCAATTTTATATGGAATGAAATTGAGCCAAATGCAGAATTGCGGCAAACTTTTCAGCACGCGAGAAATGCGATTACAGAATAACTATAAGGAATTGGAGTGTTCAAAAGTTACAGAGGTTTTAGTAAAGGTCAATTTTTCTCAAAAAGAGTCAAGATTTCAAATGAAAGACACGCTTTTGAAGATTAGAAACAAAGATTGGCTTACACTAAGAGGCTATTAAGATGCAAGATACCCAACGGTCAGCCACCAGAACAGCGGCACCTCCGCTCTGACTTTTGCCCGCCAAGACACTTGTCCTTCTTCATCAAATATATTTAGCGCAAAGATGATTTATCGCTACAATTATCACAGGACTATGTGGATGAGAGAAGGATTCAGGATAGACACGAGATTCTACAATATAATCTGGATATGTCGGAATGGGTTGGATAGGATTACTTAAAACTAAGAGATGGCTATGGACAGTTCTATGCTAAATATTCACAACTATGGCTTTGGAATGGAATAGGCCCGTCAAGATCTGGTCATAGGTTTGGACTGGAATTCGCTCGCCACTGGACAGGTCTCAGGTGCTTGGTTCTGCTCTCAGCAAGGCACTTTGGTCTCTGCACAGCCTCTGGTTCTGGATCTGATGGGTTGGTTCTGGGTTACAGCTCTGCTCTACTGGGTTGGATCTCTGGGTTCTAGCAAGGGTTCTTGGCAAGAAGCAGCCAAAACAGCACAGCCTGGCTGTTGAATTGGTTGGTGCCCCTTGGAATTTTGGAGTTAAAATCAAGTTGCAAGATTACAAAAGCCAGCTGAGAAGGGTTCAGCTTTTTGGGTTGGGCCTTCTGCTTCAGGGTTCTGGAGTCTGGATAGTTCTGGAGTCTAGATAGTTCTGGATCTGGATTCTCCTTCATTGAGGTTCGCCAGTAGATCAGTAGATGAGTGAATGTGTGTTTCTCTGTGCCCTCAACAGTCCCTATTTATGTATTTCTCAAGGGGGTGTGTAGGCTGATTATACTATGCCCAACCCTCTAAGAAGCCGATAGGTCAGAGAATTTCCTCTCCCTGATTTGAGAAGAAACAGTGTGTTATGATGTGTCATGATGTGTCATGTTTATGGTCCAGGGAGAAAACCCTCCCCTTTGTTTCTGTAGAGTATATCTAATTTTTCACAAAAAGCATATTTATAATATCACAAACTTGCTAATATTACATATTTACATCCCAAATTAAATAAGGCACGCATCCGTCAAAATCCCATCTTCTGGAGAGCTTCGGTTCACAAATGACAGTTTTTCGCGCTTTTGGTCGGTTACTCAGTGTCAGTTCTGTACCAATTTTTTCACATACATGCACATATCATCTGGGCATATTCCTGTAAAGTTTCATATTTTTAACATTATGACAACTGCTACAAAGTCCACATTTTGATAATTCTGTCTCTGAATATCGCACAAGTTCCAGAGTAGTTTCTACTTTTGAGCAACCTTTTCATTTTAATAACCTATAATTTTCAGATTTTTACAAGTTTAGCTCAGTTTTCTATAAGTCTTTTTCTCAAACATATATTTTCTGTGCTCTTTGAATACACAAATTGTTTGTCTCCGCCCCCAAGGTCTTGGCGGGGCTAGAGAGCAGTCCCAGGCCTCTCTGACTTTGGCATCTGGTTTCAGCCTACACCCGAATTAGCATTTCCCTTGAGTCAAAGGGAGTCTTTTGTCTCCTAGCAGAGCAACAGGCCAAAGTGCTCCTACCTTTTCCTTTCACACCTCCCTGCCAGTTCCTTAGCAGAGAGCAGGGGAAAAGATTCCTTTGTTTGGGAGAAGGTGTGGGATATCTTTGAAGCTTTGTGTAGATGGCTTTAACTTTTAACACAATGTTTAGAATAGTCTTGTCCTAAAATACAAATTACATTTTTAACAAATATATGCACCAATTTCTTAATTCCAGCCTTTTTAAAATATAGTTTTGAATTGTATCCACCTCTATTGCTTCTGATAGCAAGTCTTTCCTTTTCATGATTTCAATGTATCAGCTTAACTTGACAGGTTAAGTAAACGCCAGCTTCTGACACAGGCGAGTAGCGGTACTGTGCCCATTTTTGACATATTCTTCCAAGCAAGCATCTTTAAATGTGGATTTTCTTCTGATCAAATATGTTTCTGCTGACGTTATGCTTAGGTGAATTCTTTATATACAGTGATGTTTAACACCCAACAGGGATGTTGGATCTTTTGTGATGTTTGAGAACCAAGATGTTTGCACTTTCCACAGCCAAGGAAAAACAGATGTTTAAACATCTCTGTGTTTTTCTTGCAGTGCAGGACTGCTTTTTCAAATAGTTTCATTTTCCTCTGTGGGCAGCCAAATGATGGGTTTTCGCAGTGGTCTCCTGTGTTACAACGGACATAGGCAAAAGTGGATTGGCGTCCTATTTTTCAGGTTTTCCTGCGCACCTCTGGGTGATTTTAGCATGCATAATGCTTTCCAGCGGCCATTCTGAGATTTCTGATGCAAGCAGTGCACAGTAATGTTGTAGGGCATGGACTAGTGGGTTAAAACATCTCACAAGTTCTGCATTTCGTTCAGTCGCTGTAGTTATGGGACATTAATGGATTCTTCACATTGTTGCCCCACTCCTTCCACAGCCCCAGCTGCTGCTGAACTATGTTTTTCTGTTTTAATTCTTTTTATTTAGTTTTTTTTCTTAATCCACCACATTAAAAACACACTAACCACAGTTATCATTGAAAACACAATGATACAGCGTGCCATGATATTCAGTATAGGAAAGAGTTGGGTTCTAGATAATGAACACTCCTGTGCTGAACTCAGTGTGTTGTTTGCTTGGATTCTATCTGGTTCTGCAAGGTCACAGGTTGGAAGAGGTAAACCCAATACCTCTTGAGAAGGAAGTTTATCAAGATGTCCTGGTTACCTTGCAAGGAGAGTATTATGACCCTTTAATATGAAAGGATCTCACGCGTTTTTAGCTGTGATTGTTACATGTGTGTTTTTATTTGCATTGGAACATAATGGCAGAATGTCATCCAGTATGCAAAGGACCCCTTTGCATACTGGATGACATTCTGCCATTGGCCATTGATTACTGCACAGAATTTGTTCCCATAAACCTTACCCATCTCCCTTGATAAAGACCCTGCGGGGTTGAAACACATGTTGACTGACCTTCTCCTTGCAGACAATGTGTCTAGACTATGTTCCAATGTTCTTAAAGGGACAGCTTGTCTCTTGGTTAACCGCTTCTTTCTTATTTCTAAGGTCTGGGATTTAAGAGCTGCAGTATCAGTATTGGTTATTTTCTTACTCATTGATTATAAGTCTCAGGGCTTTTAAAGGGGAAGGGTCTGGTAGTTTGTTAGAGGGGTTCCAGTGGCTGTCATGTGTCAAGTGAGGGGGCTAATTGGAAGTGACACAGTGATCCCCCTTATTCCTCCTCCAAGACCAGCATGCATGAGATTGGGGAGGTACCACGCCACTAGAAATACCAGCGACTTTGTCACAGGGACATTTTCATTATTCTTTACTGTACGGGTCACTACTACAAGGAGTTTATTTTAAACAATGCAAATATAAAGGAGCTCATTTTCAAAGAATTTGTAGTATGGCGGCAGAGAGACGTTACATTTGCACAGCAACGCAAATGGCTCCCCACTGCCACATTTTTGTCATTTCGTCTGGTGGCGTGCAAATGGAAAGAGCAAGGTGGGGCGTACAAGCGTGCACGTCGCCTTTTGCCCTTCACATATGCACTCTGCAGTGCAAAGTGAGTAAATGCTGCCTGGCAACACCTTTCCATTTTAGCACTAGGGCAAACTTTGCCCTGGTGCAATAATGCAGTAGTAATATATCTTTTTTGCATCCGGGCCATTTTTGTCCTGGTGCTTATAACATACCAAACTGCACTTGTCATGGTGCAATGGTTTTCGAAATGTCGCAGTGTTTTTAGAAATATTGTAAACTTTTCCATAGTGCTAATACCGTGTGACTTTTCACATTTACCGGTGCAAAGTTCCTGTAATTTGGCCACGGATGCTCTAGCAAGACGGAGGACGAAAGCAAAGCAGAGATGCAATCTCATCTTTGTGCCCCACATGCGTCCTTGAAGAGTATGGAAAGGGGGCAGTTTTAAATGGAGTGATAAAAACATTACGCCTTGCTTTTACGCGTTCATGTAATGCACCGCCCCATAGATAATTACCTCATAAGGGCTCATTTTGAGCTTCTCGTAATGGAAACAAAATGCATAAAAGCCTTGTGGAAGGCTTTTGCGTATTTAGTTTCAGTTACGGCTCATTTCCCTTGATTTGTATGGTGGTGAGGAGGGGCGGAGGGGCGGAGGGTCCCTATATCTTCACACTTCATGCTATGGTCTTCGGTATTTGGCCAGAAAACAGTTTTAACTTGTGGAGAGAAGATGGCCCATCCTTGCGGACCAATCTTTTAATTGCCCAGCTGGCTGCCTCCGCTAGTTGTAGGGCCATGAATATGTGGGATTTCCAGTTTTTATTTCAGGACACTTTAACCCCTAAATACACTTGCTCCAGGGCCAGGCTATCCAGGGAAAGGTTTCTTTGTTTGTATCATCTCTGGGATCACAAATACCATTACTTTTGATATAACTTTATTGATCACAGCCTTGGTTGAACCTGCAGAGCGTTGGTTGTCCTTGGAAGACGGACTAAGTCATCTGCATGACGCAATAATGGAATCTGGTGGTCCTTTTTGAAAGGGTACATCTTCTATAGCGAGCTAAACTTTTGCCACCATTGTCAATAAACGGGCAGAACAGCATTGGTGGTAAAATACAGTTCTCATTCACACATCTCTAAGATGGACATTGCCAAAATGTTTTGGCTTGTGCACTAAACCTTACTTGTGAGGAAGGGTTTGTGTAAAGGGAGCTACTAATATTTTGCAATGTTTCATCGATATCCATGGTTTTCAATTTTACTTGTAACTTGGCTCTGGTCACAAGATCAAATGCACAGGAAAAGTGTAAACAAGGCTGCACACAATGGCTTTCTTTTAGCTGCACAGAAATAGTGAATAATATATTGGCGGATGAAAATATGATCAACAGTCGATAGACCTGGTCTGAAGCCACCCCATACAAGATTGAGAATTTACTTTTTTATTAATTCACAAATTTACTGACCTTAATAACATATGGCAGAAGATTTTGAATCTATGTTTTTCAGGCTAATAGGCCTTTAAGCTATCACCAAATTTAGAGGGTGCTTTCGAGGTCATGATGATACTGTTGTGCCAAGACAGAGGAAACTTTAGAATTTCTATGAAATGAAAGACACAGGGCCTCAACAACGTGGACGACCATGTTTGGCTCAGGCGCCTTTCCCTTTGCCCAATGACTAATTGCTTCTAGGACCATTGCAATAGAGAAACAAGTTTCCAGTAAGGATGGAACCTACACAAAGGCTCTAGATTTATCTAAATGTGCCCCACTCCTAACTTAGCCTGATTGACCAATCTCATGTCTACAAGCCTCACTGTTCTTACACTTCATCGCTCTGTTTGGTTACAGCTGCACTTCAACATCATTAAAAATGTTGGTGAAGTGTTTCACCCACTCCTCTTCGGCAAAGCACCCACCTCGTTGGATATGAGCTGACAAAAAGATTTTGCATAATTTTGCTGTCTGGCTTTTAAATGTAGTCTTAATTGAGATTACAGAAAGCTCTTTTCTTGTCATCAAGTTTTTTCATTGGACACTTCATTTTCTAATCAGCAACCTGGATGTTCCTAGCTGGGCCTCTTCTAGAGGTTCTGATATTCAGGCTGTGTATTCCTTGTCAAAGCAATGGTTGGCCTTGGTTTTGGAAACAGTTTTCTTTTCTGGCATCCATCTTTTCTTTGTTAACAGTAGAATTATTGAAGATAACAGGTCCACATAGACTGAGATCATATCCATGTCTGAAACTGGCAAATTGGAGTTACTAGATTTCAGATTATGTGCCAAGGTATGCATGTCTGGCTCTACAAGCCATTCCACTAAGGGTCCTTCCAAGCCAGGACCCCATGCCACTCATACTTTATTTACACCTTTTTAAAGGAGATCCATCATGGGCTGTAAAATTGCCACATTCTGGTACTCATGCTTTCTTTTATTGGTTAAGGCATTGTGATCACTTTTTTTCAAGATCCCAAAGCTTTCAAATGTTGATCCTTCATGCAGTGGTAGAAGAATGTAATCAATGGTTGAATTGTCATAATCTCACATTATGAGTGGATAAGAAGAGACTTTTCAACACAAAAGTATTGTGTGCTTCGATTAATTCCTCATTCTCACAGAACTATGCCAAAAGTGTGACTTTGCCATCTTTAAAAGGGAGGGCATGCTTAACAATAGGGATCCCATAGGCAGTTAATTAATCATCTTTTATTTATAAAAGTTCTCACCTTCTCCAAGTTGGGCATTTAAATTCCCGCAAATGAGGATAGTATGATTAGCTTGAGCATCCGCCAAGGCAATTTCATCTCTTTTTATGTTCTGTAAAACCTTTGCAAACATATATGGTGTAGACATTTATGACCCTTAACAGTTTACCACTTAGTACTTGTAGGCCGACTGCCATTGCATGATCGGAATAAATTCGGCATTCACTGGGATATGTATAGATCACAAGCCTACAAGATATGTGCAGGACATCTGCATTTCTTCCTTTTGTGTTGGGAATAGCAGGTTTACTTATCTTTAGAGCACCAGCCATGTCTTGCTTTATTGATTAATTAATCTTTTATAACATGCGTAATACCAGAGACCAGTCTCTAGGCACGGCACCAGGATTGAAACCTGTGTTATTCTGTGTTGTCTTGCTTCCAAGACAAACATGTTGCCCTTGAACTATCCCCCTGGCCCAATCATGTTTAGTCATCCTAAGTCATGATTCCTAAATTATATAAAAACACGAAGAAATGCAGGTCATCCAATTTCAGGATTGTACCCACAACATTGCACGAGAATAGGGCAATTCTTGACCATAACAAATTGCCTGCTTCTGGACGTAATGCTAGAATTACAGTATTATGTGTTAGTAGTGCTTAGGTAGAAAGATTTTCCTTCAAAGGCCTGCTGTTAGTCTCATACGGGTGCCCCTTAAATCTAACAATGTCTCTTTAGATACTGAACCGGTGTAAATGGAAATTCCTCCACTGTTTCTGGTATAAATCTGTTTCCTCTGAGCTTCTTTTGTGCTAACCTCTTGGTTCAACAAAGTGCTCTATATAAGGGTAGAACATTTGTGTAACATTTAGTGTGTGTGAAGTAAGCTTTGAACTTACTGTTAGATGCATACTGTTTTGCCATAGTGGTTGATTCTGAACATCCCTGGGTCTTCTTTTCAGTAGAATATTTCCCACGTAATGGAAAGAGTGTTTCTCACGCTATTTCCCACAGATGAAATTTGGAGAAGGAGTCTAATCTTGCTAGAAGGGCCTCCTAGTGGCCAGGACCTCTGTATAAAGAAAAGAAAGCTTGATTGTCCACAACCCTTAAGAGTATAACCTACAGCTGACACCTGGTTAGTATTCCCCTGAAACACCTGGAATACATAAAATTCATAATACTTTTCTAATACAGGGAAAATATAAGCACTGATTTACAAGATACTGTTACATCCTGTTACCGGCGTTGGTCTCTTTGGCACTGCGGCCGATTCTGTCATTCCTTGTTCATTGGTTCCCCTAAAATGGCTGATGGAATTCCCTGTTTCTCTCTGACGGACTGTGCAGTTCCTGCACGCACGATCCTGATGTCGGCAGCTGATCATGTGACCGCATCTAGCGGTCGGATTGCACCGGTTGGATTGCAGCGGTCCAGCGTGTCGCTACTCTTCGGAATGACGCTTCTTAAGTTGCCGCTCACTAGGGTTTCAAATCTCTTTTCTACTAAATATCTACGTTCTAAATTTCTCTCTTCTGTGTGTATAGATCTGTTCAACCCCGACTCCATCTACTCTCCGCTATCAGAGGCTTTTCTGCGGATTTCTCTGCCGAGCTACACCTGACTATTTCAGTTGCAGTGCTCAAGCTATTTCTTTCGCCTTTTCACAGCACCCTTCGTTACGGGTTTTCGCTACTTCTAAACCTGCTGCTCATCCGAGTATCCAGCCTTGCTTCTCTCAGCTTCCTCGCCGTACTGGCATAAACACAGAGCGGATCACGTAGGTATTTGATTTGGCTTCTCCCTCTCGTCATTTAGGGGTCTCTTTTCTTTACTTACCTGTGTTTCTCCTTATTATAGAAAGCCTTCTGTTTTTGTCAGCATCATACATTCTGAATTCCTGCTACAGATTCTAGGTGGGTGGTGCCTCTGTGAACTCTATTTGCTATTTCCTGAATCAGATTTCCTCTTACATGTTTCTCTTTCTTCTGAGTGGAATTTAACCTGTTGAACGCTCCCAGTGATTACTCTTCACGTCTTCCAGACCACAGATGTCTAACATCGGTGTAACACTCTAATCCAGTCTCCGAAGGTCCCAGAACTTCTGAATCTCCATCCATGTTCCTGCTCAGGATTTTCTTCCCCAGAGGGTACCCCTGGGAGTACTGCCCCCTTTCCTCCTGGTTTTCTTCTGGACAGAGGGAGGTAGGATTTACAGGGAAATCTCTGCTATCTTCGAAAAACATCTTCCAAGTCACTGCCGACTGTTCAGGTTCATGGATTCTGCTACTTTTTGGTTTCCTGTCTAAGATTGTAACAGATACGTAAATGTAATACACAGGGGACTATAGTTATACAAAATCTACCAAAAACGTTATCCATCTAATTCAAAACTTTGTAAAACAAATACAATTTTACATCAAATAAAATAATTTTGAAAGCAGATCAATTTCAATTCCTCCCAGTGAATTCTATATAACTCCCATAACAAAAAACAGCCTATATGCACTGATGTTAACATTGCTTTTTACAGCACAATACCCTTGCAAACCAATTGCTATTAGTACAACACTCCAACTAAACTGTTAATTGTTATCACATGTGCTATATTCACATGTGTATGATTCTCTACCTGTTTCTATCCTAAATGCTGCTGGACAGTCTTCAGGAAAGATGTTCTGGCCATTTAGGTAATTGTGTTGTGCAGGAGTGATTTTTTTTTCTTTTTTTCTTTTTCTTTATTGAATATAGCTGAATAATTCAACTTTTTCAATATTCAAACAAAATTCATTTACATATTAAATATATCAGAAGTATCAGATAAAATCCAAATGAAAAATAGAGATGAAAAAAGAAAAAGAAAGACATAATATAAGCAAGAATAAACATAAAATCTTTAAAAAGAAGTCAAAATCCTTGGGAAGAGCCACACTTATACGAGACCTAGCTAAAAAAGAAAAGAAAATATGACAATTCATGTACCACAAATTAAAGTAAATAACATGAATATGACTCATAATTTCCACTCAAACGTACTTGCATAAAATAAGTCCCTTCATTGTTCGGTCAAAACAATATACCATATATTGAGCTTGTGGCCCAGACCTGTTTCAACTTTTCCTATGCATTTGAATACAATCACCGAACTTAAAAGCTATTATAGTTTTAATCCAAAGAGGACACAAAGTTAGATTTCAATTTGATAGCCGCCAGAAAATTGTGAGTGGTGATGCGGATACTTATTGAGTTGGTGGATAGTATCACCGACCATCGGGTTTCAGAAGGTAAAGCACTAAAGTAAGAAATGTGCGATTCAAAATATTTCCTTCTCAAATCATTTACCGCCGGGCATTCGGTTATAATGTGTTTAAGGGTTTCTTTAACCGCCATATCCTGGCAGAAGACACAGTAGTTCTCTTTTCCCGGCAACAACCTCCTTCTAACCAGAACGTCGCAAGTAGGAAATAAATTAAATCGCAGACGTAAAATGGTTTTTCTTACTTGTGGAGATAGAGATTGATTTAGCTATGGAGCCAAAACTTTGAGTCTTTTATGTTCAAAGGCCAATACCTGAAAATCTTTATATGAAAGACACACCATTCTCGTGTTGATCCAGTCCGATCTGAACATTTTTTCTTTAGCTCTAGTTGGATTAACAATAAGAGCTTCCAAAGACAGATCGGCTCTAGCCAGAATATTATAAACCTGCGAAGTCCAAGTTTTAACAAATGAGTGTTCAGAGGTCAACATGTAAGTGGATAATGTGGCAAGTATGTTATTAGGTTTTACAGAGGTCAAGCACTTGCAAAACAAGGCACAAAGCCTCCAATGATATTCTGCACTCAAAGATTTCAGACCTAGTTCATGTCTTAGCCAAGGACCAGGAATGCATTGAGGGAGTTGTAATACACCTCGCCAATATTTCGCCTCTAACTTGTGCAAAACTCTTGGAGAAACAATACTTTTGGTCTCAAGGCCATAAAAGATGGTAGGCAATACTTTTTGTCTCCAATAGATTGCTGGCCTGATGGTGAATTTACCAAATTTAAACAAAATGATTTTTGTCTGAGAGATGGCAGACATGATTTTATGGTCTAAGATCCTGGAGTGCGAATCAATGGAGGGTGAACCATCAAACAGATTAAGGTAAAGGTACGTTGGGACCACATCCACAATCCTGTTATCAATTTTCCACTCAAATTGTGTTCTTCTGGAAGGCCTTGGAGCGTAAACGACAACTTGTGTTTTATTTAAATTGATTACTAGCCCATTTGCCTCCAGATATTCATTTAAAGCGGATTGTAATTTCTGAAGGCCTATCAGTGTTTTGGAGACCAGCACCAAGTCATCTGCGTACCAAAGGGCTTTAATGATGGTTCCATTCATTTTTGGCGAGTCCGAAACTACTTGAAGAAAGGTCTAACTCACATCATGAATGAAAAAATTTAAAATGGCAGAGGCCAGGACACAGCCTTGTTTCAACCCTCTAAATGTTGGTATCGCCGCTGACAGTAAACCTAGTACAGATAATCGGACCATTATGGTTGTTGACGAATGTAGGGCATATATAATATCACATAGGGTTACTGGACAATTAGCCAAGTGTAGTTTTTCCATTAATTTGATTCTAGAAACAGAGTCAAAGGCTGTATGTAAATCAACAAAAGCAAAATATAATGGTTGTCTTGTTGATTGGGCTTGAGCCTTTAGGGCATTGAGAGTCAGTAAATTGATCGTAGTGCCTAACTCTGCCACAAAACCAGTTTGACAGGGATCCCGTCTCTTGCAGCTCTAAGTCCAAAGGGAAAAATCTCTCAATACTAGTCGAGCAAAGATCTTCCCTGGAGCGTCGAGCAAAGCAATGGGACGATAACTTGCAGGGAATTCCCTGACACCCTTCTTAAAAATTGGAACAAGTAAGGAGGACTTTCATGAGGTCAGAATTTTTTTGAAAAAAATAATTTGATGGAATAAGTTGTTCATTATTGCAGCCCATTTAGATGGATTCTGTTTAAACATTAACAAGCCGATTCATGGAATTATTAGCGCGGCGCAAGTGGCCAAAAACGTGCGAATCGCAGTGGAATAGCGAAAATCGCAGTGCAAGTGCGAAAATCGCACGAAAAACAGCGCACATCGATTCATGGAAGGCCGTGCGCGAGAAAACCATCGGATGTGCGATAAAAAAGTGCGCGGCGCACGTTGGCGCACAGGCCATCTAACGGCGTGCGCCAGGTTACAGCGAAAATCGCACAGGCCACAGCGAAAATCGCACATAGCGCGGCGCACGCAACAAAAGTAGGCGGAACACGGGGCGTAACACTCGGAATGGGGAACAACTTGCCAAAATGTGGGCGTCAAGGGGGAAGCACAGGGTACAAGTGCGCGGAACGCCCACACGCTCGCCTACAACACGTATTCATGGAATAGAATAGGGCAAAAAAGCGCACGCTCAAACCAGCGCACAGGCACAAACACGACCGCCACAAGAAAGCAGGCGGTAGCGTCTCTGCGCCTGTAAGAAATGTGCGCCAAAAGGTGCGCCAACAAATAGCACCTATATACAGCCATGATGAATGCCCAATACTGTGGCCCTCCAGGACAAATGACGTGCAAAGGGGTACCCACAAACACAGACACGCGCTGACAGAAAAAAAACGTGTGCGTGTATTCCGGGGTGCGCGGGAAGTCTCACACGCGAATTGGCCGGGTACGTGGATTACAGGGGTGCGCGGGAAGTACCACACGCGATTTGTCAGGGTACGTGGATTTCAGGGGTGTGCGGGAAGTTCCACACGCGATATGGCCGGGTACGTGGATTTCAGGGGTGCGCGGGAAGTCCCACACGCGATTAGGCAGGGTACGTGGATTTCAGGGGTGCGTGGGAAGTTCCACGCGCGATTTGGCCGGGTACGTGGATTTCAGCGGTGCGCGGGAAGTCAAACACGCGATTAGTCAGTGTACGTGGATTGCAGGGGTGCGCGGGAAGTTACACACGCGATTTGGCCGTGTACGTGGATTTCAGGGGTGCGCGGGAAGTACCACACGCGATTTGTCAGGGTAAGCGGATTTCAGGGGTGCGCGGGAAGTTACACACGCGATTTGTCCGGGTAAGTGGATTTCAGGGGTGCGCGGGAAGTTCCACACGCGATTTGGCCGGGTACGTGGATTGCAGGGGTGCGCGGGAAGTTCCACACGCGATTTGGCCGTGTACGTGGATTTCAGGGGTGCGCGGGAAGTTACACACGCGATTTGGCCGGGTACATGGATTTCAGGGGTGCGCGGGAAGTTCCACACGCGATTTGGCCTGGTACGTGGATTTCAGGGGTGCGCGGGAAGTTCCACACGCGATTAGTCAGGGTACGTGGATTTCAGGGGTGCGCGGGAAGTTACACACGCGATTTGGCCGGGTACGTGGATTTCAGGGGTGCGCGGGAAGTTCCACACGCGATTTGGCCGGGTACGTGGATTTCAGGGGTGCGCGGGAAGTTCCACACGCGATTAGTCAGTGTACGTGGATTGCAGGGGTGCGCGGGAAGTTCCACACGCGATTTGGCCGTGTACGTGGATTTCAGGGGTGCGCGGGAAGTACCACACGCGATTTGTCAGGGTACGTGGATTTCAGGGGTGCGCGGGAAGTTACACACGTGATTTGGCCGGGTACGTGGATTTCAGGGGTGCGCGGGAAGTTCCACACGCGATTTGGCCGTGTACGTGGATTTCAGGGGTGCGCGGGAAGTACCACACGCGATTTGTCAGGGTACGTGGATTGCAGGGGTGCGCGGGAAGTTCCACACGCGATTTGGCTGTGTGCTCCCAGGTATTACCTGTACACCCTCCACGGCCCCTGCAGGCAGCACACACCACAGGGGACTACCCTGCACACCTGCTCATGTCACCCACCACCCCCATCCCCCAGCAGTGCAGGGGCATCCTCCACCAGGCCCCCACCCATGTCTCCCACCACCCCCACACCCCAGTACTGTGGGGCACCTGCCAGCAGGCCCCCACCCATGTCCAACCCATGTCTCCCACCACCCCCACCCCCCAGCCACCAGGGGCACCCTCCACCAGGCCCCCACCCATGTCACCCACCACCCCCACCCCCCAGCAGTGCAGGGGCATCCTCCACCAGGCCCCCACCCATGTCTCCCACCACCCCCACCCCCCAGCACTGTGGGGCACCTGCCAGCAGGCCCCCACCCATGTCCAACCCATGTCTCCCACCACCCCCACCCCCCAGCCACCAGGGGCACCCTCCACCAGGCCCCCACCCATGTCACCCACCACCCCCACCCCCCAGCAGTGCAGGGGCATCCTCCACCAGGCCTCCACCCATGTCTCCCACCACCCCCACCCCCCAGCACTGTGGGGCACCTGCCAGCAGGCCCCCACCCATGTCTCCCACCACCCCCACCCCCCAGCACTGTGGGGCACCTGCCAGCAGGCCCCCACCCATGTCTCCCACCACCCCCAGCCCCCAGCCACCAGGGCCACCCTCCACCAGGCCCCCACCCATGTCACCCACCACCCCCACCCCCAGCCACCAGGGGCACCCTCCACCAGGCCCCCACCCATGTCACCCACCCCCCAGCAGTGCAGGGGCACCCTCCACCAGGCCCCCACCCATGTCTCCCACCACCCCCACCCCCCAGCACTGTGGGGCACCTGCCAGCAGGCCCCCACCCATGTCCAACCCATGTCTCCCACCACCCCCACCCCCCAGCACTGTGGGGCACCTGCCAGCAGGCCCCCACCCATGTCTCCCACCACCCCCACCCCCCAGCCACCAGGGGCACCCTCCACCAGGCCCCCACCCATGTCACCCACCACCCCCACCCCCCAGCAGTGCAGGGGCATCCTCCACCAGGCCCCCACCCATGTCTCCCACCCCCCCCCCACCCCCCAGCAGTGCAGGGGCATCCTCCACCAGGCCCCCACCCATGTCTCCCACCACCCCCACCCCCAGCCACCAGGGGCACCCTCCACCAGGCCCCCACCCATGTCACCCACCACCCCCACCCCCCAGCAGTGCAGGGGCATCCTCCACCAGGCCCCCACCCATGTCTCCCACCACCCCCACCCCCCAGCACTGTGGGGCACCTGCCAGCAGGCCCCCACCCATGTCCAACCCATGTCTCCCACCACCCCCACCCCCCAGCACTGTGGGGCACCCTCCACCAGGCCCACACCCATGTCACCCCCCACCCCCCAGCCACCAGGGGCACCCTCCACCAGGCCCCCACCCATGTCTCCCACCACCCCCACCCCCCAGCACTGTGGGGCACCTGCCAGCAGGCCCCCACCCATGTCTCCCACCACCCCCACCCCCCAGCCACCAGGGGCACCCTCCACCAGGCCCCCACCCATGTCACCCACCACCCCCACCCCCCAGCCACCAGGGGCACCCTCCACCAGGCCCCCACCCATGTCACCCACCACCCCCACCCCCAGCAGTGCAGGGGCACCCTCCACCAGGCCCCCACCCATGTCTCCCACCACCCCCACCCCCCAGCACTGTGGGGCACCTGCCAGCAGGCCCCCACCCATGTCCAACCCATGTCTCCCACCACCCCCACCCCCCAGCACTGTGGGGCACCTGCCAGCAGGCCCCCACCCATGTCTCCCACCACCCCCACCCCCCAGCCACCAGGGGCACCCTCCACCAGGCCCCCACCCATGTCACCCACCACCCCCACCCCCCAGCAGTGCAGGGGCATCCTCCACCAGGCCCCCACCCATGTCTCCCACCACCCCACCCCCCAACAGTGCAGGGGCATCCTCCACCAGGCCCCCACCCATGTCTCCCACCACCCCCACCCCCCAGCACTGTGGGGCACCTGCCAGCAGGCCCCCACCCATGTCCAACCCATGTCTCCCACCACCCCCACCCCCCAGCACTGTGGGGCACCCTTCACCAGGCCTCCACCCATGTCACCCACCACCCCCACCCCCCAGCCACCAGGGGCACCCTCCACCAGGCCCCCACCCATGTCTCCCACCACCCCCACCCCCCAGCACTGTGGGGCACCTGCCAGCAGGCCCCCACCCATGTCTCCCACCACCCCCACCCCCCAGCCACCAGGGGCACCCTCCACCAGGCCCCCACCCATGTCACCCACCACCCCCACCCCCCAGCCACCAGGGGCACCCTCCACCAGGCCCCCACCCATGTCACCCACCATCCCCACCCCCCAGCAGTGCAGGGGCACCCTCCACCAGGCCCCCACCCATGTCTCCCACCACCCCCACCCCCCAGCACTGTGGGGCACCCTCCACCAGGCCCCCACCCATGTCACCCCCCACCCCCCAGCCACCAGGGGCACCCGCCAGCAGGCCCCCACCCATGTCTCCCACCACCCCCACCCCCCAGCCACCAGGGGCACCTGCCAGCAGGCCCCCACCCATGTCTCCCACCACCCCCACCCCCCAGCCACCAGGGGCACCCTCCACCAGGCCCCCAACCATGTCACCCACCACCCCCACCCCCCAGCCACCAGGGGCACCCTCCACCAGGCCCCCACCCATGTCACCCACCACCCCCAGCAGTGCAGGGGCACCCTCCACCAGGCCCCCACCCATGTCTCCCACCACCCCCACCCCCCAGCACTGTGGGGCACCTGCCAGCAGGCCCCCACCCATGTCCAACCCATGTCTCCCACCACCCCCACCCCCTAGCACTGTGGGGCACCTGCCAGCAGGCCCCCACCCATGTCTCCCACCACCCCCACCCCCCAGCCACCAGGGGCACCCACCACCAGGCCCCCACCCATGTCACCCACCACCCCCACCCCCCAGCAGTGCAGGGGCATCCTCCACCAGGCCCCCACCCATGTCTCCCACCACCCCCACCCCCCAGCAGTGCAGGGGCATCCTCCACCAGGCCCCCACCCATGTCTCCCACCACCCCCACCCCCCAGCCACCAGGGGCACCCTCCACCAGGCCCCCACCCATGTCACCCACCACCCCCACCCCCCAGCAGTGCAGGGGCATCCTCCACCAGGCCCCCACCCATGTCTCCCACCACCCCCCAGCACTGTGGGGCACCTGCCAGCAGGCCCCCACCCATGTCCAACCCATGTCTCCCACCACCCCCACCCCCCAGCACTGTGGGGCACCCTTCACCAGGCCTCCACCCATGTCACCCACCACCCCCACCCCCCAGCCACCAGGGGCACCCTCCACCAGGCCCCCACCCATGTCTCCCACCACCCCCACCCCCCAGCACTGTGGGGCACCTGCCAGCAGGCCCCCACCCATGTCTCCCACCACCCCCACCCCCCAGCCACCAGGGGCACCCTCCACCAGGCCCCCACCCATGTCACCCACCACCCTCACCCCCCAGCCACCAGGGGCACCCTCCACCAGGCCCCCACCCATGTCACCCACCACCCCCACCCCCCAGCAGTGCAGGGGCACCCTCCACCAGGCCCCCACCCATGTCTCCCACCACCCCCACCCCCCAGCACTGTGGGGCACCTGCCAGCAGGCCCCCACCCATGTCCAACCCATGTCTCCCACCACCCCCACTCCCCAGCCACCAGGGGCACCCTCCACCAGGCCCCCACCCATGTCACCCACCACCCCCACCCCCAGCACTGTGGGGCACCTGCCAGCAGGCCCCCACCCATGTCTCCCACCACCCCCACCCCCCAGCCACCAGGGGCACCCTCCACCAGGCCCCCACCCATGTCACCCACCACCCCCACCCCCCAGCCACCAGGGGCACCCTCCACCAGGCCCCCACCCATGTCACCCACCACCCCCACCCCCCAGCCACCAGGGGCACCCTCCACCAGGCCCCCACCCATGTCTCCCACCACCCCCACCCCCCAGCACTGTGGGGCACCTGCAGCAGGCCCCCACCCATGTCCAACCCATGTCTCCCACCACCCCCACCCCCCAGCAGTGCAGGGGCAGCCTCCACCAGGCACCCACACATGTCCCCCTGCCCCCAGGTCCTGACGATCCTCAATCATGGCAGTAATGGGCAGCATACCCAGCACAAACACCCAGGCAAGGATTGCATCCACCCACATAGTGAATGCAATTACATGATACAACCCCAATGGCAAGTATGTAAATGAACACATGTCCGTCACACACATATACACAATGGGTGCAAGTGAATGTCAAAACCCATATCATGACATGTATGAAACCAATGAGAAAATACCACAAGTGAAAGTTAAAAAAACATGTATTAAAGATGAAAAATAAGTAAACAAATCAAACATACAACAATGGGGATAACAAAATAAATGGTCCATGTCCGAGAACAAATGTAAAAATAAAAAAAACAAAGTTATCCAAAAACAAATGTTGTCCAAAGCAATATCATGTGGAAGGAAAATAATGAAAAACCATTTCCTCATGGTGAACACAATAATTAATAAAAAAAATGTTTCTTCAAAAAGCAAACTATATACACGAATATTCCAGGGTCCATGAGCCCAACACCATAAATGAAACCTACTACTACCTAATGAAAAAAATATATACAAAAAAGTGGCCATTGTCCGAGCGGTCCAAAAAAATAAAAATGAATAAAGGAAACCTAACACTAACTAACTAAATAACTATATACAAAGGCAGCGTGCAAGTCCTGCGGCTCACTCGGTGATGTTGCTGGCCAGGGCATCATCGAACTCCATGTCGATGTCCTGGAGGCGGGACTCTGTCCTGGCCCCGAGGTCTCGCAGGGATAACCCCATGTTCAGCTCAAACTCCCTGCAAGCTTCCTCGAGGCACTCAGCCCGCCTCAACGCCCGACGCATGTAGAACTCCGCCCTGACCATGGTGAGCCGCTCCTCTTCCGCCCGCTGCCGCTCCGCACCTATCTGCTGGACCAACTGCTCCCACACGGAAGACACCACCATCCCAGGGTTGCCCTGCCCTCCGGCCGATGCCTGCCCCTCTGATCTTGATGGCCCCGAGCCATGATGCCTCCCACGTCGAGCCTGCTGCTGCCTCCGACGCCACTGCCTCTGCCAGCACGACGGCATCCAGGCTGATGGAAACCACCGACGCCGTCGTGCACGTGCCCTGCCCGATGATGCTGTCACATCTTCCATCTGCTGGGGTCCAGTTGCTGTGTTGTCCACCCCTGCTGGACCTCCGACTCCCAACTGTGGCAGGGATGGGATCCCCACCGAGCTGGCTGCATTGGTCGGGGCAGGTCCACAGGGGGCCCTGGTGGCATCTGGGCCGGAAGACGGTGTATAGCCTGCACAGAGGAGGAGAGGGCCGCCAGATTGGCCAACACATGCAGCAAACCCCCGAACATGGCCGATCCCAATTGGGCCACGTCGGCACGGTGCACTTCGTGATGACGTGCGTGCTCCTCCCGGGAAGCACCACGGCATCACGAATCACAGCCATGCGCATCGCGACCCCAATCAGGACCTTCTCCACACGGCCAGGGGTTCCCACGTCCGCAGGTGGAGGGGAGTCAGGTGACATGGACGTCCCCTCTACCTGCGGACGGGCCTGGGACGGGGCATCCCTGCTGGTGCATGGTGGTGCACTCACAGGGTCAGGGACAGCGACATGCACAGGCCCCTCCACGGTGACCTGTGCTGCCTCCTGCCCCTGGCACTGGACTGCACCACTTGCACCAGCAGGGATGTCCCCACCAGGCCCCATGTGTGCCCCAGTGGCGGCCTCCTCCTCCTCTGTGCAAACCACCAACCTGGATGGCTCCTCACCGTCTCCCACCGTAGCAGGCCCCTGTGGGGGCTCACCCACCCCTTCCGCTGCAGCCGTGGGGGCATCCCCGCCGCCTTGCTCCACAGCGCCGTCTCCGCCCTCTTCTTCACTAGCCACTGCGTAGAGGGAGACAAAGAACACAAGCATCAGGGTACTGTACAATGGTCCCCTAGACAGGAAGCAATAGCAGATGAGCACCACTGTCAAAGTACACTTCCATCATGTCCCTCCACAACACATGGGTCAGTCCAGGCAAAACACACACAGTAACAGGCATGGTGCATGCCATGGACATTTCCATGCATGTCCAATGGCTCTTGAAACATTCAATGATATGTAACTCACATGCATCATGGCTCATGCCTATCACATGCACACACTTCACCTCAGTCACATCCATCTGGCCCCAAACACACCAAACACAGCGGATACAAGGGTAATTTGGCTGCTTCACTGAATCTGTGCATTGTCACACACATGTGTCATGCATCCATGGCATGCACAAGTCACAGACACGCAGGTCAGGCACACAGACATGGCTACCATATATGTACCTGGCATCAGCATCCATCCCTCAACCCCACCCATGTCCAGGTACAGAGACTGGCATGCTCTCATGTTCAAAATCTGCATAGGGCTCCCCATGCGGCATTTGAACAGATGCAACAACCATGTGTGTCACACATCACTGGTCGCACATGCATTACTATGATTTCCCTGCACACATACATGCATACATGGCCTATGGCACACATACAGGCAAGTATCATAGAACCAGCACACCGCAACATGCCCTGTCTCACACAGTAATGCTTGGACACTTACCGCTCAACTCCAGACGGGCCTCCCTCTCAACGATCTGGGCGTGGAGCACTGGGCGTACGCGTTCCAGGACCCTCATCTGGATGGAACTCATGCGGCCCCGGCCCCCCTCCACGAGGCGCCGGGCCTTCACAAGGGTCCTGGACCTCAAGTCCTCCCAGCGCTTCTTGATCTTCTGGACGTTGCGGGTTGCCACCCCCTCCGCGTTGATGGCAACCACACAGTCGGCCCAGATCCTCTCCCGTCCTTCCTTGCTGGCGCGGGACGATCCAAAGAGGGCATCATACTGCCCCAGGACATGCTCCACCAGGACACCAACTTCGGTGGCAGTGAAGCTGGTGCCCCTCTGCCCCTCTGGCCTGGGGTTGCCACTGGTGCCAGATGTGGAAGTGCCCGACATGGCAACCCCAGAGGCAGGTGTGGGTGGGCAACTGGGTCCTGGGGCTGGGCTGTGGAGCGATGTAATCCCAGTCGGGAGTCTTCAGTTCCAGCAGGGGTGGACACAGCAACTGGACCCCTGCAGATGGCTGATGTGCAGGCACCAAATGGCAGGGAACGGTGGCAGCAGGCAGTCAGGCAGGCAGGCAGGCAGCAGCAGATGGCACGTGGGAGGCTGCTCGGGGCACTGGGGGGCAGTAACTCGGCCTTCTGGGCAGGAGCGTGGTCTTCCGTGTGTTTTCGCGTGGCCAGCTTGATACGGAGTGATTTGGCACGTGAAAATCCTGCACGTCAGCGTGAAATCCGAGGAAAGGCCCTTAGCGCGTAAGCACGTCAGCACGCATACGCGATTCTATTGGACCAGAGTCCCTCAGCGCGTAAGCGCGTCTGTGACGTGACCCGCACGGGTGTTCCCCACTCAGCACGTGATGACGGAGCACATGTGGAAATACTGCACATCAGAGTGTCATCGCGTGTAATTGGACAAAAGTGCGCGTACACGCGATTGGCCTATGTACGTGTATTTCAGGGGTGCGCGGGCACTTACACACGCAAGTACGTCAGCGCACCTGTATCCCGTGGTGCGTGGGAATTTCCACACGCTATTGGACTGGGAACTGGATTCCAGGGGTGCGCGTGTCACACGCTCGCCTAGAACACGCGCAAAGCATTAATTTGCGCACTTTAACAATAACAAGCTCAGACGCCAGGATGAACATACCGTTCCTAGCAGCAGTGGCAGTGGGCTACCAAAGGAGGAGGAGGAGGATAGTCAGGGCCAGAATATTCACACCCAGAACCAGCCTTTTCGGGATGCCTGATGACCAGGTGTATGGGAGGTACAGGTTTCCACCACACATAATACTGGACCTGGTGAGTGAGTGGGAGGATGACCTCACATCACCCACCCTGTGCTCCCAAGCACTCAGCCCCCTGGAGAAGGTCCTCAATGTACTGCACTTCTTAGCCACTGGATCATTTCAGCGGACAAGTGCCATAGTGGGTGGGGTGTCACAGGCCACCCAGTCACGCTGCCTACACCAGGTCTTGAACATCATCACTGCACGCCCATCAGTCCGCAGGCACATATACCTGCCCAGAACACCTGCAGAAAGGCATGCTGCCGCCCTGGATTTTTACGGTGTGGCACGATTCCCCAAAGTGCTAGGTGCCATCGACTGCACCCATGTGGCTCTACGTCCCCCCAGGGCATCTGAGCACATCTATAGGAACCGCAAGCACTGGCATTCCATCAACGTGCAGGTAGCATGTAATGCCAAGGGAATCATCACCTCAGTATATGCCAACTATCCCGGGTCCACCCACGACAGCTTCATTTACCGAATGTCCACCCTAAGCCGGGACCTAGAAGCTGGGCGGCATGGCGATACATGGCTGCTTGGTGAGTATGTATGCCACTGCGCATGCATGCATATTGGATACTGAGCAAGGTCACAACCCCACCAATGATACCAATCACCACCTCCACAGGGGACAGTGCCTACCCTCTCAGCCCCCACATGATGACGCCAATTCGGAACCCCACCACGCCACCCGAGGTAAGATATAACACAGCCCACATTACGACCCGGGGCATAGTGGAGCGCACATTCGGAGTGCTAAAGTCACGCTTTCGCTCCCTTGACCGTTCTGGCGGGCAGCTGTTATACGCTCCCCCAGTAGTGTGCAGGATCATAGTGGCAGCATGTGTCCTGCACAACGTTGCAACACGCCGGGGCCTGGCCGTGGACATGGTGGTGGCCCCACATCCCCAACCACATGCACAGCCGCTGCGCATGGGAGGGGAAAGGGCACGGGGGGAGGCAGCCCGTACACAGCTAGTGGCTAATTACTTCACATAGTGATCACACCCCTGTGGAGTGCACACTGGCCTGGCACATTCCATCTGACAATCAATGATGACTCAACCTGACACTGATCCTGAATGTCTGGAGATTCAACCGTGAAAAGCATATCAGCCTGAGATTGTTCACCTGGAAGTGTTACAATGTGTGCATCCCTACCCACACACACCACCAATGCAGTTTTGTGAAGAAACACATTCAAGCAGCTAAAATGAATACCCACTTGCTAAATGCAACAAGAGGACAGTGCCATGTCACCCAACCCATCCCCAGCACCGCCACACAACACACCGTGCCATGTCATGCTATGTGCAGGTAAACAAAGTAATCCCCACAACATGACAAGTGTCACGATGTACAGTGTCCCCAATTGAAACTTGCTACACCTGAAATGCTCACTGTAATGCAGGACCAACAACAAACTTGAGCAGGTACTACCATTAACATGACTTCACTAATGTAATAAATCAGTAGTCTCACCACCTGGAAATACCTGCACTCCCACCACTTCCAACTGTACAGTGTTGGCGCCATGTAGAGTTGTAGGTGCACTGCTGCCAACAAGGACCCCATCTCCAGACTAGAGGGCCTTGTGTAGACATGAGGAAGGGACCTGCAAATTGGGAGGCAGACACAGATGATGAGTTACACATCAATGCAACATGCAGTGTACAACAGAACAGCAATATGCACTAGGAATGTATACACAGTATTGACTAGACTACCCACACATGTAGTGGGAGTCCAATGTCACCATGTACTTCAATGTCACTTGGGCACACCCTTTGCAAGCCCATGGAAACGGGAAGCAGGAGGGGTGTGTGTGACTCAAACCCAGGCATCTGAACCAAATACATGACAAGCCTGCATGTGCCCAGCCACAATGCAGCGTATGCCCACAGGAACCACGGAAGCCAACAAATTGTCCCAAAATAATTGGGAAAAATATAAAAATAAAAATAAAAATAAAAATGAAAAAAAATCAAAAATGGCCATTAATGGGCCCGGGGGGGTTGGGGAGGCCACCCAGGAGGTCCGAGGACAGGGTGCACACCAAAACCCACCTGTGTGGATCCTGGGAAAAAAAACACCTCCATGGGCTCATGGCCCACACGGCTACCCTGTTGTGGGAGTATCACTGCTGTCGCTATTATCACCCTGTGCAGCTGCATCCGGAGGTGGTTGCACTATGGGAGGCAGCCCACGCAAGGCCCTACTCTGTTCCTCCATGGCTGCAAGCATGCGGGTGTGGTAGGTCTCGTTCTGGAGGATGAGGGTGCGGAGGTCCCCATGCAACAACTCACGGGATGCCCGGACCTCCGCCCTTGTTGCTTGCATCTCAGCTGAGAGCGTACGGGTGAGACGCTCCAGCTGCTGTTCTGTCCTTTGGTGTGTTGAAGCCTCAAGCTCAACAAGAGTCGTCCTGAGTTGATGGAGCTCCTGCCTCAGGGCTTCCCTGTGGCCCTGGGACTCTATGGAGATGGCCTCCTGCAGAGTCGCCAGTGCCGCCCGCCTGTCCCTGTTGGACGCCAACATGTCCTCCCTGTGTGACTGGCAGATGGAGTCGGTTGCCTGCTCTAGTCGCTCCATCAGCCTTTCAGGGGGGACAATGGAAGTGGCCACCCTATCCATGGCCTGAGCCATCATCTCGGATGATGCTGCCAGTTGGGTAGCCATACCGTAAATGGATTGCTCCCATGCGGTATTGCCAGGTGGCGTACGGCCACCACGTCGGCGGGCACCACACCTGTCTGGGGCAAGGCGGACTGCGCCTTGCTGTGCCGGCACTGCCTGAGGCTGCAGGACTGCATTCCCCCTCTGATCTGCTGGCCCAGGAACAGGATCAGATGTCGCGGAGTATGACCCTGCATCCGTAACCACCAAAGGCCTAGCTGCCAACACTGACATCCCCATTGAGGGTTCTGACCCTGGTGCAGGTGGGTGGGACAGAACAGAATCCCTCCCTGGAACACTCACCTGCGACGGCACGTAGGTCTCATCATCCGAATCAACAGCTGAGTACAGCTCGGGGGAGGTGCAGCCAGAGACACCCCTTGAGAGCACGACCTGCAGCACTTGTGGGTTCTCACCCACCAGCACACCACGTCCCTCACTGGTGGTTGGTCGGCCCTCGGACCCCTCCTGGCTCTGCACCATCTCCACAACCCCAGCAGTATCAGGTGCGTCTTGCAAAGACATAATAACAAAGAAATGGAAACAGGCATTAGCACCATGGCACACAATGAGGGCTGAGAAGCAAGAGAACCAGTACTTGATTGACACATGTCACACATGACTAAGACCCTCCCATGCATGCACCCTCACTGCGTATGAAGGGCAGGCAAATGGCACACACTGATGACACAAAGATGGAAGATGAACACATTTCCTGCATGCTGCCTGGCAGTGGCATCACACATTGGCCTGTGATTGCCAGGTGACACACACATGCCATCACACAGATGGCATGTACCATTGCTATTGAGGCAAGATGGAGAGGAGGGCAGCACTTATTCATTCAGTCCAGTTCCCGCATGTAATAGCTTTTCTAAATCAAACAGGTCTGATTTTCACCTGGAGCTGGCAGTCCCAAATGGTCCAATTGCACAGGGACATGTGTGAACATATGATATCCAGGTAACAAAGTCACTCCACTTTACCATAGCCATGCCAGACATGTGACTAGAGGACTGAGAAATGCCTAGTATAAGTGGTGGAATGCAAACAATCTGTCTGAATGAACAGAGAAAAATAAGCAACAATGTTGTGGCAAGGAGACACTTCAAGGGCAACTGGCGTGCTGTTGGGCTAGATGTCTACTGTTGGCAGAAGGGATACTGCAATGGCCAAATGCAGCTGCGCAGGATGTATTGCATGAAGCACATGGCTGACCCATACGACTCTGGCGCACACACTCTCACCTGGCACACAAACAGAAGCCCTCACACACACACCATGCACATGGATGACACACACATGCATGTGCACTCACCGGACAATGCCTCGTAATCAGGCAGATCTCCCACGCCTTGGATCTGTTCCTCCGTGACGTAGGTCCCAGCGACTGACTCATGTGGAGTGAGTTCCATGTCTACTACTGGAGACCCGCCTCCAGTCACTAGAGTTGCGGCATGACTTGAGGCCAGCTTCTTCTTTGCCCTGCGCTTTAGGTCATTCCAGCGCTTATAGCAATCATTGGCTGTGCGCCTCACGATTCCAAAGGCACTTACGATGTCCGCAACGGTCTGCCAGTGTGCCTGGCGTTGTGCAGGTGTGGTCTTGGATCCTGCAACAATGACCATCTCGTTATCATGTCCGGACACATACTCGACAAGTGCATTCAGTTCGTCATCCGTGAAGTTGGGCTTCCTCGACGGGCCGGACTGTGTAGCCGTGTCTGGGGCATCAGCCTGTGCCGGACGAGCACTCTTCCTCTTCCGCTTGGAAGGTGGTGGTGATCCTGAGTGTCCTGCGCCGCTCTGGACACTAGGGGCAGGAGCCCTGGTGGGCTCTGTATCAGGTGTGTGGGATTGCACACTCAGCATGGGAGTTGGTGCAGGCATTGGCTCAAGTGTAATGGTGTCAGGGGGAATGTCAGCAGGATGGACTAGGACCGACACTGTCCTGGCTGGGTGTGTGAGAGCTGGGGTGGATGGAGCCGCAGCTGCCCCTGCAGCCTCTCCGCCCTGCCTACTTGGGGCAGCAGATGACCTTGCTGTCCCAGATCCAGGTGGCATGATGGCATCAACGTGCACCAGCGCACGTGTCGTAGCCCTGCTGACCTGGAAGTCAGCCATGGAGTCAGCCAGGTCTGGTGCCACAATGGGCTGGTCCAACAAGGGCTGAGCATGGATGGTGTCAGCCACATCAGCCTCAACGGGAGGGGGGGGGATTATTGGTGCCCTTGACTGGTCCTCCACACATGGGGGGACAGGCTCACCCTGCAAGTTACGACCACGTCCCCTACCGGATCCACCACGGCCACCACTTGTGGCTCTTCCACCTTTGCCACCCTTACGGAATCCTCGCCTCCCAGCCATGGCACTGATGTTAATGTGCGTATGGGAGTGGCTGTAGACTATTGTCCTGGGCAATTGGGGGTCAAAGGGGTTGGGTACCAGATGGTAATTGTACCCTAGTGCTCTAGCAAGGCTGAATGTAACCCCTGGGGAAAGATGACGGGTCACGCAACGCACAGGAGGCCCAAAAAAGGGAGATGACGTGCACGCAACCCCTCCTAGACCACGTCTGCAGAAAGAAAAACCTGCACTACGCTGTGGCACCCAGTAACACAAGAATGAACATATGCGTGTCACACGCAGCCTAGAATGACCTCTGAAGGGGTAGGCTACACACGGGGCAAGCACAGATGTTAGATACGTGCGTGACTCACCGTCTGCCAGGTAAAAGAGCGTGAAAAATGAGCGCGTTTGGTTGGCAACACCCCCGCCAAAAGAAGATATGTATGCTGTCTGAGGAGACAGGACAACAGTAGAAGGGAACACTGTTTGAGGGAACAGGCCCAGGTAAACCAGTACAAGAGAAAAAATAGAAAAAGCTGTCAGAGGTAACAGGGAGTACGAACTTGAAACGCCGTGAAGTAAATCGCGTGTGAAACGACAAGAAGTACAGAATTCACCCACTCGCTCTCCACGAAAAGCACGTACAAGGAATTGGTATTCTACACGTACCTTATATGCAGGCCCACACGTACAGCGTCACTTACGCGGCGTGTACGTGCTAGGCCCATTCCCACCAATTACACGCTTTGTCACTTCTGCGTGTAGGTCCATTTGCACCAATTACACGCTTTGTCACTTCTGCGTGTAGGTCCATTTGCACCAATTACACGCTTTGACACTTCTGCGTGTAGGTCCATTTGCACCAATTACACGCTTTGACACTTCTGCGTGTAGGTCCATTTGCACCAATTACACGCTTTGACACTTCTGCGTGTAGGTCCATTTTCACCAATTACACGCTTTGTAACTTCTGCGTGTAGGGCTATTTCCACCAATAACACGCTTTGACACTCGGACGTGTCACGCAACTTTTTCCTACGCGTGCACGTGACTTCATAGACGCACATATGCTAGTGACGCGTTTACGCGCTAAGGGCCTTTCATCGATTTACACGCAGACGTGTGGGATTTTCACGTGCAAAATCACTCCGTATCAAGCTGTCCACGCGTTCACACACGAAAGACCACGCTCCTGCCCAGGAGGCCAAATTACTGCCCCCCAGAGCCCTGAGCACGCTCCCACCTGCCATCTGCTGCTGCCTGACTGCCTGCTGCCCACGTGCCCTGCCATTTGCTGCCTGCACATCAGCCAGGGGTGCTGTTGCTGTGACCACCCCTGCTGGAACCAAAGGCTCCCGACTGCTTTTCCGTCGCCCCACAGCCCAGCCCCAGGACCCAGTTGCCCACCCACTCCTGCCTCTGGGGTTGCCATGTCGGGCACTACAACATCTGGCACCAGTGGCAACCCCCGGCCAAGGAGGCAGAGGGGCACCAGCTTCAGTGCCAGGGAAGTTGGTGTCCTGGTGGAGCATGTCCTGGGGCAGTATGATGCCCTCTTCGGAAGGTTGCGCGCCAACAAGGAAGGACGGACTCGGATCTGGATGGACATCGTGACTGCCATCAACGCGGAGGAGGTGGCAGTCCGCGACTACGAACGTGTCAGGAAGCGCTGGGAGGACTTCAGGTCCAGGACCCTCAACAAGGCCCGGCGCCTCATGATGGCAGCAGATGCTAAGGGGCGGGCGGGGCCACTTGTCGGAAGATCAGATGAGTGTCCTGGAACGCATATCCCCAGCGCTCCACATCCAGGTCCTTGAGAAGCAGACTCGTCTGGAGTCGAGCGGTAAGTGTACATGCATACTGATTGTAAGCTGTGCGTGTGGTGGTGTGCCAGGAGTGTGCAGGTTGAACATGTATTTTTATGTGGCCAAGTAGGGGGGTTGTACAGGGCTGTGAGGGTGACACATGCGAGGGGTCTCATGTGTGACACATGGATGGTGCTTGTGTGTGTGGGCTTGCATGGCACAGGATGTGGAGGAATGATTGTCAGGTGTGACATGGATGTCGATCGAGACACTGCGACAGTTGGCGGAGGTGTACACATGCATGCAGGTTTGGTGTTGTGTGTGCATGTGTAGTGTACTCCCTATGTTGCATGTGATGTGTGGATGACCTTTGGCTGCCCATGCTGTTGTATGTGAATGGATGGTGCTGGCTGTTGCATTATGGCTGTGGTATGGCTCATGTGTGCAAGTTGAAATGACATGTGTGTTGGGGATTGTGATGCCATGTGTGAGGTTTACCAATGCCACTCATGTATAACTGTCATGTGTGTATGAGTCCATTTTACAGTGCCCTGATGCCTGTGTTTTCTTTCTCCCTGTCTGCAGCGTCAACTGATGAAGAGGGCGGAGAAGGTGCTGTGGAGCACAGCGGCAGGGGTCGCACCACCAGCCGAAGACGCAAGAACCGGGTCCCATCCCAAGTTGTGATCTCGTCGGGGAGTGAGGAGTCTGGTGCGGCGTCCCAGGCCGCAGCTGGCGAGGGGAGGTCCAAGAGGCGGAGGTCGGAGTTGGACGCCTCAGCAGCAGAAGGGGCAGCTGGGACCCCACAGGGCCCAACGGGGGAAGATGGCACGGAGTCATCCAGGTTGGTGGGGTGTTTGGTGGAGGGTGCCCCTGGTGGCTGGGGGGTGGGGGTGGTGGGAGACATGGGTTGGACATGGGTGGGGGCCTGCTGGCAGGTGCCCCACAGTGCTGGGGGGTGGGGGTGGTGGGTGACATGGGTGGGGGCCTGGTGGAGGGTGCCCCTGGTGGCTGGGGGGTGGGGGTGGTGGGAGACATGGGTGGGAGCCTGGTGGAGGCTGCCCCTGCACTGCTTGGGGGTGGGGGTGGTGGGAGACATGGGTTGGACATGGGTGGGGGCCTGCTGGCAGGTGCCCCACAGTGCTGGGGGTGGGGGTGGTGGGTGACATGGGTGGGGGCCTGGTGGAGGGTGCCCCTGGTGGCTGGGGGTGGGGGTGGTGGGAGACATGGGTGGGGGCCTGGTGGAGGCTGCCCCTGCACTGCTGGGGGGTGGGGGTGGTGGGAGACATGGGTTGGACATGGGTGGGGGCCTGCTGGCAGGTGCCCCACAGTGCTGGGGGGTGGGGGTGGTAGGAGACATGGGTGGGGGCCTGGTGGAGGGTGCTCCTGGTGGCTGGGGGGTGGGGGTGGTGGGAGACATGGGTGGGGGCCTGGTGGTGGGTGCCCCTGGTGGCTGGTGGGTGGGGGTGGTGGGAGACATGGGTTGGACATGGGTGGGGGCCTGCTGGCAGGTGCCCCACAGCGCTGGGGGGTGGGGGTGGTAGGAGACATGGGTGGGGGCCTGGTGGTGGGTGCCCCTGGTGGCTGGGGGGTGGGGGTGGTGGGAGACATGGGTGGGGGCCTGGTGGAGGGTGCCCCACAGTGCTGGGGGGTGGGGGTGGTGGGAGACATGGGTTGGACATGGGTGGGGGCCTGCTGGCAGGTGCTCCACAGCGCTGGGGGGTGGGGGTGGTAGGAGACATGGGTGGGGGCCTGGTGGAGGGTGCCCCTGGTGGCTGGGGGGTGGGGGTGGTGGGAGACATGGGTGGGGGCCTGGTGGTGGGTGCCCCTGGTGGCTGGTGGGTGGGGGTGATGGTAGACATGGGTTGGACATGGGTGGGGGCCTGCTGGCAGGTGCCCCACAGCGCTGGGGGGTGGGGGTGGTAGGAGACATGGGTGGGGGCCTGGTGGTGGGTGCCCCTGGTGGCTGGGGGGTGGGGGTGGTGGGTGACATGGGTGGGGGCCTGGTGGAGGGTGCCCCACAGTGCTGGGGGGTGGGGGTGGTGGGAGACATGGGTTGGACATGGGTGGGGGCCTGCTGGCAGGTGCCCCACAGTGCTGGGGGGTGGGGGTGGTGGGTGACATGGGTGGGGGCCTGGTGGAGGCTGCCCCTGGTGGCTGGGGGGTGGGGGTGGTGGGAGACATGGGTGGGGGCCTGGTGGAGGATGCCCCTGCACTGCTGGGGGGTGGGGGTGGTGGGAGACATGGGTTGGACATGGGTGGGGGCCTGCTGGCAGGTGCCCCACAGTGCTGGGGGGTGGGGGTGCTAGGAGACATGGGTGGGGGCCTGGTGGAGGATGCCCCTGGTGGCTGGGGGGTGGGGGTGGTGGGAGACATGAGTCGGGCATGAGTGGGGGCCTGGTGGAGGGTGCCCCTGGTGGCTTGGGGGTGGGGGTGGTGGGAGACATGAGTGGGGGCCTGGTGGAGGCTGCCCCTGCACTGCTGGGGGGTGGGGGTGGTGGGAGACATGAGTTGGGCATGCGTGGGGGCCTGGTGGAGGCTGCCCCTGGTGGCTGGGGGGTGGGGGTGGTGGGAGACATGGGTTGGACATGGGTGGGGGCCTGCTGGCAGGTGCCCCACAGTGCTGGGGGGTGGGGGTGGTAGGAGACATGGGTGGGGGCCTGGTGGAGGGTGCCCCTGGTGGCTGGGGGTTGGGGGTGGTGGGAGACATGGGTTGGACATGGGTGGGGGCCTGCTGGCAGGTGCCCCACAGTGCTGGGGGGTGGGGGTGGTGGGTGACATGGGTGGGGGCCTGATGGAGGGTGCCCCTGGTGGCTGGGGGGTGGGGGTGGTGGGAGACATGGGTGGGGGCCTGGTGGAGGGTGCCCCTGCACTGCTGGGGGGTGGGGGTGGTGGGAGACATGGGTTGGACATGGGTGGGGGCCTGCTGACAGGTGCCCCACAGTGCTGGGGGGTGGGGGTGGTGGGTGACATGGGTGGGGGCCTGGTGGAGGGTGCCCCTGGTGGCTGGGGGGTGGGGGTGGTGGGAGACATGGGTGGGGGCCTGGTGGAGGATGCCCCTGCACTGCTGGGGGCTGGGGGTGGTGGGAGACATGGGTTGGACATGGGTGGGGGCCTGCTGGCAGGTGCCCCACAGTGCTGGGGGGTGGGGGTGGTGGGTGACATGGGTGGGGGCCTGGTGGAGGGTGCCCCTGGTGGCTGGGGGGTGGGGGTGGTGGGAGACATGGGTGGGGGCCTGGTGGAGGCTGCCCCTGCACTGCTGGGGGGTGGGGGTGGTGGGAGACATGGGTTGGACAAGGGTGGGGGCCTGCTGGCAGGTGCCCCACAGTGCTGGGGGGTGGGGGTGGTGGGTGACATGGGTGGGGGCCTGGTGGAGGGTGCCCCTGGTGGCTGGGGGGTGGGGGTGGTGGGAGACATGGGTGGGGGCCTGGTGGTGGGTGCCCCTGGTGGCTGGGGGGTGGGGGTGGTGGGAGACATGGGTTGGACATGGGTGGGGGCCTGCTGGCAGGTGCCCCACAGTGCTGGGGGGTGGGGGGGGTGGGTGACATGGGTGGGGGCCTGGTGGAGGGTGCCCCTGGTGGCTGGGGGGTGGGGGTGGTGGGAGACATGGGTGGGGGCCTGGTGGAGGATGCCCCTGGTGGCTGGGGGGTGGGGGTGGTGGGAGACATGAGTCGGGCATGAGTGAGGGCCTGGTGGAGGGTGCCCCTGGTGGCTGGAGGGTGGGGGTGGTGGGAGACATGAGTGGGGGCCTGGTGGAGGCTGCCCCTGCACTGCTGGGGGGTGGGGGTGGTGGGAGACATGAGTTGGGCATGAGTGGGGGCCTGGTGGAGGCTGCCCCTGGTGTCTGGGGGGTGGGGGTGGTGGGAGACATGGGTTGGACATGGGTGGGGGCCTGCTGGCAGGTGCCCCACAGTGCTGGGGGGGTGGGGGTGGTAGGAGACATGGGTGGGGGCCTGGTGGAGGGTGCCCCTGGTGGCTGGGGGGTGGGGGTGGTGGGAGACATGGGTTGGACATGGGTGGGGGCCTGCTGACAGGTGCCCCACAGTGCTGGGGGGTGGGGGTGGTGGGTGACATGGGTGGGTGCCTGGTGGGGGGTGCCCCTGGTGGCTGGGGGGTGGGGGTGGTGGGATGCATGGGTGGGGGCCTGGTGGAGGCTGCCCCTGCACTGCTGGGGGGTGGGGGTGGTGGGAGACATGGGTTGGACATGGGTGGGGGCCTGCTGGCAGGTGCCCCACAGTGCTGGGGGGTGGGGGTGGTAGGAGACATGGGTGGCGGCCTGGTGGAGGGTGCCCCTGGTGGGTGGGGGGTGGGGGTGGTGGGAGACATGGGTGGGGCATGGGTGGGGGCCTTCTGGCAGGTGCCCCACAGTGCTGGGGGGTGGGGGTGGTGGGTGACATGGGTGGGGGCCTGGTGGAGGGTGCCCCTGGTGGCTGGGGGGTGGGGGTGGTGGGAGACATGGGTGGGGGCCTGGTGAAGGATGCCCCTGCACTGCTGGGGGTGGGGGTGGTGGGAGACATGGGTTGGACATGGGTGGGGGCCTGCTGGCAGGTGCCCCACAGTGCTGGGGAGTGGGGGTGGTAGGAGACATGGGTGGGGGCCTGGTGGAGGATGCCCCTGGTGACTGGGGGGTGGGGGTGGTGGGAGACATGAGTGGGGGCCTGGTGGAGGCTGCCCCTGCACTGCTGGGGGGTGGGGGTGGTGGCAGACATGAGTTGGGCATGAGTGGGGGCCTGGTGGAGGCTGCCCCTGGTGGCTGGGGGGTGGGGGTGGTGGGAGACATGGGTTGGACATGGGTGGGGGCCTGCTGGCAGGTGCCCCACAGTGCTGGGGGGTGGGGGTGGTGGGTGACATGGGTGGGGGCCTGGTGGAGGGTGCCCCTGGTGGCTGGGGGGTGGTGGGAGACATGGGTGGGGGCCTGGTGGAGGCTGCCCCTGCACTGCTGGGGGGTGGGGGTATTGGGAGACATGGGTTGGACATGGGTGGGGGCCTGCTGGCAGGTGCCCCACAGTGCTGGGGGGTGGGGGTGGTAGGAGACATGGGTGGGGGCCTGGTGGAGGGTGCCCCTGGTGGCTGGGGGGTGGGGGTGGTGGGAGACATGGGTTGGGCATGGGTGGGGGCCTGCTGGCAGGTGCCCCACAGTGCTGGGGGGTGGGGGTGGTGGGTGACATGGGTGGGGGCCTGGTGGAGGGTGCCCCTGGTGGCTGGGGGGTGGGGGTGGTGGGAGACATGGGTGGGGGCCTGGTGGAGGCTGCCCCTGCACTGCTGGTGGGTGGGGGTGGTGGGAGACATGGGTTGGACATGGGTGGGGGCCTGCTGGCAGGTGTCCCACAGCGCTGGGGGTTGGGGGTGGTAGGAGACATGGGTGGGGGCCTGGTGGAGGGTGCCCCTGGTGGCTGGGGGGTGGGGGTGGTGGGAGACATGGGTGGGGGCCTGGTGGAGGCTGCCCCTGGTGGCTGGTGGTTGGGGGTGGTGGGAGACATGGGTTGGACATGGGTGGGGGCCTGCTGGCAGGTGTCCCACAGCGCTGGGGGGTGGGGGTGGTGGGAGACATGGGTGGGGGCCTGGTGGAGGCTGCCCCTGCACTGCTGGGGGGTGGGGGTGGTGGGAGACATGGGTGGGGGCCTGGTGGAGGCTGCCCCTGGTGGCTGGGGGGTGGGGGTGGTGGGAGACATGAGTTGGGCATGAGTGGGGGCCTGGTGGAGGCTGCCCCTGGTGGCTGGGGGGTGGGGGTGGTGGGTGACATGGGTGGGGGCCTGGTGGAGGGTGCCCCTGGTGGGGGTGGTGGGAGACATGGGTGGGGGCCTGGTGGAGGCTGCCCCTGCACTGCTGGGGGGTGGGGGTGGTAGGAGACATGGGTGGGGGCCTGGTGGTGGGTGCCCCTGGTGGCTGGGGGGTGGGGGTGCAGGGGGACATGAGCAGGTGTGCAGGGTAGTCCCCTGTTTTGTGGGCTGCCTGCAGGGGCCGTGGAGGGTGTACAGGGAACACCTGTGAGGACCCACCCAGCCTAATCGCGTGTGATAATTCCCACGCACCCCTGTAATACACGTACCCAGCAAAATGGCGTGTGATAATTCCCACGCACCCCTGTAATTCACGTACCCTGCCAAATCGCGTGTGATAATTCCCGCGTACCCCTGTATTACACGTGCCCTGGCTAATCGCATGTAAGACTTCACGCGTACCCCTGTAATACACGTTCCCTGGACAATCGCGTGTTGAACTTCCCGCGTACCCCTGTAATACACGTACCCTGGCTAATCGCGTGTAAAACTTCCCGCGTACTCCTGATATGAAGGTTGCCCGCTTTGCGTTCCTTGTTTGGCAGCCCTGTAAACTGGTCCAGGGTTAGCGCAGCCCTTTGCGATGATTTAGCGATGTTGAGGGCTTTTCCTTGCGCGAGGGCGTTCTTGGGGGCGTTACTGGCGCTGCTGCAGGCTCGCTGCGATACTCTGCGCCACGGCTGGTTTGGGAGCATGAAATCCATGAATACGCTGTGCGCGGAAATCGGTTTTAGCGCACGTGCCTGGCGCACACAATCGCACGCGGACACTCTGCGCCAGCCGCTTGCGACACTTTTCTGCGAAATTCTATGAATTACCCTGAAAGTTGTTTAAACCATCAAGACCTGCTGCACGTGAAGATGAAGATTTCTTTATAAGATCTTCGATGATGGTAGGCGAACATTCCAGGCTCCAATGGTCTAAAGTTGATGGCGAGTAGGCAAAGTTAGCATATTTGGTATCTGCATATAATTTCAAAAAATGTTCAAGCCACTGTGATTCAGATACAACACACAATTGAAGATTGGCTTGAGATTGTGTCGTCACGCTATTAAACAGCGACCATATTTGGGCAGAGTTTTTATTGCTTGCGGTGCATAAAAAGGCTTCACTATCCTGCTGGTAGAGAATTACCTTTCTTGCTCAGCACCAATTTCGGTACTGACATTTAATTTTCCGACAACTACATTCTTGTACACTTAATGGAAGTTTAAGTGTAGCTCTTAAGTCTTTCCTGTAAGTACGTCTTACTTGCTGAAGGGTTTGATCATTTTGATGCTTATGTGTCAGCACATTAGGAAATCTGCCAGTATACAAGGAACCAAAAGAAGGAAGGATGTCTACATAGATGTTACACTTCGAGAGAAGTAATCCTTGAGTAGCAAGGTTAAGAGCATTTAATGAAGCATCTGACCACTTAAAACGCGTTTTGGCAGTGTTCACATTTAAAACCTGCTTCAACCAGCATTGTTTTAACAACGTAAGATCACAAGTTCCTTGCCACTCGACGACCAGCATATGATGATCACTGATCGATTGGAACAGGATTTCAAATTTCATGGCTCTATGGAAGAGGCTATCCGAGACAAAGACATAATCGATGATTGAATTGGAAATGCCTCTTTCCCATGTCGTGTTCAGGGGGATATCACCTACAATTGCACCATTGGCAAAGTGCGAATTATGGTCTTTAACAAAGTTAATACATCTCACACTCTCAAGCTTTTGACAGTTTGTTTTAGGTCTAATGCAATTAAGGTTTAGCTCTCCTACCATCATTGTGGCATTAATAGACTGATCACAGGATATCAATTCCAAAATCATAGTTAGATCTTTATAAAAAATGTCATCGGTCAGCCCTAAAGGATTCCGATACAGGTTTATTAGAGCAAATGTTTGGGTAGCACTAGTGATTTTGACTAATTGTTAGGTGAAGCCCATTTAGTAATATTTAGTCCTTTACTAGTTCTTACTGCCACCAAAAGGCCAGAAGTAGGTCTCCCTCTAGCGGCTGTTAAAGCCGGTAGAAGAATGATATCATGGTCGTCCCATACGGGAGTCAAGACAAGCCAAGTTTCCTGCCAGGCCACGATATCATACTTGTTGATATTTAAAGGTGAAGACCATTGGAGATGAGAGTGACCTCTAGTATTCCAAGAAACCAGAGAGTAATTATCTTGAGGACACTCTGTTAATGGTTATGCTTGATAAGTGGCAGATTTGGGCTGGGAAGGAATTACTGCAGGTCCACAGTAGGAACAAGTGCACACGGCAGGGCATTTAGGAACAGAACTTGTGGGTTGAAACTGGTCACGCTCTTTAGCCTCCGCTATGAGACGTTCTGGGTCCTGGGCAATCAAGAAACCCATTTTAAATAATTCCATTTTCTCTTTCCATATTGAGTTCAAGACTAGTCCAGATTTGATCCATAAACATACGATTGCCAGATTTTGATCACACACAAATTCAACTTGATCGATGTCACTTGAAGCAATATCCTGCAAATTGCTCACACCCCCAAAAATGGTTAAAATGCTCGTCCTACACAGATCATATTGTTCGTGAGGGGCCTCTCTACATTTAAGAATCAGGGAGTGACAGTTGGAAAAAGAGTTTTTGGACGAATGTAGGCCAATTCGCATAGCCTCCTTTTTATTTGCACATTTTAGTGAATAATGAACATTTTTCGATGTGGCTCCCAAATATGAGCCAAAACTGACTTTCTTCCAAGCACTCAGAGGCTCATTTGAGGGATTATAGTTAGGCTTACCCCCATAGTGTTAGTGTTGGAATTAACTTGAGACCTGTTTGACAGAATGCCAGGGTTCAACCCACTTAGTGCATTGGCAGACGGAATGGAGGCAGCACGCTCTGTTAGATAGGCCTCTACAGCCGCTTTTATAGATGTTACTCGCTCTTGAGTACCAAGTTCATTTAAGGGAAACCCCAAAGCAGTACAAACCGGTGCAACTTGGCCAAGTCTGATATCAGTTACAGTAATGGCTGTGGCCTGAGCTGCTGGAGGGACAGAATGAATCTCAGGCACAGGCACATCAATTAAATCAATAATCTCCGTAAGTGGAGCATACTTAATTGGATGGCAAGAGAGGACAGACGTCATGGGGGAGAGTGGCCTTTCAGTAGGCAAATGAGAAGAGTTCTGTGGGTTTCCTGATGGTGTTGGTAGAGGCATACTTGTTGGAAAAAGAGGGGGACAGGATTGAGCCGAAATTTGTTGTGTGACCTGAGTTTGGTGCGCCACACAGACTGTCTTTCTGTGCACAGTTTTAGCTTTCGGCTTATTCAATCTTACACCAGGGACTTTCGACATACTTTGAGGGTCAACAGTTGTAATGGTTGTCTGTCTGGTGGCATGAGCATTTATTTTGGGGCTGCTATCTAGATTAATCCATGAGTCATTAACATTCAAGGCATCTCTCATGGGGGACGTAACAGGACCAATAATATTAGCAAAAGCAGGTAATGCTGGATTTAAAGTGTGCAACCCCCTGACACCACATATTTCAGCCATAGGGTAGTCAGGGGCCACCACCACATCTACCTTATAAATAGATTTGGGAGGGCTCAAGATAGTAGCGGGCAACATCACAATCCCCTCCACTATTTGCTTTATTTGGCAGGCTTGGAATTAAATTTTTAAGTCAAGAGATTCAAATAATTTATATAAGGTGGCTATAGTTGTGTTCACGGCTGCCAGGGTGATTTCAATTAACGCCAGATTTTCCATTGGATTTACAGAGGTATCAGTCGGCAGACAGCGCCTCGGCGTGGGCAATAAAAAGGAGTCATGAATAGAATGGATAGTAGAGCCCATTATGCTTTGAATAGCATCTTCACATGGGTGATCCTCATGTGATCTGCTCAGGTTCCCGGCACCTGCATGTATAGAAATATTAGAAGCATCAGACAAATCAGAAACATGAGCAGAAACTTCAATTACTGTTGCTAAAGTGCGAGCGTTAGATAAACCAGTTCTTGCATCCTGATATTATATTTTTTTATAATATCTTCTAGTCTTCTTTCTTTAAATCACAAACAGTAAGATATTACTATTTAGTAATCTTATACACTACCACGAAAAGGATACTTTTTCCTTAAGGCATAATCGTGCCTATTAACTTCATTCTGGAGGGAATGTTTATATTGCAATCTAGTCCCAAACTTCCTCTGAGTGTAGTCACTGCAATATTGACTGTAGTATGATTGTAGACAAGGAAACAGCTCTTATTTACCTACAAGGCCATGTGGCAATCGGTATCAATTAGTAATGTGCCGTACCTCACTGAAGGTTACCTCTCCAATGTTTCTTTTTAGGAGGGTTTTAAGGTTGATTTGAACCGATCAATTAATTCATTTGTGTTGCAACTGCATATTGGTCCACATTTCTAGTATATTTCTCCCAGCAAGATCATGTTACTTTATATGTATCCTTTTTCAGAGTTATAATCTCTAATAGGAGCAAAGTACAAAAAACGTTTTCTTCTTGCCCTAAATAGAAATTATTCTTAATGTATTTTATTGATCACATAAAAGTACTTATATTGAACCCATCATCTTTCTCCTATTTACCACCCAAATTTACATATTTATTGCTTATTTATATTGCACCTATACACAAGTGTTTCAAGGTGCAACAAGGCAAGAGGGTAGGGGAACAAGGGAGACAAAAAGGTACCGATCTTACTTGACCTTGATCTTCAGATTGTGCAAGTGCAGTAACGAGAAGTGCAGGGGCAAGGGGAGGAGTGGGAAGTTCAGCAACATGGCAGAGGGGCCTGTGAGAAGGAGACTGCCAGGTGAGGCCAGGTGGACAGGGCTAGGGGAAGAAGAAAAAACAAGGTAAGGGGGTGTATTGCTCTCCTCTGAAAAGTGCACGGAACTACCATAAATCACCAGTGCAATTATAGAGCAAATACTTCAACCCAAAAACAGACACAATAATTCACAGCCACACACACTTTAGAAGATAATCAGCTCTTTACAGCTATTTATTCAAAGCTTACAGGTACATAGAAATAACTCATACAACTCACATGGACATAGATCACAGAAAACATAAAGAAGTCAAAGAAAGAAATACATCACCGTGGGCGTTACTTAATGAAACTTCATCTCGCCAGAAGCGGCTGAAAGACCCCGATAACAGCCAGGCCGGGAGCACAACAACCCACAGGAGTGTCGGACCGAAGCGTCCCCCCTCCGACTGAGGTCTTTGTGCTTATCCCGTCTGACTGCTGAGGGCTTCCGCATATATGCCCTCCTCAACAAGGGGTGGCAACTTCTCGAACCTTCTGGCAATGCGCTTGCGCATTGATGGGTGACCGTTGGTTGCCAGCTGGGTCAACCGACAGTAACCTCAAGGAGCAAAGCGCTTCCCTCTCCTAAACGCCCCGGGAAACAATTCCATAACTCATCTCAAAACCTTGGCGCAGGCATAGCAAACCAAAACAAACTTCGCTATCAGGTACCAGCCGGCACCTGCGGATATTAGCTTTCCCAGTGCCGTGTCCTTGGCTGGGAAGGCCTGCATTCCAAGCCCATCAGCGAATAACGTTGAAAACATGTTGTTTCGCAAAGCAAGTGCAGCTTTCCACTGAGGCATGGATAAATATCCATTATGGCTCTGAGTTCCCCCAGAATGCACTGCGCACCAGCGCCATGTTTTAGCTCAACCATCACAGGGGGGACCACAAGCTAGGTGAGTGGTGAATGACATCATAACGGTACAACGTCCTTTCATTGCCGTTTTTTTTTTCGCAGCATTTTTTGGCACAGATTTTTTGCCGCGAAAAATATGGGTGGTGGGTAGAGGGATATAATGTTTCTGAGGGTTTGGGGTGCTAGATTCTAAATAGGTGGGAAGGGGGGATTGTGGGGTTAACCCCCCATAAAAAAAAAATTCAATGAGTTTTCGCAGCAAAAAATCTGCGGCAAAAAATCTGCAAAATAAAAATGGGCGATGAAATGACATGGAACCATCATAACATACTTTACAACCATATTTGTTGTATAGATACAGAACTACCTATTTTTTTTTAAAAAATCATGTGTTCCAAAATGCTGTAATGAAAGAATAGGGAAGAACCCCGGGGTGCACTTATAAAGCAAATAACTGAGTGCAGTCTCTATCTGTTTCCGGGTAGGGTTAGTTATTAACAGTCATAAAATAGAAACAGGTCTGGCAGATTAGAACACTGAAAAGATTATGCAAATAGGATCTTTCAGTATCATTAAAAACGATTTAATCATCAATACAATAATTCATACAAGAATCAAACACATGATTTTCTAAAACACAAACACCAGGTGCTATTCACTAGTCTTGTCGTTTACAATTTCCACAGGTGTGGCCTGGCAACAAAACATACAAGAAATGTAAGTCAATTTTATAACATGGTTGTCTTGTAGTTCATAATAAAGAAGAACCATAAAGCATACATGAGCCTAGTGCTCATGTTGATCTCTTGGCACTGTGTATTAATTCACAGGTTGTAGTCTCAACATGTTTCAATTCTTAAGTACATAAATGTCGAACATACTTCAGGAGTAGATCACCCATCAATTTAAAAGAGCGTCAAATACGCTAAGGGGTTGGCAAGTGTTCACATGTAGTTTTTCTAACACCTATTCCTAACCTGTCAGATAAAACACAAACATAGATAGAGTAAGCTATTGTTGCTGTAAATCTATTGTTGCTCAAAATATGAGCTGGAAAACTTTGTGGTTGAATGGTTACCTGCATCGGTTTCTTGAGGGCGAACACACTGAGGTTAGTGGGTATCAAGATTTCTCATGGACCGTCTTCCAAGTCCTCAAGAGCGACAATACAGCGCACATGGAAACCTACTGCTCAAAAAGGGACAAGAAATCATCTAAATAAAGGACTGAACGACGGTACTTAAGATGATGTACAGTGATGACTATGCTGCGGCTCTCATGAAAGCCATCTCCATCATTAACAGCAGTGACCTGGAAATAAACCAAAAACCCAATTAATGGGACAAACTAGTCCAACTTAAAAAAACGGCTGATCTGAACAGAACTCCATGGGGCCATCATGTTGGAGTATCTTAAAAATAAAGCACTACCACAGGGCCTACTGATCGACAACGAACCACGCTTATTCCTTGACAACGAGAAATTTTGAATTCAGTGGAGTTAAATCGCCAATCATTGCGGGCGGGACTGGTTGATCCTCATTATAAACACAGCGAAAGAAACCTGTGAGAAAATTGAAATCGATCTAAACAAAAGAGAAGAGGATATGAAGAAATTAGCCTCACTGGACAATTACAAAAAAAGAATCGAGGAGATTGAAAAAGAAATGAAGGAGTTTAAAAACACCAACACACTAGAAAGAATCCAAAGGCTCAAAAAGGATCTGGCTCGTTTCAGCCATTAACGGGTATTCCTGTATGTAGAAGATGACTACAAGAACAACTTCCAACAACAATCTGGACCCAATAGACGCGTAAGATTCAGGGGAACCTCGTATAGCACGAGCAATGACTCCAGTGATCCAGATGACCCTGGAGAAGGTACCTCAATCAACAAAACACTGATGCGAGGCAGAGGTCAACTGAGTAGACACCAAGGGAACAACAGCCGTAAACAATCTACACAACCTTTTTTATATCAAGGCCAGCCCGAGGCAACTGGGACCAAGACAGACGCCAGACAAGGAGCTGGAATCGCTTTTAGTCAACATTTCCAACTATATTCCAACAAAAATGGAAGAACAGATCCTAAACAAAGGTCTAGGATTTGTCATGACCAAAGAACATGATCCATTTGAATTCCAAATTGAGTTCAACAAACTAATGAGGACCATTCATTTGAAAGAATATTTTGCAAACAATGACTTGGGACCCACTCCTAACTCAATCACGAACCACACAGGCCTACGGAATCCATCCACGTTCCATGCACTGACTAGCAGCCACTCGCCAGAATCACCAGTGTTTGAACACAGAGTACTGGCTGATCTGGCAAAACTGGAACAATAGAAAACCCAAACCATTCCTGAACTTGTCAAAACTGGAGAAAGAAGCAGTTGAGTCACTGGTCAAGAACCAGCAAATCATTATCAAGAAAGCAGACAAAGGAGGAGGCATTGTTGTCCTCAACCGAGAGGACTATGTCAATGAATTCTTGACACAACTCAGCAACACAACCTATTACACCCAACTGCGAGAGGACCCTACCAAAATTCTACCGAGATGAAAGTGTGCAAGGCACGAGATAGAGGATGGATCTCTAAACAAGAAGTGGAATTCCTCAGAAATAAAAAAAACAACCATTCCCACCTTCTATTGCCTACCTAAGATACACAGAACTCTGGATAAACCACTGAGGAGACCCATAGTGTCCGGCATCAATTCAGTACGAGAGCCACTATCCAAATTTGCGTTCTACTACCTAAAAGGACATGTGAAAGAAATTAAGTCTTACCTTAAAGACACTACTGAATCCATCAGACAGTTTGAAAACCTTGACTTTAACACAGAAACCTCCCTCCTCGTAGGTCTGGATATAGTTGCACTGTATACGAACATTCCGCAACAAGCTACCATCGACACAGTGGAAGAAATCCTGCTCAACAGAACAGATACTTACCCAGTCCCCTCGTTGTTCATCATCTGGTGCATAGAGATTGCACTTAAGAAAAACTATTTTCAGTTCCAATGTACCTTCTACCAACAAACCGAAGGCACCGCAATGGGGGCAACCATGGCTCCCAGCTTAGCCAATCTGTAGGTAGAGACCTTCGAAAAAAAACACATCTACAATGACACCAATCCCTTCATAAAGAACATCAAGAAGTGGACACGATACATAGATGATATCCTCATCATACAGGAAGGCTCTACACAAAATACTACCATGTTCTTCAACTGGCTGAACTCGCTCAACTCCCATCTCAAATTAACCATGACAGTGAACAACCAAACCACCAATTTTCTGGATCTTACCATTTATCACCAAGGAGGCAAACTCATAGTGAAACCATACCATAAACCAACGGACAAGAATTGATTGTTGGACTATGCTAGCCACCATGTCAAGCACCTCAGTGACAACCTGCCATTCTGGCAGTTCCTCAGGCTTCAACGAAACCGCTCTCACAACTCCACTTTTGATAAAGAATCACAAATACTGGCCACAAAACTATGGAAACAAGGCTACCCAAAGAAAATGATTAGGAAGGCATCTAAAATGGCGAGTAATAACAACAGGGAAGCCCTCCTCAAAGAAAACAAGCAAAACCACCAGAGGCGAGAATAGTGTGTGTCCGCACCTTCACTGATTTGAGCCTGAAAATTAGAAATGTCATTCAGAAACATTGGAGTGTCTTTAGCCCGGTTTTTGCATATAATAAAAGCATCTCAATTGGCAACAAAGTGAGTTGTAGCAAACTCAGAACCAACAGTAACTCTGGCCAGAACACCACTTCACTGTGGGGGATAGAAAAAACCAAAAAGGGCACTACATGCGGAGCGTGAGAGGTATGCAAACTGACCAAAAGAAGTAATGAGGTGGACATCGGCACAAACAAAAAATGGGTACAGCAGACTTTCTCCAACTGCAACACAGATCATGTGATCTATTTGATCAAATGCCGTGTGGATTCTCTTATGTGGAAAAAACAAACAGAAAAATAAAAACCAGAATAATGGAACATCTGAGCTGCCTGAAGAACAAAACAGAGAAGGCACCATGGTAAAGCACTTCATGGAAAAGAACCATGGGTATGAAGATTTGTCTAGGGGGACAATACAGCGCACATGGAAAACCTACTGCTCAAAAAGGAACAAGAAATTATCTATATCCTAGGCAATGACACACTAGGACTAAATGAGGCCATCGAATGGCATAAAATAAAGGACTGAACGACGGTGAGACAACATAAGGACATATATCCATACCATTGCCACATCTGAGAACCACCCACCAGGGGCTCTCTCCCCTCCAAGGTCTGCACAGCCCAACCAATCTACATCAATGCGTGGGGGAATCTCCTACAGATGAGACTGGCACACTGCAGACCCACATGGAGGGACATCCTCCATCCCATGGTGGCCCGCAGTAAGTTTCACTTGACATGAGACATACCACTACAGAGAGCCCCCTAATATTAAAGGAGCCACATTTTAGAGGACCCACTATCAAATTATTGCATTACTAATACCACACGAGAATCAAGAATTGGGTTGAGCAGTGTTTTCCAACAGTATTACGACCACTCCAAGATGGCGCCCATTGTGGAAGCTCACCTAAGAACAGCGACGTAGGACACAGCAAGTCCTCAGTGACGAGTGGTTTCTTAGCAACCAATGCTAACTGCCAGAGATCCTAACAATCAAAGGGCTGCTGCAGCCATGCCCGACTTGCCACCAGGATGCATCGAGTCCAACAAGACACAGTGACCTCGAACATTCGCAGACATGTGAATACCAAACCCTCATCAAGGTGAGCGATCCACTATTAACCATGCATACAACAGAATCCACAGGCAGTTTGCTAATCTCCGATTGGCCTTTTAAGCCTCCGCTACTATGCATTGTGACCGTAGCCCTTTGTCATTACAGCACCAATGCGAATGTGCTGATGCTATCTGGGTACCAGGACCGAAGCACAAGCTGAACGTCCTTGCACCACAAGCATGCGTGTATGAAAAACCGCAAGGTAGGATTTCACTTCGCCCTACACATGCCGGTTGTACTACTGATCTGTGAATGCCAGACATAGAACCATTAGAAAAACTACTTTCCACTGTATCCCCTCTTTAGGAGAATGTCTTAATACCCATTATCCACCCGGAGGGGAGAATAACAGATGACTATAGGGGAACCTTCCTCCTATACTACACCAAAAGGCACATCCGACGCCACGCTACGCTACCAACCTGCGGAAGGCAATCCACGAGATGCACGCGAGGTGGGTACCGTTGCGTTTCTTTAAGCATTCACACAGTAGGTTTCTGTTGTAGTATTGGATTTTAATCCTAGATGGCTTACTTAAGCGACAGTAAAAGCATATCCTTATGCTTTTCTCCTAACTAGACATCCACACACAATAGTCCCGAAAACCACTAACCTTTGTGTGTTCGCCCTCAAGAAACCAATGCAGGTAACCATTCACCCACAAAGGTTTCCAGCTCATATTTTGAGCAACAATAGATATACTGCAACAATAGCTTACTCTATCTATGTTTGTGTTTTATCTGGCAGGTTAAGAATATGTGTTAGAAAAACTATATGTGAACACTTGCAAACACCTTAGCATATTTGCAGCTCTTATAAATTGCTGGGTGATCTACTCCTGAAGACTGTTCGCCATTAATGTACTTAAGAACTGAAATATTTTGAGACTACAACCTGTGAATTAATACAGAGTGTCAAGAGATCAATATGAGCACTAGGCTCATGTATGCCTTCTGGTTCTTCTTTATTACGAACTACAAGACAACCATGTTATAAAGTTGACTTACATTTCTTGTATGTTTATTTGCCCAGGCCACCTCTGTGGAAATTGTAAATGACAGGACTAGTGAATAGCACCTGGTGTTTGTGTTTTGAAAATTATGTGTTTGATTTTTGTATGCATTATTGTATTGATGATTAAATTGTTTTTAAAGATACTGAAAGATCTATTTGCATAATCTATTCAGTATTCTAATCTGCCAGACCTGCCAAAATTATGTAAAACATAAGTATTCCCTTGTACAAGCAATAGTGTATGGAAGCTTTACTAAGTTTTTACAATGTGCCACTTCATGTTTTCGTTTAGGCTTGTCCTGTAGCTTTGGGATTGGTAGATACATTTCTTTTACTCTTTAAATTATCTTGGTTCTATGACAATCTGACTACAACCTTTGACTTTTTTAATACTAGTCCATTAAAAATCATCATATATATGTCCCAAATTCAAAAAGTGTTCTACTAGAGAGCCAGTCTTGATCCAGTTGTTCAACAGATGTCATGTTCAATGATACAAGCTTTTCCTTTCCAACAGTCTTGCCAACTTAGCTCAAACCACGTGTGCATACGATCATATAGACCACGTTGATTCTGTCACAGTCATATACTGCATTGATGGAAACAGCTGAGCATGTTATTCATGACCTTCCAAAAATGATTTAAAGCTATTATTACTGAGGCACCATCTCCTACAAAACAACGCAACCAGATGTAATCAGAAATAGTATGTTCATAATGGTAAACAAACATGCCAAGGAACAGAGTGCCATTTCTTGCACTCAACTCGTAAATTCCCCCACAGTTTCAATGTTGGCTCTGTTCCTGCAGATGCCTCATACACGATCTGTGTACTCTACTTTCACTTGAGGACCAATTACTGCCAAACAAGGCAATACATTAAATTATGATGGAGGCCTGTCCCTCAAATATGTGAATTCTATCAATTTCTGTAACAGTCTGTATGATGCAAATTCTGATATATTATTGTATCCATCCCAATCCTGGGCTTTTCGTTCCAATTGTCTTCGAAGCACAGCATAATCAAGGTCCCAATCTACCTTCCATTTTATCAGATTCACAAACATCATAAAACATCCCATATATTCTTCTAAAAAGGAATCGTGTGTCTAAACAATTCCCTCTAGATAAACGTGTGAATTCCTACTTACTGCAACTTTCAAATATGTAGATACAAAATGCATCTCCTTATATGGATAGGCCTGTGTATTCAGGTATTCAGGCTTATGACACCCAATTCTAAGCGTATGCTATACAGTGGTACGCAGCTAGGAAGTTCAACATTCCATAATATTAGCGCCTCTAGGGTATCTAACCATTTCATGTTATTTATACTAAGTCATTCTAGGACATAACATATATTAGGAGTCAAGCTTTGTCAACTAATACAAGTCCCTTGAGAGAGTAACCGCTACCACTTTTTATAAATGCCATTTTGTCATGTATATTTCATTTGGTTGTCATCCGCTTTCTTCTGGTAGATGAAAGCAACACGGTATACATATTCCGGGACTACTTCTATGGATTGTCTGTGTATTTCCAAGTGAGTGCTAGTCTGTCTCTTTTTGCTCCTAAATATCATAATTTTCGTTTTCTTCAGGTTCATAATCAGAATATTGGTTTGTCTCTGTGGTCCAATCGGAGTGTGATCCATGAGTATATTGTTGTCAGCATAGCCGGTCAAGTGGCACAGCGAGTAGAGCGCTCCCTTTGGCATCCGTGCAGAGCCTGCTGACTCAGGTTCGAATCCTGGCTGGGCCAAACTCAGCCTTTCATCCTTCCAAGCTCGATAAATGAGCACCACACACCGTGGGTAATAATAAGCAGCGCTCAGATACCTGAGGGTTCGCAGCACTATGCGAAATTATTATAGGCCCTTCTGCTGATGTGTCTGGTGGCCCATTTAGGAGAAAAGTTTGGCATATCAGATATGAAAAGATTGAATAGCATGGGCGCTAACACTCAGCCTTGCTTTAGGTCTAAATTAGTGCTGATGTTTTGGGAAGATTTGTCCATGCAATTCAATCTGATCTTCATCTCAGTGTCAGTATATAATTGATATAGTATATTTAATAGACCCAGTAGTATTTCCCATTGTAGCAACTTCCTCCATACTGCCTCTCTGTTAACAGTGTTGAACGCTCTACTGAAGTCCATATAGGCTACGTCTAGTGGCGGACCCTTTTGCTTGGCTTCATAAATTAGCAATTTAAGTACAATAATATTGTGTATTGTGCCACGTCCCTTTTTGAACCCTGTTTGCAGCGGATTAAGGCCCTGATTACGATTAGACCAGGCTGTATGTTATTTTAAAAGTATGGATGCGAACATGTAGTTGGAAGAATCTGCCATAGCCGACAGTCTAACATTTTGAGGTTTTTTCTCTATTTCCTGCCTTGCAGAAGGGAATGAGACCTGACTGTTTCCAGCTCCACGGTACTCTATAATTCTGTTCTACTAACCGGAATAATATGAGTACAGCCTGGGGCCACAGTAAGGGGTGATCTTTCATGATTCTGTTAATGATACCATCCGGGCCAGGGGCACCAGAATTTTTCAGACATCTTATTTGGGCCTCAATGCCTGACTCTTGCAGGGCTCCCAGGCTGTACTTATTAGTTGGTTTCAAGAAAGGGTCACCCAATTCCACAGTACGCCTACCCTTGATGAACTCTACCCAATATGTTAATTTATGACCTGTGCAGGTGAATATTCTAAAGGCAAAATGTGGTTATTAATTAATGACCAATTCGTTTTTGAATCATTAGTCATCAATATTTTAAAGTCTGCTTGCCATTCTGCTGTCGGTACTGACTGCTGGTGTTGATTCAACCAATTTGTATATCTGTTTTTCAATGTTTTCACTGCAGTCTTATTAGACTCACAGCATTGATTGATCTCAATTCTTCTAAGGTTTCTCCTCAGCTCCCGTTTGTTTACCAATTTGTATGTCATACTGCATATCCATTTGCTCATTCCCAGGGCGATCTCCCTTTCTACCCCAGTACGATATTAAAGTAGTATGGTTTCATGTATTAATTTGTTATGCATGGAAGCGTAATAATACGGCATTACGTTGTTTAACTATGGCCTCTACACATCATGTATGGCTGCCATGTTCAGCACTGTATGTAATGACATGAAATGTGAGTGCATATAGTTCTAGAAAGTGTTCAGCCATTGAAGTAGGGTACAGAATGGTAATGAGGGTTATTTGGCTTATTTTCATCTTTTTGTATTTTTGGTGGGGTCTCCCACTGTGCCTCTTTCCCCTCCGCCCTGCCAACCCCTTCCCCACCTGTATTAACACCTTTTTGTGCCCTGTGGTATTTTCAAGGTTTTTTGAGGCAGGGCCTGGAATGGTATACCGTTTCCATCTCCCCTTTCCACTTCACCTCCAAAACCTGCTTGGTTTTTAAATGGTTTCCAGCTATTTGACGTAAGATACAGAATGGTAATTAGGGTTTGATGTTTCATCCACACACCTTTTAAGTTTGGTTGTCGCAAAGTGAACATTTCATTTTCATCTTTATTTTATTTGTGAGGTCTCCCGCCATGCCTTATTCCCCTTTGCCCTGCAAACTACCCCCTCAGCTGTCTTAACGCCGTTTTTTACAATATGTTGTATTTTCAAGGTTTTTTGAGGCAGGGGAATGGAACAGGAGTACCACTTCCATGTCCTGTTTCCTCTTTGCCTCCAACAACTGGCTGGTTTTATGCCAGCATGGGTGCTCATTTTGGATTGGGGCGTAACATAAATGAAAGGCACAAATGCCACACCCCATTTTTGTCAATTAGTATTTCAGAAAGGAGTTTGGAATACAAATTCACTTTCCGCCGCTCCCATCCTCTCTACCATACTAATCCTCCAGCATTTGCACCTGCATGCATTTTAATGTGGGCGCAAATGCTGGGGATCCCTATGGAGTCCCCGCCTGCTTCATGCACCAGCAAAAATCAGGACCCCATAGGGATCCTTTGTACGCCGCCTTTTGCAGTCCGCCGTGCAAATGACCAAAATTCAGCACGAGGATCCGCCTATGTGTATGTCTACACGTAACTGGTCCCTGCCACGGAATCGCGAAGAGCAGCAAAATTAGCTACATAGTATGTTAATGCTGACGCAAAACAAGTGTATTTTACGAGAACCAGTCTGCTTTTTACAGCTGCTAAACGCAGACAGATTCCATAGGAATCTATTTTGAGTGCTGTCTGCTCTATGCAAATAGAAGGTGAAATTTACATTATTTGAACTATGAAGCGCAAAAAGAGGGCGTACACGTGATGTTGCCTGGTAATACTTCTTTTTGGACTATGTAGTGCACATTGGACTAAACTATAGATTTCCCGGTGGGCCTCTGTACCATGGGTCTCTTTGTGTGAGTACCTGTATTTTTGCTCCTCTTACCCTCTGTCTCATGCACCCTCTTGCTTACATCTCTTCTCATGCCTTGCACCCCTTTCATGTAAATAATGTGTTATCATGCTCCCAGTATATTGTTTTTCACTCTTACCAAATGTTATATGCTAGTTTTTTGGTATTTTTTTATCACTTTGCTTTAAAATGTAATAACCTTTTTTTCCCTACTTTTCTTGTGGGAGAACCCCCAAACCCTGGCGAGAGGGGTTAGGCTAGCTCAGACAGTGTAATATAGGACCTTTTGTATAAATGTTTCCAGGACCACCCCTGACAAGAAGCAAACATGTGCAGAGTATTTGCTTTGCTTGTTTTCAGCTCCAATGCAAACTTCAGATAATCCAGCCTCTCTGCGCAGTGATTTGGAGATGTCCTGCCAAACAAAACCTATATATTCAGGATGCAAACAGGCAATGCTTATAGATGTCCCCACAAATGGCGACTAACATAGCCTTATAGATTGAGGGAGGGGTCATTATCCAGGGGTAATAACCCCTCTGCCTCCCCCCTCCCCCGGTGTTATGACCGAGGACTTTAAGGCTATTAAGACATAGTGGTAGTAACAATACCTGGTTTTAAGTGTTGGTGGTGAAGTAAAACATGTTGGTTTAATAGTTAGTAAAGTAAATAGACAAACTGAGAGAGTAAATTAAATGTGGATTTTTATTTTGTAGTATTTAAATAAGAGGGTTGTTTTCATAAATTGATAACTTAAACATTTTAATTGCACACTTGATTGAACCGTAACGGGTTTCACGTGAGCATGCATTACGGGTAGTGTAAAAGTGAAAGGTTTCTCTATAAGAAAGTGAAAGCATTGTTTCATGCTTTAGCTTTCTCTTAAGAGTGCTACATTGGATGTTGCAATGAAAAATAAGCATCCTCCCAGAGATGGAGGCGCTTGTTGAAAGAAATCTTGCCTGGAAATTGCATTGTTGTTTCCCTATTTGATTTCTCAGTCAGAGGCAATCCTTCTGAGTCTGGCAGTAAGTGGTCAAAGCTGCGGTAAATCTATTACTGCCTCTTTTACCACTCTGCCGAAAACTACCAGAAAATCAGGGCTAATTAGCCACGGCTGAATTTAGCACCAGCTGAATTATTGCCAGCTCAAATTCTGCCAATAAGTTGCATAATTAGCTCCTGCAGGAACTCCGTCAGTGGAATTACCACCAGAAACCCAAATGGACAATCAGCCAGATTATAAGTGGAAATACCACTGAAATACCATAAAAAACAGGCAGTAATTCAGACAAAATGCAGTGTAGTTTCCTCCACATGAAGGTTGGAGGTAAAAGCATCCAGGTGATGGGAGTCAATGCACGGGTTCCAATAATTGCCTCCAATAGTGTATGTAAGGCCCATACCCTCCCCAAACACACTTCCAAGCAACACGAAGCAACAACTAGTTTTGAACTATGGCATCCACAACCTGTTGCTCTTCAGTGAGCTCCAGTAGCATGCAAAGCTGCAGGCAGTACAAAGAAGGAGGAGACATAGGTTGCAGATGCTGGCCATACCACGTATCTGTCCGTCCCCCTAGGCACTGACTGATGGACAATTGGTCTTGCTGTATTGCTTGGATTGGAACACCATAGCAGACCTACTGATCCTGATAGAGGAAGTTCTCCAGAGTGCCGTACACATCGGACTCCACTTCTGTGCCACAGGCACATTCCAGAACACTTTTGGGATGCTGCATGGCATGTACCAGCCAACATTCTCATAAGTGCTGCAGTAGGTGTTGGATGTGCTTATGAGGCATGCTCATCAGCACATATCGCTGCCCAAGCCCCAGGTGCATGCAGCAAAGGCATGATTCTATGCCATTACCCATTTCCCTAATGTCACTGCAGCACTCGACCTCACACATGTGGCATTGATGCCCCCATGCCATGAAGCATGTATACCGGAACCGTAAACAGTACCATAACATGAACAGTCTGATGACCTGTGATGCAGATTTCACCATCAGCAACTGCTGCGCTCGATTCCCAGGTTCCGCACATGCCATGTTCCTGAGTAGCAGCACCCTCCCTGCATATATGGACACACACCGAACAGCATACCTGGCTCTTGGGTACGTGTGACATCTGATGATGATGTAGAACAGAGGCACAAATGGAGACAGGCATGAGATTATGTGCAAGGAAACTACAAGTCCAATGATCTGTACACCAGGTAGCGCTAAATATCCTATGGCTCATAATCCAACTAACGCTGACCACAGAGGCTCCTGAGAACATACTGCATTCTCCTCTATATGCTCACTTTCTGCCACTACAACCCCTCCACCCTTGTGCAGTATAGGGTGGCAGCCCTACATAGATATGAGCACACAAAGGACACCAGCACAATAGTGATTGAAATGACCATTGAGAAGCTTAACAGTAACATTGAACACTTCTTCCTACCTGTTTTAGGTGACTTAGGCTATCCGCTGCTACCGTGGTTGTTGACACTGGTGGGCAACCCTGACACACCACAGGAGACAGCCTACAATGAGGCACATGACATGCACAGAATGGACATTTGGACTAATAAAGGGAAGGTTCAAGAGCCTACACCAGACAGGTGGGTCACTAATGCACACCCCTGCAAAGGTGGGTAAGATTTTCATCACTTGCGCATTGCTAGACAACATGTGCATGTGGCAGAATATGCCCATGCCTTCAGATGAGGGCATTGCATGCCCTGACTCAGATGTTGAAGATGCAGGTGATGACAGGGCACCTCACACTCGATATGAGGAATTGAGAGAGGCACATATTGCCTGGTAGGATATTATGGACAAGTACTTCTGAAAGCTCATACTAACACCTGTCACTGTACATTTAACTGCCACTGTATTCACATGATTCACTATAATGAAGTAATCACTGGATACACTGGCTCTAATACGAAGTAATTTATTAAATATATTAAATATATGTGCACCACATCTCCAAATCCAATGCCCTCCCACCACGCTCATCCCCAACACCAATACACCCGCACCACCTTCCTCACCAAAACCAATGTCCTCCCATCACCCTCACCCAAACACCAATGCCCTCCCACCACCAACATCCTCAACACCAATGCCCTCCGAATCTGCGTGAAATTACTGAGTGGAAAAGTCTGACCCACCCACATATACATATGCGAATAAATGGGGGGTCAGACTTTTGGTGGTCGGACTTTTCCACCTCAGTATTTCCGTCCTATTCCATGCCCTCCCACCACTCTCATCCCCAACACCAAAGCTCTCCCACCACCCTCATCCCCAACACCAATACCATCCCACCACTCTCATCCCCAACACCAGCACCCTCTCTCCACCCTCATCCTCGAACAGAATGACATGTCCATTGACACTTGTGCTTGCGCTTGCTATGTCCCACATCAAGCAGTGGGGAGCAGGACACCAATCTCTGAGATCTCCGGACCGGAGTGCTGGGGACAGAGCTTTCAGTGGACATGGCTGAAATGGAGCTGCCACTATCCCCCTGATGTGCTGCAGTGTGCGGGTGATGGCGATGGCCCTCAGCACAGTCTTGTTAAATCGCTGTCATGGAATCAGCAAACTAACGCACCCTCTGCCCACCCATGGTGAGAGCAGCTGTTCCTTCACCAATGCTTTTCCTCTTCAATGAGCTGTCCCCCCACCTTGATTCACCCTGGACAGCATGCCTCATGGCCTGCGAATGGAACAGTTGCGCCTCTGCAATGCGCTCAATGCGCTTCTGCCACTGCTCAATGGTATTTAGCCTCTCCCTAATCAAGTTCAGGTAGACCTGAAGTACCAGGGGAGGATGTGCTTGGGCTCTGCTCCCTACCTGATGGCCCAGCTACATGCACAGGTGTGGCTTCCCAATCAGTACCACTGTTCGACTACTCAGGGTACCACAGCAGTGCCTGGCTATCTGCATGGGTGTAATTTTAGGGGGGGACAGGGGTGTTTGTCCCCCCAACTTTCACGGCACACCATTTTGTCCCCATTTATTTGGCTGGGGCGCCTTTTCTTCAGATGTCATGTCCCCCCCAACATTTTCAGCAAAGTTACTCCACTGGCTATCTGATATGGGAGAGGGGGGTTGGGGAAAGGAGACAGGAGGGGAAGGGGTGGGGAGTCTGGCTGGTTGAGTCTCCTTGCTCTCAGTCACACCAGCACCTGTGATGTTGGCCATGCCAGGTGCTGGCTGGTGGTGGTTTCAGTGGGCACAGTGGTGGTGATGCCAACAACCACTTGCTGGCAGGTACTGGCGGTGGCAGTTTTGTACCCATGTGTGCCACTGGTGTCTAGGGGGGATGTTGGTGGTGATGATCTGTGCCAAGGGCACAGCAGATGGTACCGTGGTGGCTGACTTCAAGGGTGGAGCCTGCAGATGTATTCGGCCCCCTCTTCTCCTGCTTGACTGTCTTGAGTGCCTGGTGGGAGAGGTGTGAGATGTTGTCAGTTCCCTTTTATGTTACTGTGCTGTCTATTTGATGCATTTTGTCTCATTTCCAGATGTTGTATGTTGCTCATTGGCAATGTTTGTTGTTCCATATGGGCTGCCTGGAATTGGCATCTTGCCCTACATGCTAACGTACAGTGCAAGATTTCCACTAGATCTTCACGCTTAGCCAAATGTCTATTGTAACATAAAATGTTAAAGTTTCTAACGATTCAAATAAAACAGCATAATATAATTCATATCCATGAGACAGTATTTACCCATAGCCTACATGTGTTTCGACACTTTGTCTTTGTCAAGGCTGTAAAAATCACATAATAATATAGTTACATCAAAACACGTTGAAGTTCACATGTGTCACAATTAATACAAATCATGGATACATGCCATAGTCGTGATTCGGGCTGAATATTGAAAGGAAAACAGATAAGGACATTTGGAAAAACTTAATTTAAGAAACAAAGATCATTATCTTTGTAATGATGTGTGATACAGTTCTGTGCAAATCTTAACAGCATATTAGTATATTGATTTTCTAGTGACAGTCACAGTAGTGTCATTAGCATAGCAGTTGCTGAGAGGAATAGGCGAGGCACCCCACGACTCTAATAATTATTCCTTAAATTGCTAGTGCATCGTTTTTTAATACCAATCCCCCGAGTACAGTGGGCTGTATCTTGGAATCGATACGTATTGGAAATGAATGGTGATAATATTGTGAAGTTGGAGTTACTGTCTCTCTTAAGCATGATTGTAGGAGTATCTGTTTGGAACTTCACCTAAAAGTGAGTAGAGTGAAAACACGGATTGGTTCAACTCACCTAAAGTTACTGTGTCCTCAAACCTAAAGACCAAATGTAGAAGAAATATAATGTAAAAGCTGTTTCTTTAATTAACAGACCAGGATAATCTATTGGAATGTTTATCCTTGGTATATTTGTAGAAAGTATGCTGCATGCTGCCAGCACTTACCCAGTGGTTTCCAGGGAAGGCCAATTTTAGTTCTATAATAGTTTAGACACAGAGGTGTCGTCTTCTTTGCTAGAAAAAAAGATGTTAGCAAGGTCAATGCTATGACCTGCTCTGTCAATTGATTTAGCTACAAGAAATTGTCAGTCCCACAAAACAAGTGTGGTCTCTTACCTTGTCAGCCTCTTCCCTGTAACTTATTGGGCACATTGGCCTCCAGAACATTTTTCATAGAGCTTAGGATATATCACTCCTGTGTCTGTCTGTTCACATAGTGGTTGGGTCACATTTTGATCAGTAGGTTGAACTTTTACTCACCATGGTCTACTGGTGTTGCGGCACCCACCTCAGCAGCACACAGTGCTTTCAGGTCTTCCATATGGAGGATGGTGCTTAATGTCTCCTTCCAACGGGGGGAGATCTGGGGGCACCACAGTGCCTCCACCTGTGGCTTTGTCTCCCGGCGGTGGTGTGCCAGCAGTGACTGCACCCTGGCCTTTCTGGTCGTTTCACCTTTTTTTAATGTCTTCAATGTTCTCTGGGTACGGTCCCCACTGCCATCACCTTGTCCTGTAGCGACATACAAGATGGTAGACCTCCTCTGGTGTGTGCACATCTTACTTTGGCCACCATACAGCTCCTCAGAGTGAGGCACAACCTCCTCCGGCGGTAAAGTCAACTCTGCCTCAGTAAACTTGGGCTTCCTGAAGCGCATTTCTGGGACTTTGCTCTTTCCCTTTTCAGCAGACATGTTGCTCAGTGTTTCACCATGGAATGGCTACTGGAAATGGGGGATTTCGAATGGATTGAGTTTTTTTAAAGATGGCCACCATGTAAATCGTGACGCTATCTCTTCCGGACAAAATATCGTCAAACTCTTTGGCAGTAACAGTAATTCTGCCAAATATTGGTGGAATTACCACTCAGTAGTGGATATTTATGTTAATTCAGCCAGGCGCGATTACAGTACCGCTGATGGTTGATGTGCGCACGTGTTCATTTGTAATGTTGGCAGTAATGCCGTTGGGACCATTGGCAGTAACGGTAATTACCACTCAGTAGTGGATTTTGGCAGTAATTCCACTAGGCGGAATTAGCGTTACCGCCGATGATTGATGCGTGCACCCATCCACGTGTAATTTGGAGTAACTCTACAGGGACCTTTGGCGGTAACAGTAATTACTGCCATTTTTTCCACCAAACTCAGAATGAGGGCCAGAATGTTCTGAATGCAGTCAATACCAGTAGTTATTCACTGCGCTCCTAACATTCTGATTGGCTGAGAGTAGGTCAATAATGATCTTTATATGCTAGTAAACATTCTTGGCTACTTGTATAATTCATACTATTAGGTATGAGTGGATGGATTGGTGACTCGCGTGAAGTAGCTTCACGTTTTTGCATACATGTAATGTAAATGGCACTGCTCCTTGTGTAATCCAGTTACCACGTACATCCCCGGCTATTGAAACTGTGGTTCGTGTTGACGTCTGTGTATGCGCCCAAGGATATGTTTTGTTGTCTGTTCCTGCATGCTTGAATAATTCTTTGAAATCGCTTTCTTGTCAGCGATCAGAGCTCGACGCCACGTCGGTAGGGTATGAATGAAAACGCTTGCGTTGTTCGTCGTGAAATTATCTGACGTTTCACTCGTTTTGCCCGCGCGTGTTGAGAGTTAGGATTAATTTCTGACTCCAAGGAAGAAATCCCCTCTTTGTGGCCTGCAGGTTGACTTAACTACGTTTTGAAGTTCTTACGTTTTGAAGTTCTTTACAGTTGCAGCGACTGAATAATCCACGCATCTGTACTTGACCAATACCACACAAAAAAAACTTAAATTACAAATAAAAACAGTTCTCAGGATAGAAAACTAACTCAGAGCATAGATGAAAAGAGTCAAACTTACCCCTGTGTGATCAGAGACCACCGCAGAGGGTCTCAGACGAGGTTGGCACCAGCCAGGAACTCGCAGCTAAGCGCTATCTAAATATGCTGGCTCTTTCATGAATTCTCCCCAGGGTGAGCAACAGTGGGGCCTTTCATCAGGCGCAGCCACTGCAATATGATAAAAACACGTCTTCTTCTTAGACGAGGCCTCACTTTCTGAAGTACAGCGGCTTCGCAAGTAAATGTATGCACTGGCAGACTGTGGGCCCTCATCATATAATGTGGGCAGAACCCAGAACTCCATTGGCATGCTGTTTTACAGACCCTTTGCACTTAACCAAACACTTAATAATGTGGCAGCAGATGTCAGTTCTATTGCAAATGTATCTTTTCCTTCAGCTCGTTTAATATATTTGACGACAACTTTATTAGCGGCCATTTTGAGCAGAAGTATTGTCCTAGGCTACTTCCTGGTCAGAGGTCCCCATCAACACCTGGCTTTATTTTCTAATTCAAATTGTTTTTTTTATGATTCTTGTGAAGATGTAAGCGTGTACAGCTTCGTGGACTACTGCATAGACGAATGAGTGGGACTTGATTTGATGGGTAAGTGGATGGAGGATTCAATGGGCAAGTTGTTTGGAGGATGGATGAGTGAGTTTGTGAATGCATGCATGTTTTGTGTGAGCGGGAGAATGAATGGGTTAGCTTAAGGGTGGGTGACTGAGTTGGAGGATGTATGAGAGGTGGATGAGACGATGAGACAGTGGGCCTCATTAGGACCCTGGCGGAGAGGGTATTACGCCAGCGTAGTGCATGGCGTACCTCTCCGCCATACTACGAGTTCCCGTAGCGCCATGGAGGTTTTCTCCGCCTGGTTTTACCAGCCGGAGAAAACCATGGCGCTACGGGACCTCGTTGTTAATTACGCCACCGTATTTTACGGTGGCGTAATTAACTCCTTCCCCACTCCCATTATACCCTATGGGGCAAAAATGGGAATGGGGAAGGGCAGAATGGGGATTGGGGATTTACCGCTCCGCCGAGGTCGGAATGGGGCGGTAAATCCGCCAACCCCCATGGCGCTATCGGCGGCTTTCCGCCATGCTTCGCGGTGCATTTAGCACCGCGAAATCCGCCTGGGTCGTAATGAGGCCCAGTGAGAGGGTGGATGGGCGGCTGGGAACATGATCAATGGGTGGATGAGTGGGTGAATGGATAGATGGATGAATGGATGGGTTGGTGAGTGGATGGTGGTAATGCAACTAGGCAGTGGTGCGGCCATAACTTCACTGCATGGTGGACCTGCACCTGTAGGTCTCGGGTAGGGTCCTCATAAACTAAGGGAGACATATCGAGTTCATTGCAGTGTTTATTTTTTGCGTCATTCTATGAGTAGGCCAACGCTTGCGCTTGATTATTGTAGCTATGCTGGTTGCACCATAAATGGCAGGAATTACTATTACTTAACGAAATGGTGCACATTTTAGTGACTGTAAATATGAAAGGCAGGATAGGCCTTGCCAGAACACAAAGGGCCTTATTACACGGATGGCGGTGGACCAAGGTGCTATTAGCTATTAGCACCTTGGTCCATGCCGGTAAAATACCGGCACCGCCTTGGTGGAAAGGGGAATTACCGCCCTATTCCAAGGTTGGTGGGGTGGGAATTCCCCCTTCCCCCATTGCCCTTCCCCATTCCCATTTTTGCCCCATAGGGCATAATTGGAATGGGGAAGGTGCTAATTACGGCACCGCAAATTGCGGTACCGTAGTTAGCTCCCTGGTCCCTTTGCGGGTTGGTTTTTAACACCTGAAAAAAGCAGGCGTTAAATTCTCCAACCCGCAAAGGGACCTCGTAGTAAGGCGGTAAGGATTTACCGGTACCGGTAAAATAGCAGTACCTGTAAACCCTTACCGCCTACCGCGTAATGAGGCCCAAAGATGTACAATCCAGACCCTCAACAATCTCTGGAGACCCACGTTTATTTGAACCCTTTTAATTGGCTCTGCTTGCCTGGTTCTGACAGACGTTCTCTCTAGTTATGCTTTCCTTTTTATTTTACTGTTTTCCATTGCTTGTGAGCGAAGGACATTCTATGGGAATCTGACACATGAATATATACATAGGTACATGTGTTCTTTTCTGCTGCAAAACAGTAATGTGCATGCAAAACAACTGCTGAGATCTCCTGTCCTTTAGATGAATGGATCGAATATGCTCATAAATCCCAACCCTCAGTTGGCCTAGAGTGTTACCGACTAGCAGCGCTGCGCACTGGGCAGAACATCATGCCACCGAAAATGATCAACAATTAAGGTTTGCTGGAATTATAGTGTGAGGACGGGGGAAAGAAGAGGAGAAATGGAAGAATTCCTCAGACAAAAAGAAGCCAAAGCAATTTCTTATTTCAACACGACTGAATTTGGATTGAACAAGCATCACAAATTATACAACTTTCTTTTATAAATAATCAAAGACATGTATACCAATCAGTTATTCTAGGATACATGCACCGTAATTGCTAATGACAACACATGCATATAAAGTGTTTATCAATGTAGACTATTAGCAGAAAAATTCATACATGGAATATATTTTGAGTGAGTTATTGAATGTTATCTTATCTAAACTTATCTTATTCATTAATTGACAGTTATATCATCTTACCAACTACATGTTTGAATTAGCACAATAGATATAACCAATTGTTTTAAACAATAACATGATTATTAACCTGTACATAGATCGATGCAGCAATAAACATCACAGGTGTTTTGATGTGAAATCATTTATCTTTGTAAAAGGTAAAATAAATTAGCACTCCTATAACATAATCAACATCAAGACATATATTCTCCATGTGGGCAAACACTTTTTAATGATGGCAATAATTATGTATCATTGTGTCATCTAAAAAAATGGTCGACATCAGTATAGAATAGCAATACAATATCCAGTATAAAATAAGAATATAGAAATAATGCGAGTGATTTATTTAATCAGCCAGATGCAGATTACTAGTCCAATATGATCGTAGGCAAGATTAGCAGTTGCAGACCCTTTACCGAAGTCCCTTTTCTCTTTTTACTTACTATTTGCGGTTGCTATGAACTGCCCCAAGGATGGCATCCTTCTTATACAAGGACACCATCACCCATGCAGTTTACCTGCCTGGATTAAATATATGGCAAGAAGCCTCTCTTTTGGGGCTTAGATTTGGGAGTTTGGAAGTGTGGAATAATAGGATAAGAAGTCACTCTTGCGGCTGAGATTCGGGATTTGGCAGTAAGGGACAATAGCAAAATCACGAGAACTAAGAACTAAAGATGTCATTAAAAAATGACTGCAACATTAACTCTCCCTGTTTGTGGAAATAAGGATTCCAGATAAGCAAAACGAAATAGATGGAGTAAAGATACTTACACTTGAAAATACTAGCATTAAAGAAATTAACAATTTAAATATTCACATGAGATAGGCATTTAGAACTCATGTATTATGTATACACAGGTTGACATGAAAATGAGAAAACAAAATAGAATTAATTACCAGGGACAATATTTACTGATAGGATGTGATGTCGATCAGCTGAAATAATCAAAACACAACTTTTATACACAAAGAAAAAAAAAGGTAATTCATAGTAAAGATATTATGGACATCATGGAGATTTAATATTATAACTATTCATATTATTTGCAATATGAACACTACGTTTTTTGTGCAGTGACAGATCAACATCATATGCCCCTGGAGAAGCTTACATATTGTGTCTCATCCTGGTAGCACAATATGGTGAAACATTTGTTGGCCAGGATTTCCCCCTATACTTTTTAATTCCATTTTTGAGTAATGAGATTGTAAGCAAGGCATCACTAGTATCCCTTGGGAGGAGTAATGAACTAAGGACGGTATTCCAGTCTGTGTAAAAACGCTATTTTCTCATAGTTACTTCAAAAAATTAATTGAACTTACTGATGTGAAAATACAATTCGACAAGGGTGTGAGGTGTTTTGTCTTTTCTCTTGTAGTGCGCCTTTCTGGTAGAGATTGCCTTTGTTGTATAGTTGTACATAGATATTTAATTGATGTGATGGGGAATATTGATTAATAATTCTAACATATAACCATGCGATTATAGGAGGCAGGCAGATCAAGAACTGATAGTCCCATACTTGTCGTAGTTTATTGACACAAATATGCTGCTTGTAATAACAGGCATACTTTAACATTTGGAGTTTGCACAAAAAGGTTGAACACATTTTCTGCGCATTAAGCAAGCAAGCAAGCACCGTTATCAGCTGCCAGAAACAGTCCTGAGCACAGCTAAGCAGCTGTCCTCAGAACTGCAGGGTGTGCTCCGGGTTGGTGAGGGTAGGTCTTGCCCCCTCATGCCACACCCTGTCTATGCCACTGTAACTAGGTCTTGTATAGCGTGACTTCTTCTAGTTGGTTGGTCTCTTGCTTCAAGGTCTTGTAAGTGAGACGGAGGGTATGGAGTTAGTGGCGAAAGGCGAGATGCAAACCTTGTCTTGGTGAGGCCGGCAGATGAAACGCACTCATGAAGAATATGAGTGAGCTATGTAAGGGCGCATGAGTTCTGTGTTGCCAGGAGGAAAACCAGGTGTTGCAATCCTGATCGGTTGTTTGCTAAAGATTTTTGCTGTGCCAACATGAGCGGGCCAGGCGTGAGTGCACAATGTGTGGTGTGTTGGTGAATGAGGTGTACAGTTTCATGAGTGATGCCTCAGAGGGAGGAGGGATGTTAAACTGGTTGCGGCTGGATCATTGCAGTATGTATGTGGCTGCTTGATGTGTGTAGGGTAAGCTGGATAGGTGGAGGATGAGCGGTTTAGTGGACGGGAGGTTGGCCATGAGGGTCGAATACACTAGTACCTGCACTAAAGCATTATGACCTGTATGACATTTTACTCTAGTACAGTGAGACCCAAGACTGCAGCAGTAGTTGGACATGATGTTCCACGGGGATCAACGAAATTACAATAGCGGTGACCCATGCACTGCAGTTTGGCATGATCGGCCATATGATCCTACTAGACTGGCACAGTGGCTATCCCTGTACTACAGCAGGAGTTTGAGTTGGTTGTCAGTGGCCGTCAACTACACTTGAGCACAGGTGGTCCGTGCACTGTAACAGGAGCTGGACATGATTGGTTTGCAGAACACCAGTACAGTGATAAACACAGCACTGCTGTAGGACTTGGACATGCAAGTCCATGGCACTCTACTCCAATGGTGAAGCACAGAAGGAGTTTGATTTTATGGTCCATGGGGCTTTGCCTTACTAGTTTAGTGGTAAACCCTGAGGCATTAAACGTTTAACATGATTGTCGCTATGGCCCCTTACACTAGTACAGACGTGAGTCATGCACTGCAGAAGGAGTTTGACATAATCGACCATAGCACTGTACTACCCTAATACAGCAGAGATTCCTGGACTGAAGTGACAGTTGGAGATGCAGCAAATGTTTGCCATGATTGTTGTTAAGATGGATTTCTAAACTCTGAAAAATAACTATACATTTATTGTCAGCCGGACCAATTAACACAAGTAAACTTCAGTTATATCAAAACAGTTACCACACAATTCATATACTAGATGATATATATATTCAATACGTTTTCTAAATGTGACAAAGGAATAAAACATAACCGCAACCAGTAAGGAGAGGGGTGATTTAACACAATAGGAACATTTGACAATTCTTATGAGTCGTTCCCTAACTTTCGCAGTCCAGCCCTAAGAAGTGGGGAGCCTTGTGCTCAGCAGTATAGTTGTGCGTATAAACACACAATCACGCAGGTAGAACAAAAAGCGGGTGTTCTTGAGGGAGCTGTAGCGAGTCAGGAAGTGGCTTGAGGTAATGAAGAATTGGTTCCCACTATTCAAGTAGGGTCTGCCCTTGGCAGCAGAGCAGTTTTCAATAGTTGTGAATAGCTAGGGAGCGCAGGCTTATCCAATCAAAAGAAAATACCTTTTTAGGGTTATTCGTGCGTAAAAGAGATTGGTTGTGCCAGGGGGCCACCGGTAAGTGATGCAAGTACTCACTGACACTCGGGACCGTCTGGACCAAAATTTGCCAGTTTAGTCGAGGTCACTAGTAGGTTCGAGTCCTGCAGTTTCGCGGCGCTCCGGCTCTCAGAGGATGTGGTGGCCTCCTAAAGCTCTGTCCACCAGGTCAGAGTATAGAAATCCATCTTAACAATTGTCCATTTGAGGACTCTACTAGGTTAGCTACAGAGCAGATCCCTGCACTGCAGCAGGAGTTAGACATGTTGGCCTAAATTACTCTACAACATGTGTACAGCAGAGAGGCGATTCGTGCAGTGCAGACAGATTTGATTATGATGGACCATGGATCTCTACAACACTAGTATACGTGGATGGATGGATGGACCAGGTGATGGGAAGGGAGCAAGAGCGGCCTATCATATTTATGTGTGTTTTTAAATAAGGTGGAGTGTGTGTGTGCGTTTCAGTTTCTGTGACTGGGGTAATTTGAGTGCATTTGTGACAGTGTAAAGTATAGGTGAAAGATGTATCTGTGTTCGTCTGACTTTGTAGTTATATATCTAAATCTAGTGTTGATTTGCCTATGTTGGTCACATAAGAAGTGTGATCTAGACAAGACAATAAAAAAACAATCACAAAAGTATGTGGTTATTCATAGTTGGTTGGTAACTAGCGCACATATACGATATACGGTACCCTTTTGGTGCCGTTAAACTGGAGGAGTGCCACAACAAGCCTTGTTTGGTGTAAATGAAAGTGTTCCTATACACCTGTGTGTTGTATATGGACACTTTCATGTACACCAAATCAAGCAGCTTCAACATACGTTACGTTGAAGCTGCTTGCTTTGGTGTACATGAAAATGTTCATATACAACACACGGGTGTATAGGAACACTTTCAATTGCACCAAATGCTTTCAATGAAAGTGTTCATATTTATTTAAAATTATTTATTTATATTTATGTAGCGCGCAGACAGTCCAGGGGCATTGTGGCGCTGTTACTTGCAGGAGCTTAGTTAAAGGGGGTACAGGATTGATAGCAGTCGTTGTCCCATTATGATTGCTACAAACAGAGTAGTCATTACAGCTCATACATCTTTGGTCATTACATTACAGACAGTTGAATAGCAAACATGGTGCTGCGAGAGACCTTATGTGAAGAGGATGGTTTTCATAGCTTTCCGAAAGGCAATGAGGGAGGGCTCACCTCGGATTGTGGGAGGTAGGGCATTCCAGTGTGATGGTGTGAGATAAGGGAGGCTGGATCCTCCTGCTCTGGCTCTTTTTACTAGTGGCACACAGAGCATGTTGGTATATGGTGATCTGGTTGGCCTTGTGGAGGAGACGGGGTGGATTCTTTGTGAGAGGTAGACCGGGGCGGTGAGGTGGATGCACTTGTGGGTCAGTGCCAGAGCTTTGAAGACGATTCTTTCCTTTATAGGTAGTCAGTGGGCTAATTTTCTGGCCTCAGAGATGTGTTCTCTTTTAGCAATGCCTTGGGCAGTGCAGAGGGCACTGTTCTGTATGATTTGTAGCCTTTCCAGGTTTTTGTTGGAGGTTCATAGGAAGCGTACATTGCAGTAATCTAGCCTGGAGCCTGTGATTGCTCTGGCTATGTTTGTGCAATTCTCTTTGGAGAGAAAGGGTCTGACTGCGTTGATTAGTTTGGCGTGGTATGCAGCTGAGGAGGCTATTGCGTTGATTTGTCTGTCCATGGAAAGGTTGGAATCCAGGTAGACACCAAGAGTTTTGACCGAGTCTGAGACAGGTATTTTAATAGAGTCGATGGTGAAATGATTGAATTGGGAGTCTAGATTTTTTAGCGTGTCGGGGGAACCTGCCAGGAGGAGTTCGGTCTTGTCGGAGTTGAGGCATAGTCCATTGTCTGCCAAATGCATTGGGGCTATACACTGGATTAGAAAATATGTAAGGGCTGAGAATCTCCTAACTGCAATGCAGGGTCGAAACCACCATGCCCACTTTCTATCAAACAGCTGCCTGTGACTTCTCTCTTTAATAAGAAATTCCTGATGTTTTTCAACTGTCTAAAAAGGCACCAAGTACCCTTTCTCTCAGGCCATGTTTATGCCTAGAAAAGCAGATACAGTGAATTAAGTGATTGATCATAACCGAGTGTGGGGGAAAGCCAGAAATTGAAAATGTCATGTACTCCCCTAGCACACTGCTGCATTATAATATTGAGTAGGTACTGCAAACTGCCATATTTAAACAACTGTTTCTTGACAGTGTAAGGCAAGGCTTTGGGCTTTACTGCACATATCCTTGCAATGAAGGCCTTTCACGTAATGTGTTGCTATGCTTGCCTTCAAATCTCTCACTTTTGGTGTGTTTCCCTTTTGGCATAGGTAAGCATGGTTTGGTCTCCCAATGTCTTAGGAAAAGCGGCTCTAGAAGACATAAGTTATCATACTCTAAGCATGCTCATCTACCTCAGACCATGTGTGCACCTCCGCGGTGCATATTCAGCTTCACTTAATGTACCACTTCATGTCGTCCTTCCTAATAACACTTTCACAATGTGTGAGAATGCAGCTGATATCAATGACTTGTATAGTGGGGTTTTGTTGCCTGCTTGTAACATTGTTTCGGAATGATTCCCTGCCCTGACGGGACCTCCCCTTCCATTGAAATGCATATGTTCCTTTAGGTATAAGTGTGAGGAATTCGATCATCCGCACAGGGAGAGTGCACTCGCCTGGGCTTTTTTGATTTTTTGATATATGAAATGAATGATGGGAGACCAACCTCCAAGAATTGAGTGCAGCCATTCCACGCCCATTTCATCTGCTTCCCGCACCAAACACATTGGGCATCATTACGACCCGGGCGGTAAGTAGCGGTCATTACCGGCATGGCGTAATTACTGTGTCCGTGCTGGCAATAGACCGCTAAAAGCGGCCCATTACGAGTTTGCGGGCACGAGCTTTGCACCATGCCGGTAATGAACTCACCGCCATGCTGCAAAAGCCCGATAAATCCCCCTTTCCGGCATTGTCTGCAGTGGAAATAGCACCTCCGACAACCTAGCCATCGCCATTCGTGGTCACCGCTAATAACAGTCTCCTCAAATAGCGGTAACCGCTATTAGCAGTGATCGTAAATAAGCAGAACCAGAAGTAGCGTCATCGCACAAGAACGGGAAAGAGCACGGTGGCCATCTTTAAAAACACAATCCATTGCTATCCACTACAACCAGGAGCCATCTGACCCCCAGAACTCCCACACACCTCAACCAACACCAGTTTGATTTCAGGATGCAAAAAGTTGTCAACAAAACTGGAGATCAGCTGCGCCAGGAGCGCTTCTCTAGAGAGGAGCTCACTGTGTTGGCTGAAACACTGCAGGAGCATGCAGACGTGGTGTTTGGAAATGAAATGACCCGACCAGTGCTGCTGCGTAAAATGCAGATTTGGAAATTGGTCGCCCAGAGGGTCAGTGCTGTCGGCACCACACCCCACACACCAAAACAATGCCACAAGCGATGGGACGACCTACGTCTATGTGTGAGAAGCATACTGTCGGCAAACCGAAACCATGGGATGGCGACAGGTGGAGGTGCAGAGTCGCCCCTAAAACTCCAACCATGGGAGGAGATATGTGCCTCCACCATAGGCATCGAGTCAATAGAGGAAGTCGGGGACATGGAGAGAGGAGCCCCGTCATCTGCCGATGCAGGTAGGTGTCTCTAATCAAATAATGCCAATACCACCACGATGATGTCCAGATGAACTGACAGTGCAATGATGTATATCAGGGTCCACCAGACACATAAGCACAAGACTGCCTACAGGCAGTGCAGAGCATCACCTTGTCCACATGCATGATGCACCCCATTTGTGTTGCAACCCAAATGCCTCCATGCATCACCCACCCAAGAGTGAGACAACCTGTATGTCACTCCCCCCAATGTGACTCATCTACCAATCCATATCAATGCAGCCACCCCAATGAATGCTCAATGCTCGTAGACCCATCATTAACCCTCTCCCTCCTTTGGTCCCCCACAGGCACACAATCAGACAGCGCTGATGAGGACACCGGTGCCACACCAGCGAAGAAGGCCAGGGCCGAGGAGGGACAACACCGGCCCTCCACTTCAAGGGGCATACGCCAACCGCCACAACATCAGAAGGTCAAGAGCACACCACAGGCCACAGCACCAATGTGCCCTATGTCCCCCACTATGGCACCCACAACAGCCAGCATCACCCAAGTGTCGGCGGCAGAAGGGACTGCATTGGCTGCAAGCAGCACAATTGGCGAAACAGCTGCCACAGCAGCAATCTCTGATGACGAGGAAGGGGATGTGCTGCATGTTGCAACTCCCCCCACTGGCTCCCTGCATTCCCCACACCTGTCCCCATGCAGCCTGCCCGACACCAGCATGCACGGGCTGTCTCCGGCTAACTCATGGCCAGCAACTCCCAGCCCCACCCCAACTGTGCCCGAGGAACACAGTATTTCAGGAACCCCTCAAACATCCACCCCAGCCCCAAACACCCACGAGGGGATCCAGGACATTGTAAGGCGTCAGCAGCAGCTCACTGGCCTCTTGACGCAGCACATTACTGAATGTGGTAGTGTAAGGAAGGACATCTGTGAATGTGCTGCTTCCCTGAAGTCAGCAATAGAGTCACCCTCAAAGGACATATGTGCAGAACTGGCTGCAGTGTGGCACGCACTGTCTGAGATGGTGGCAGCAATGCGGGACATGCGTCCATCCGAGCAACCAAGTACATCCTCAGCTGCTAGTTTCACCAGGACCAGCCCGGTGCGCAGGTCTGGCAGGAACATGCGCCGATCAGACAGGAGGGCACCTGGTGCTGGGAAAGGGGGATGCCAGTAGGCACAGCCTTGCATACTGGTGCCATGTGGTCCACTGGTGGACAGTACTGCACACCATGTGTTGGGGAGTTGAGGGGAGTGGGGGGAGTGGGTGTGTTGGGGAGTTGAGGGGGAGGGAGGAGTGGGTGTGTTGGGGAGTTGAGGGGGGAGGGGGGAGTGGGTGTGTTGGGGAGTTGAGGTGGAGGGGGAGTGGGTGTGTGGTGTGGAGGGCTTGTTCACTTAGTTATGCTTCTTCAAAACACATTTTGGTTACTCATAATTCACATGTGTGGACATTGCTTATTGCATACGTGTGCTTTACTGGTTAACAGTCTACAGTGTCCATGTCCCTGACACACCCAGTGCCCCGAGTGCCATCTCCATGTAACACCCCTCGTCCATGTGTGCTAGAAACATTGGTTGATCAGAGTCTGACGCATGGCACGTCACTCCTGTGCATCGCTGCCTCCCTGAGGTACTGCCCCATCCCCACCCTCCTCATCCTCTTCGTCAGGTGGTTGCAGTTCAGAGTCAGGGGGCAGGGGCACATTCCATCTGATGCACATATTGTGTAGCATGACACATGCCATGACGATCTTTGCCACCTTCTCATGGCGGTACAGGAGTGCCCCACCAGACCTGCTGAGGCAGCAAAACCGTGCCTTCAAGAGGCCAAATGTCTGCTCAATCACCACACGGGTTCGTGTATGGGCACGATTATAGCCCTCCTCGTGTCTGTTCTGTGGGTTTCGGACTGGGGTAAGGAGCTTCAAGGGATAGCCTGCATCACCTGCATGTGGGCAACAATGTATGTGTAAGTTATCACATCATATTTGACCTCATTAAGTGACACCATGGCATGCATTTATTTCTTAAATTCAACCCCATTTTCATGCATGAATGGAGGCACACAATGTGACTGCTTTGTGTGTATTCCTCTTATGGACTGGTTTGCATGCCATCAACTAGTGGGTGCAGGCAGGTCCAGTTCCTTGGGAGTGCTCATGCACTGTGTTAGTCCACGGCGGTTGTTTCAGTGATCTGGCAGAAGTCCAGTAATTTCTATGCTTTCATCCTGGCACCGTTGATGTCAGCCTCATGATGATCTCACTACGCACAACAAATGGTGTCATGCAATTCAGTTGGGCCTCTGTGTCAGTGTAGTGGTGTATTGATGTATTTGACCCTCATGTGACTCCTTTGTATGCAGTAATGGGGGACTGTCCTTTCAGTTGATGGTGTTTGGTGCTGTGTATTGGCTATAGTCATTGCTTGTAGCTGCATTTTGTTGAGGGGGATGCAGTCTGATTTGGTACAGTGCACATGCAGATGGCTGTGGAATGGTTGTGACTAGGGCTGTACCGAACTTCGGCTTCGAGTCCCTATTCTGCCGAAGTTCGGCTGAAATACAGCTATCCGGCTTCGGCAGAATAGTTTCTGTTTAGGGACTCGAAGCCGAAGTCCACTTTCTATGATTAGCTGCCCTCTCCCTGTTTGGGAGATGACAGCCAATCATAGAATGTTTGACAGTGTTCAGGCTGCAGAAGCCAAACAAGCTGTTTGCCTATTGGCTTCTGCAGTCTGACCACAGAGGAACCAGCCTAACGTGTTGAAATAGGAAGCGAGGGAAGGGAACAGTTCTTCCCGTCCCTCACTTCCTATGCCAGCACCCGGACCCAATCACCAGGTAAGTGACGCCCCCCCCCCCCATACCCCCTCATCACGGTGAGGCCGCGGGGCCTCAGGGAACCCCCGCGGCCTCACCGCAATAATGTTCTGTTTGTCGGGCCACCGGTGCAAAGCCGGTGGCCCGACGTTTATTTTGCATTGGGGGGCCGCTCCTACAGGAGCGGCCCCCCCAGACTCATGAGGCCGCCGGGGCACTTTGCCGACCCCGGCGGCCTCGGTGCCCCCATCCCCCTCACCACGGTGAGGCCGCGGGGCTTCAGGGAACCCCCGCGGCCTCACCGCAATAATGTTTTGTTTGTCGGGCCACCGGTGCAAAGCCGGTGGCCCGACGTTTATTTTGCATTGGGGGGCCGCTCCTACAGGAGCGGCCCCCCCAGACTCATGAGGCCGCCGGGGCACTTTGCCGACCCCGGCGGCCTCGGTGCCCCCCATCCCCCTCACCACGGTGAGGCCGCGGGGCCTCAGGGAACCCCCGCGGCCTCACCGCAATAATGTTCTGTTTGTCGGGCCACCGGTGCAAAGCCGGTGGCCCGACGTTTATTTTGCATTGGGGGGCCGCTCCTACAAGAGCGGCCCCCCCAGACTCATGAGGCCGCCGGGGCACTTTGCCGACCCCGGCGGCCTCGGTGCCCCCCATCCCCCTCACCACGGTGAGGCCGCGGGGCTTCAGGGAACCCCCGCGGCCTCACCGCAATAATGTTTTGTTTGTCGGGCCACCGGTGCAAAGCCGGTGGCCCGACGTTTATTTTGCATTGGGGGGCCGCTCCTACAGGAGCGGCCCCCCCAGACTCATGAGGCCGCCGGGGCACTTTGCCGACCCCGGCGGCCTCGGTGCCCCCCATCCCCCTCACCACGGTGAGGCCGCGGGGCCTCAGGGAACCCCCGCGGCCTCACCGCAATAATGTTCTGTTTGTCGGGCCACCGGTGCAAAGCCGGTGGCCCGACGTTTATTTTGCATTGGGGGGCCGCTCCTACAAGAGCGGCCCCCCCAGACTCATGAGGCCGCCGGGGCACTTTGCCGACCCCGGCGGCCTCGGTGCCCCCCATCCCCCTCACCACGGTGAGGCCGCGGGGCCTCAGGGAACCCCCGCGGCCTCACCGCAATAATGTTCTGTTTGTCGGGCCACCGGTGCAAAGCCGGTGGCCCGACGTTTATTTTGCATTGGGGGGCCGCTCCTACAAGAGCGGCCCCCCCAGACTCATGAGGCCGCCGGGGCACTTTGCCGACCCCGGCGGCCTCGGTGCCCCCCATCCCCCTCACCACGGTGAGGCCACGGGGCCTCAGGGAACCCCCGCGGCCTCACCGCAATAATGTTTTGTTTGTCGGGCCACCGGTGCAAAGCCGGTGGCCTGATGTTTATTTTGCATTGGGGGGCCGCTCCTACAGGAGCGGCCCCCCCAGACTCATGAGGCCGCCGGGGCACTTTGCCGACCCCGGCGGCCTCGCTGTGAAATGTGCCTCACCCCTTGAGCACGGTGAGGCCGCGGGGCCACAGGGAACCCCCGCGGCCTCACCGCAATAATGTTCTGTTTGTCGGGCCACCGGTGCAAAGCCGGTGGCCCGACGTTTATTTTGCATTGGGGGGCCGCTCCTACAAGAGCGGCCCCCCCAGACTCATGAGGCCGCCGGGGCACTTTGCCGACCCCGGCGGCCTCGGTGCCCCCCATCCCCCTCACCACGGTGAGGCCGCGGGGCCTCAGGGAACCCCCGCGGCCTCACCGCAATAATGTTGTGTTTGTCGGGCCACCGGGCCAAAGCTGGTGGCCCGAGATTGTATTGCATAGGGGGGCCTAAAAAAAAAAAACTATTCGGCTCACTATTCGGCTCCGGCCGAATAGTTGACAAACTATTCGGTATCCGGCCGAATACTAAATATGCTATTCGGTACAGCCCTAATTGTGACACTGCTTCATGGGCTGCTTACATCTTGCATTATGTGGTCACGTGTCAGCTCCAGTCTGGGCTGCTTTGGGGTATGAGCATGCTCCATTCCCTCTGACACTCGCAGCCAGGTGAAGTAAGCGTCTCTCCCCCCCCATCTCAGCCAGGTGAAGTATGCATCTACACCTCAATCACCTACCCACATCACATTTCCATGGGCATAACATGAGACTCACCGAGAAGCCAGGATCTCTGCCCTGCATGTCGCTCCATGTAGCGTGGTATCGTAGAGTTCCGCAGGACCATTGAATCATGGGTTGATCCGGGGAATCGGGCACAACAATGTGTGATGATCCTGTTCGAGTCACATACCATCTGCACGTTGAGTGGTATAGCTTACGGTTGTGGTACGCTACCTCCATGGCATGTGGGACCACCAATTCCACATGGGTGCAGTCGATGGCGCCAATGCAACCAGGTATGCCGGCCAGTGAATGGAAACCTATTTTGGTGTTTGAGATCTCCTGGGCAGACCGTGGTAAGGAAATGTGGTCGTCTGTGTGCTTGAGGAGGGCATCAAGCACTTGGTTCAGCGTACGTGAGAATAATGGTTGTGAAATGCCATGCAAGTGCCCCACTGTGTGCTGGTAGGTGCCTGTGGCCAGGAAGTGGAGCACAGACACTACCTTCAGTAGGGGTGGGATGGCAGTGCGTGTTTCAATCAGGCTGACAATGTCGTCATGTATCATGTCCACAATGGTGGTGATGGTGTCCCGGTCCAGACGGTACAGGGTGTGGATCTGCTCAGCGGTTAGGTTGAATGGACTGGCTCTGATGCGTGGGATTGGGGGCTGCCTGCGTGGTGCCACTGGCTGTGGTGGTGGGGCATGCTGGCCGTGCCTTGCCCTCCTTCTCCTCCTGCATCTCCTCTGTGCTGCCTGTTGTTATTGTTGTTGTAGCACTTCCACTGCAATCAGGTCCTCCAGCCCCAGCATTGCTAGTAGTATTGGAATCATTGTGGAGTGTGACTGGGTGTGGGAAGGGGTGGGGTGTGTTCTTTTTGTGCTTGCCCAGTCTGTATTGCCTCCACATGTGCTGATTGTGTGCACCTGTGGCAGTTGGGAACACTGCACATGGCCGTTTACCGGTGGTCCGGAATGGCGGTATTTGCACCATGGCGGTAAGGTACTTTACGGTCTTCACAAGGGCGTTAATTGCATGTCTGCGCGACTTGTAATGTCCCCACTTTGCGCCATGCTGGTATTTATGGCATGGGTGGTCGCGTGCCCGCGCCCTTGGTGCTTTTAGCGGCACCGTTAATTACGGTGCCGCTAATAGCGCTTTATACGGTCATAATCGGCCAGCGCGGTAAGCGATGCCGGTAATCCTTTACCGGCATCGTAATTCACTTACCGCCCGAGTCGTAATGAGGCCCATAGTCACCTGTACTCTGGGAAGACGCAGCCTACAGTTGCCGTCTTCCCCTATCATATCCACATGGAATGAGGCAGCCCTGGGTACATCAAAGCATTCCAAGAAGAGGGAAGGCACACCTTCCTCCACCCATGAGCAGCCTGATTAAAATACCAAAGGCTCCATGGATTTGCATTCCTTTGTTCTCTGGCTGATGGCAGTGCACACTAATGAGAGATAATTGAGGCAGGCCTATCGAATGGGCTTGGTTGCCGGAGAGACAACAGGTAGGCGGAACTAACACCACTTTGGTGTGCAACGTATCAACTTGAAGCTAGTTCCCACCTCTCTGTATGAAAGGCAGTGAAATGCATGTCTGGGTCCACTATGTACCACAGGCAAACCCCTGCAGAGCTGACCCCTTTCAGAGGGGAGAGGTATGTGGTTTGGGTGAGACAGGAAGTCTGCTCCCAGAACATACTTCAAGGGAAAACCTGCGCCTTAATCAAGAGTCACAGAGGGCTCAGTTAACCAGAGAGACACTTTGATCTACAACAGACAAGAAGATGGGTGGGACGTAGGTATATGTTGTCACCCCCTTGTCTGTCCTGTTGCAGAGCACTCTGGTCCTGACCTCATGCATAACAGAAGATTGTTTTTGTGGGGACCCAGGATTGGTTCATTAAGGTGGACTTAACCTACACCAATCACTGGGGCCCATTTGGCTTTAAAAGAGGGCTGAACCCCTCACTTAGAGATCATCTGAATACTTTGCAAGGAGTAAGAAAAAGGACTCTTTTGGACCCGAGCTGAAGGTTCAATCTACCGTACATCTTCTGCCAGTGAAGGAAGGTTAGGAGTTCCAAGAGGGAAGCAAGATCCCTCCCCTAAACATCTCCCAGGGAACAGAGGTAGATACCGGACTCAGAGGACCCGTTCACCAGCTCCAGAACTGGTACCCAGCCAGCACACAGCGTGCCCTGCTTGGTTCTGACAGCAAGCTTCCTCGGTGGGAACTGCTGGAGATTCTTTGGACAAAGGACAAGGCCATTCCCGGCTCACCCTCCTGACCTTTGAGCCGTCTGCCTTGAAAGGACACAAGCCCTGCGAAGAAGTTAGGAGTGCTACACAAGCATCATCCAGGGTCCATCTTTTTAAGGATAATCTCGAGACAATCGAGTCCTCGAACCGCATGCGGCTGTACCGCTGACTGTTGTCATGCCGCAGTCGCCAGAGACGTCCGGGACACCTCGGCCAGCATTCCAGATCCGCCAACCAGCACAGAGACAATTCTTGGCCCCAAGACGCTGTGCCAGACAGCCTGTAGACATCCGTCCAGCCTTGCTTCCCGAACTGCCTGTCGCCTGGTGCCCGCAGCTGTCTACCGCCACTAACTCTGTCTCACTGGCTGCAAAACGGCCTGGAACTGCCTCAACACTGTCGAGCACCAAGAACTTCTTCAGCACCAGGTACATCATGGTTCTGCCCCCTGCTCCTTCTCTAAAGCCCCTAGAGACAGTTACGACCCTTTGCCCCTTTGGTGTTGAAACCAAATAACCTTGTACAATAAGACTGATTGCTTTTCCAACTACCCTCCTGTCAGTATGCAGAGTGCATCCCTTTCCTTCGTGAAACTGTCTGTCCTCTGTGTTCCTTTGTAGTGTGGGTTGTAAATGTAGTGTGCTAGAACTGTCTGTTGCAGTAATAATAAAGTATATATTTTTATACAACCTTCACTGGACAGTCTCTTTTATCATGGGATAATAATTGTATTTTTGCTGTGGTGCAACTAACCAACGATCCACGACATTGCAGACATAAGCCTGCCGTTCCGTCCACGTTACCAAAATTGGACATCATAATTCACTTGTATTCCAATCTGTTTGGATCCCTTCAGGTGTACTAGGGGTGTGCGGTTGATTGATGGTTTAGAAACCGATATTCATCCCGGGACCACTGGTGCTCCGGAAGTTGATTTGTCACAAAAAGAGAAAGGTGCATGAAAGGTGGGGGGTTCTCACTTGCGTTGAAGTCTCATATTGTCGTTGGTTTGTTGTTGTACCGCTGTTTGTTTTCTACTAATAAATTGTTCAACAAGCCATCAGAATAGTCAGTGTTAATTTCTCCATTATGTTAGGGTAAATGACCCTCTATATTTGTGGACCCCTCAAACATTTTGCTTTTGGTACAGTATCCTGACCTGACTTTTGCCAGTGGAGCACAGCCCTCAGCTGCGCTTCCCCTATGCCTTTCACTCCTTAGGGGAAACTGACATGTCCTTCAGTCTGTCAGTACTGAGAAACATTGCTTCTCTTAGACTTTTAACTTTGTTGCCACTTTTGGTAACATTTTATCATTGCGCAAACCATGTTTAGACAATACAATCATCCAAAATATTTTTGTCACACCTACACAGAGCACATCCATCCTAGGCTCTGATCCATACTACACTACTCTGACTTGGGCAGAGGTTTCATGTCCTCTTAAGTAAGGAGGGAGCATGGATGTGCTGCTTTTATTTTTTGTTCTAAGCTCCGGTGGCCAACCGCTTTCACTTTTTCTTATTCAGATAAACAGTTCTGTAGGCAGACCACCTCCCCTCCTGTATCCTTGGATACTCACTACAATTTTCAGATTTCAGAGTTCAAAATTCTTTAAGAGAGAAAAACATTTACCCTAACCCATTTCAAACAATACTATACAAGACTTAACAATGACACATTGGGCCTCATTACACGGATGGCGGTAAGAATTTACCGGTACCAGTAAAATACCAGTACCGGTAAATCCTTACCGCCTTACTACGAGGTCCCTTTGCGGGTTGGGGGATTTAACGCCTGCTTTTTGCAGGCGTTAAAAACCAACCCGCAAAGGGACCCAGGGAGCTAATTACCGTACCGCAATTTAAGGTACCATAATTAGCGCCTTCCCCATTCCCATAGAGCCCTGTGGGCCAAAAATGGGAATGGGGAAGGGCAATGGTGGAAGGGGGAATTACCGCCCCGCCAACCTTGGAATGGGGCGGTAATTCCCCTTTCCGCCAAGGCCGTGCCGGTATTTTACCGGCATGAACCATGGCGCTAATAGCCATGGTTCTCTGCCATCCGTGTAATGAGGCCCATTGTCATGTCTTCTATAGACAGTGTGTTATGATGCAATTACCTGTGTTGATCAACGCACAATTTTGTTTTCTGCATCTGCTCTGTCCACTTTCCCCAAGTCTCTGGGCGCTCCGACCAGCTCTTCCATCTGATGAAATCCTCTTACCTGGGCACAAGGGCATCACTGGGAGGTGCGCCTGGAGACCTTTGGATTAGGCCACAGACCAGTGGGAATCCAATATCTCAGGTACCAATCTTGCCATGTGTAAGAATGGATTTCTAAACTCTGCTCTGGTGAACAGAGGTTTAGGAGGCCACCCCTGTTAGTGAAACAGGGGACACTTCTGGGAAGATATCCAGACCAATTCAGGTTATAATAGACTGCTATCACCCCATGTGTGTTGATTTGAATCAATTTTTGTGAGCAGTGCTTCCCACAGATACTTTTACCCGGCTGAAAGTGCACACTAGCTAAAGAACCTGTCAGTTCCGGGAACCTGAAAACCTTTACTGATAGACTGGTTCAAAATATCCTTGAAATCTCTCTGCAAAAGACTGATTGGTCTAAAATGTATGCATGCAAGCAAGCCAAGGGTGAAAATCCTGCAGAATATCTTGAGTGTCTGAAATAATGTTTTGAACAATACTCTCGGATTGTTGATGTAGCCATTAGAGCTCATCAAACTCTGGTAGCTCAGGTAGTTATGGGTTTGCAACCGAAGGTATCGAACATAATTAAGGCAGTCAATAGGGTGGGGAAGGAAAGGGTTTGGTAGAGGTTTTACAAGCTGCACAGTATGTCCATGAAAAGGTCGAAATACAGAAGGAAACTACTGAAGCCACAGTTATGAAATTGTAGATACAGAGTTTACAACCTTCCCAGGGAAGGCGAGGGTTCCGTCCCACACCAGGAGGGAGAGGACGGGGAAGAGGGAGAGGAGCACCCCAATCACATGAACCAGGGAAAACTGCTGAGAGGTATTACACAAACACGTACAGTGATCAGTGTAATTACTGCAAAAAGTTTAGACACTGGAAAGAAGACTGCCCACATCAGCCTCAGAATGACGGTCAAGGCAGACAGCCAACCATGCCAAGCAAAATGACTGGATCACAGACTCCAATGACACCACTTCAGACCGATGGTTAGGATTGCCAAGGAGTCTCTAAACTTGTTGCACCACTTATACCTATTGTCCTGCATGTTGATTGTGTGGTTACTAGTCAAAAGATTTCATGTTTGGTTGACATGGGAGCATCACGCTCAACACTAAAAGCCTCTGAGTTTCCATGAATGATGTACTATGATGTAATTGTTAATGCTGTAATTATAGGGGGTACGCTAATGCCCCATCCTGTGTCTGCCCTGCTTATGGTCTCAATCAGTTCTGACCAACATGCATTTTTGCTGAGGCCCTATTCTCCCGTGAATTTGTTTGGATTAGATTTATTGCGTAAGCTAGTTGCTCTATGTACTGTTCCCCCGATGGCATCTTCCTTGACATCCCAGCTAACAGAGAGCAGAAGGTACTGGCAGTATTACAGGAAATTACCCATTTGCACCCTGGAGACTCGGTAGACGCTCCCTGTTTGCAACAGGGACTGTTGGACTGAGTCCCGTCCATGCGTGTTCAACCCATGCAAATGATGCTGGTTACATGGTCAATGTCGAGCCAGTCAAAATCACTCTAAATCCAGACAAGCCCGCGCTATGTGTACCGAAGCATCCTAGTTCCCGATAGACTGAAGAAGGCACTCACCATGTAATAGAATCCCTTCTTCAACAAGGGTTTTATTGTACCAACTTGTAGTCCCTGCAATACTCTGATTTTGCCCACAAATAGGCCAGGTAAAGAGGTTTATCCTTTCATTAAGGACCTGCACGCAGTTATTGCAGCCATGCTACCAGCTTTTCCCATTGTTCCTAACAGGCTACCATTCTATCATGGATTCCCTACTCAGCCAAGTAATTCACTTTTGTAGATCTGTGTTCAACATATTTCTCCATATCCATACATCCCAACAGCCCATATCTTTTCGCCTTTACACATAAACCCAGGCAGCATACATTCACTTGTCTTCCATTGGGATATGTAAAGAGCCCTTCTCTATTTTTCCAACTTTTGACAAGAGAGCTTGACTCAGTTTGGTTCCCATGAGGGTCGATGCCGGTTCAGTATGTAGATGATCGTCTTCTAGCCTCCCCCTCCATGGAAGCATGTAAGGAAGATTCCCTCAATCTGTTGATAGCACTTCCTGAAAAGGGACACAAGGCCTCTAAAGACATGTTAGAGTTGTGTCTGCCCAGTGTGCAATACCTGGGCCATGAGATTGCAGCTGGAGAAAGACATTTATGCCAAGATTAGATTACAGTGATCCAGAAAGTCACCAAACCAGAAAGTTGATGAGAGGGTTCCTCTGTAGTTAGTGGGTCCAGGGATATGTAACCATAGTTAAGCCCCTTCAAAGCCTCGTGCACAATTCGACCCCTGAGCACCTGCCATGGCCTCAGGAAGCAGAAGATGCATTTGCCACCATTAAGCAAGCACTAGCAATGGCTCCAGCATTTGTTTGTCAGATTATAGTAAGCCCTCTGTCTGTATTGCGACAAACGCAATGGTTTTGATCAATGTGTGTTGAACCAGTTACCCGGTGACAAGCACCGGCTCGTATCCTACCACAGTGTAGCCTTAGATACAGTAGCCTCAGGAATCACAGATTGTCTGTGGGCCATTGCCGCTCTGCTGGTAGAAAAGACTGACTCACTAGTACATGGTCACCCGGTCACGATTGCATTTCCCCATGCCATGCTGTCATTACTGCTTAAAGGGAAAATACAGCATGTGTCAAATTCTTGTCTCACCCGATACAAAAAGTTGCTATTTTATGCTGCTAATGTAACCTTGAACTGATGTTCAGTTCTGAATCTTGCTTCTTTGCTGCCAACCCTGTGGAACCGCATATGACTGTTGAACTGTTGTAGAGATACTTGTGTCCCCCATGCTGATTTATCAGATGTGTCCCTATTGAACCCAGATCTGATCCTTTTTGTGGATGACGTGTGCCTCCATGTCCCAGAAACTGGGGAATTGGTCTCTCGTTTTTTCTGTATGTACCACCCATGCCATCCTAGAAGCATATCGATTGTCTATGGCTAGATCGACACAGGCCGCTGAAGTCATAGCTCTCACCCGTGCCTGTGCCTAGGTCTGGAATAGATCGCCCATGATCTATACCCACTCCAGGTACACCCACAGGCTTGTGCACGACTTTGCAGTCCTATGGAAGCAGCATGGGTACTTAACATCCACATGCACTCCAATATTGAATCGAAAATATGTGTCAGCCTTATTGAATGCATTATTACTCCCTGCAGTTGTAGCCATTGTTAAATGTAAGGGGCATGATCCCTCTCAGTCGTTACCCTAGCAGATGGGGTAGCTCGTTCAGTGGCCTTAAATAGGCCACTGGCTCCTAACTATATTCTTGTTTATGTTGCCTTCCCACGGTCACTGATCACCTCCCTTTCCAGCATGACCATCCTCCAAGACCAAGCCAGTGAAGCTAAAAAGGGAACCTAGATCCAATGTTATTGTAAGTTGGGAGGAGATTCCTTGTAGCGTACCCCAGATGGCCGCCTGGTGGCACCTAAGGTATCCTAATAAATCGAGATTGGATGGCCCCTGGTCTGGCCTCCATGGCAAAACACAAGAGGTGATGGCTGGAAGGTTTAGAATTAGTCTTAACCTCTGGCATTGGTCTGGGCAACCCTCCAGTCCATTGTTCTTCACCTCTATTGTTGCAAGGTTATTTTGACAGCTGTGCTACGTGTTTAACTCATGATGTTGGGAGAGCGGTACCCATGAGACTGTCTGCACGTCCAGCACCGGAGGTTTTTTTTCTACACGTGCAGACAGAATTTATGCAGCTCCCCACATACATTTAATTTACTTACTGTCTGGTAATGGTAGATATATTCTCCGGATGGGTAGAGGTTTACCCATGTTGAAAAGCAGATGCTATTACAGTGGCAAAAAAAAACAGTTTTCAGAGTTCACACCCTGATTCAGACCACTCCTCAGCATAGACAGCGACTGAGGTGCCCATACCACTGGTCAGAACATCAAAAAAGTGTGCAAAGCTCTAGGAATACTAAACAGTCAAATAGTGCTTATCATCTCCAGTCCATCATGCATGTAGAATGCCATAACTGGGACCTCAAGCAAAGTGTGATGAATCAGCAATGATTCATCGAGAAAACCTGGCTGGGGACCCTTCTCATGTGCCTGGGAAAGGCACTTGCTTCCTGATCCTGACCTTGGGAGTGGTGCACAGCGGGAGGAGATAAAGCTGAGGGTGGTAAGGAGATCTTGTGGGATGAGATACAGAATGTGTTTCCAAAAGGGAAGAACCCTTTACAAGTACCAATGGTGTAATGGCTTATTGTCGTTATTGTTGTATATGTCTTGCCTGGGCGAGCAGGAATGTTGTGATGTCATGGGGAGTGTTGATGTCTGAGTGTTGGAATGTGTGAGTGGAGGTTCCAGCCCTAGTCAGTTGGTGAAACTCCTGCCTGGGTGATGGGCTGCCAGTGTTAATTTCCTTTATGTAACTTACTATGAACTATTGTAACTGCTTGTCAAGGTGTCACAAGAAGCTGGAATAAACTTTACAAGTACATTCAAGAAGGTATGAGAGTCACCTCATAACAATGGCGACGAGGATGGGTTCTGCACAAGGAAAGCTGGGGGGTCGATAGGTTGATCAAGTAACCTGCTGCGGGGGGTGCAAGAGGACGGAGAAGGACAACACTGCCCCCACATCAAGTTAGGCCCATCACCCAAGGCGGGAGGGGAAGGAGGAGAGCCCCACATTGGAGGAAAGCCCCCGCATAGTAGGGAAAGGAAGTTGTGTCAAGAGGGGCTGAGAGGGAAGATGTCCCAAGCTGCGCATATAGACTGTCAAGAGGGGCTGAGAGGGAAGATGTCCCAAGCTGCGCATATAGAATGTGCAATAGTTACTGACCATATCCTTAAGCATTAAGACATGCCAGAAAATTGTGGCCCAGCTGTGCACAGGAGGATGCGAGGTTGCCCATTAGAGTAAGGGTGCAACGTGGGCATCAGAGAAGTAGAATCCATGGTCACACTGCCCAAGTGTTAAGCTTAAAAGTAACTCTCTCTGCATGAGAGTGAAGTAGGAAGCTGAAATGGTGCAATTGTGTATCTAGCAGTAGACTGGCCTCGAGATTCTACAGGTGACGGTTGGACCACCGGAGATCTTTGCTCCACGGTGACAAGTGGGACAATGGTGATGTCAGTGAGCCGGTGAGGGAGTTAGTGGACGAGTGGAACGCACAGGAATTCTAAGACGTGCGTCCTGCGCTGTTCGAGCATGATACGAGGCACGTATCACAATATAACGAAGAGGTGCTTTAGACCAAAGGACCCAAAGCGTGGTCATACTTGCGCAGGAAGTTCCGAGGTAAGGATGGGAAGGAGCCTATGTGACGAAGCTCGCCCTGTCAGCCAATTAGTGCGACTGAGGTACTGCGTGTAGGTTAATGAAGTTCCACAATGTCACAAAGGGAAGCAGAGCGCCGTAGATGTTACGTCCGGAGGAGTCTTAGGAAAGAAGAGATGGTCAAGCCCAGCGCCACGGGTCTGTCGGGTGAAAAATGTCGTGGCACAGCACGCCTGCAAAGAGTTGCGGGTGGACAGCGGGAGCCTTGTAAAGATTAGATCCTGCATTGGCACGGTACCTGGGACAACAGATTTGCCCATAGTGAGGCTGTTTACAATAGTAATCAAAGCGGATCAAACCTGGAATGGCGTGGCAACCGGGATGCGGAACGCATGGTGCTTTTCTTTTTTTTTTTTTTTTTTTTTACTTTTTTTTTATTAATCAGCTTAGCAGCAAAAACATAGGCGAACACAACTCAGGGAAAGTACAAGGTAGGTACAGTTAAAACAATACAGGCATAGAGTTACTGCATCAGGAGCAATTCACTTTCATCAATACCAAATACGGAGCAAGCACAGGGAGAGGGATCCCTTAGCTCAGGATAAAGAACCTGTGTGAATCGGTGTATTAGTTGGGGAAGATGCATCCGGTGTCGCATTTAGTTCTGACATATAGGAGCGGAACTTGAGCCAGACATCCCTGGGCCTCGAGTGAGTTGGTTGTAGGCAAGACCAGGTCTCCTCAGTGTCTGAGGCCCATGTGAGTGCCCTGAGCCATTAAGCGTGCGTGGGTGGTGCGGGGTGTAGCCAACAGAGCAGAATGGCTTGTACTGCTAGTAGAATGCAGCGGCCGGCCAGTTTCTTGGAATCTAGGGGTAGCCCGGGGAAGTCATGGAATAGACCCCTCGTTGGGGAGGGGTCGATAGTTTGATCAAGTATAGCGGATACGGTCGAGAATACCATACCCCAAAATTAGGAGAGGCGGGGGCAAGCCCATATCATGTGTATATAGTCGGCAACATCCTGACCGCATCTGGGGCAACTTGGGGAATGATCGATAAGCATACGGTGTAACCTTCTCGGGGTATAATGAAACCTATGCAACACCTTTAGTTGAATTAATTTGAAGCAGGAATTGAAGGACACCTGATGTATACGAGCGCACATGTGAGCCCAGCGCTCGTCTGTCACCTCCACCCCGAGGTCTTCCTCCCACACCCGCCTTAGCCCGGTGAATTTCGGAGTGGATCTGGATTGTAACATAGTATATAGCCTAGATATTTTACCTCTGGTAGGTATGGGGGAGGTTAGTTCTTGAATAGTGGGGTCGTCCGGTGGCACCGCTGGAAACATGGGGTAGTTTTGTTTAAGGGTTTTACGTAGAGACGAATATTGGAGCCATGCGCTCGGACCACCCCTCAAGGGTAGCGGTAGGTCAGGCCACCCAACAAAGTTACCCTGAACAAATACGTCACGGAGCAGCTTGTATCCCGCCTCAGCCCATCTGCGCATGATTGATGGCGGTACACGTGGGACCCCTGGGAGAAAGTTCCATAGAGGGAGATTGCCATGAAAAGGACGGGGAGTGTCCAGTAGTTTCCACGTTTTCGTTAGCGCCAAGGAAGTACTTACCACTGGGTTCAGTGTATCCCGTGCCGAGGGAACGGGTTGTATCACCAGGGAGCGGATGTCCCGGTCACTAACCGTTAGTTTTTCGAGTCTAACATGTGGAGGAGGGTCTGCCGTGTTAAACCAGTAGAATGTGTATTGGATTTGAGAGACCTGCCAGTATTTAAGAAAATCAGGGGCCCCAAAGCCGCCGTCCGCCATAGGGGTAGATAAGGTACCTAGTTTGAGCCTGACCGTCCCCGAGTGCCACAAGAAGGAGTTGATACTGCGTGTCAATACTTCGAAGAAGCTCTCGCCCGGCCATAGGGGGTTGTTGGTGAACCTGTAGAGTAATTGGGGCAGGACTATCATTTTCAATATTCCTATTCTACCTGCAAGGGAGATCGGCAGTTTTCTCCATGCCAGAGTCTTAGCCGCTAGGTGCGTGAGGTAGCTTTGATAGTTCTCGTTGAAAGTCGACTCGAACTGACGTGTTATTTCTATCCCCAGATAAGTGAATTTCGATTGTGCCCACGTAAACCCCAGGGTGTCTGGAGGGTACATTCCATGAGTGGGAAGAGCGTAGATTTTGTGCAGTTCACCTTGAGGCCTGAGATGCGCCCAAAGTGGATAACATCTTTCAGTATCGGATGTAAATTAGTGGCGGGAGACCGCACGAAAAGAAGTGCATCATCCGCGTACAAAGACACAATGTCGGCTTGACCTGCCGAGCGAAGCCCTCTGTGTGAGTGGAGTTGTCAGACCAAATCGGCAAAAGGCTCCATCCCTATAGCGAAGATCAGGGGAGAGAACGGACAACCCTGTCTCGTCCCCCTTGCTACATTAAAGAACGGGGAGCATCTGTCTTCCGTGCGGACACAGGCCACCGGGCCTGCGTAGAGTACCCTGACCCAAGAGCAAAAAGCAGGCCCACACTTGCATTGCTCGAGCACCCGCCAAAGGTATCTCCAGGAGACCGAATCAAACGCCTTCTGCATGTCAAGGGTTGCGGCCACCGCTTGCACATTGGGGCTAATCCTGCTAATTATAATGAAAAGCCGTCTCAGGTTCAGAGAAGTGGAACGTCCTGGGATGAATCAACGCATGGTGCTTTTCAACTACACTTTGCAATGGATTAACTTAACCGCAAGTATATGCTTGTGTGTAGCAGAGATAAAGTGGATGTATTATTTTGCTGTGTTGAAGATAAGGTATTGTCTTTAATTTATGATTGAAAAGCAAGTCTAGGTATAATGCAGGTTAGAATTCTATGGCGGGGTTTATCTCTGAGAATGGGTATGGTAATTTGTTGGATATGCTAAATGTTATTTGTGTGCATAATGGAATGTGTAATCGGGTGATGTTTAATGAGCATTAGTTTGTCTTCAACTATTTTGAGGATTTGCAGGGGTGAGAATCCCACCCATGGACTTTTAGTTATGCAATATTGCTAAAAATTTGGTATGAAGTGAAGATGCTAATGTGTTGTAGTGCTAACATATTTGAGGATTTTCAGGTTTTCTTTAGGTTGCACCAATGCAACATGGACTTTTAGCTTTGATTTTGGGATGAATTTGTTGCATCTAATGTGTTGGAGGTTATATTGTTTAAGCTTCATGAAAAGACATATGGTGTTTAAGAAATATGTCAATTCAAATGTAAAGAACAATGCATATTGTGTTATGTGATGAATGGTTGGGTTGGGTTGGGTATGGATGGGAGTGGTTATGAGTGCTTTTAATCCTGGTTTTGGATGGTGTTTATATACATGTTAGGAGCATAGTTTGCCTGATGGTGAGTGTGCCTGGCTGACATGATAGGAGTATGCTTTGGCTGATGGTGAGTGTGCCTAGCCGACATGTTTGTCCTACCATATGCTGAGGTGGGTTGTGATTTCAGCATTATTTTAAGTATGGTATGGGTGCGTCTGTGGTAGGGACGTACATGGGTTAACGGTATACGTTGGATTGTGGTGGTAGCGCCACCACTTCTGTGTGGAAGTGTCTGCAATAATTGAGATGCATGGTGAGGCCACGTATATTTGTGCATGGTGGTAGCGCCACCATTACAGTGAGGGAGTGACTGTGTTTATAGTCATGCAGGGTTAATAGCTATTCTGAGTGGTAGTAACTCCATCCAGACAAGATGCGACTATGAGTACAGTCCTGGTTGAGTTATAGCTATTGTGCTGGGTGGTAGCGCCCGCAGTTGGTTGGGATGTGACCGTTATTACAGTCACACATGGGTAAAGAGGTATGTGTGCGGGTGGTAGCGCCCTTGGTGTTTGTAGGAGCATGTCTGTTGGTGATGGGCATGAAAGGTCACACATGAACTTCTATCTTGTGGTTGTGTATTATTGTGCGCAGGCGGTTGTTCTGGCTGCACTGCGTGCGCATTCAAGACTCGCTCCACCTTTCAGGGTCCAGAGTGTGCCAATATTCAATTGTTGGTCTCAGTGTGCCTGGCCAGTGCACTGGGATAAGATGTCAGAGCGTTTGAGCACATGTGGTATGCCTGCCCTGGTCGTACGAGTCGGTGTGGATGGGGTGTGGTATGAGTGGAGGTGTGTCCTGTGGTGTTTTGTATGTTGTGGGTAAGTGCAAGGAGGGGAGATGTGTTGTGTGTAGTGCTTAGTGTGTGTAGGGTGTTAATGTAAAGGGGGGGAGATGTGTTGTATATGTCTTGCCTGGGCGAGCAGGAATGTTGTGATGTCATGTGGAGTGTTGATGTCTGAGTGTTGGAATGTGTGAGTGGAGGTTCCAGCCATAGTCAGTTGGTGAACCTCCTGCCTGGGTGATGGGCTGCCAGTGTTAATGTCCTTTATGTAACTTACTATGAACTATTGTAACTGCTTGTCAAGGTGTCACAAGAAGCTGGAATAAACTTTACAGGTACATTCAAGAAGGTATGAGAGTCACTTCATAACAGTTATGATTTGTCTGATCTGCAAACTGAACATCTTAATGTGGATAAAGCTAATATAAAATCCCTAAACATCTTTTGGAAGGAAAGCGTGCCTGGACCTTATAAAGTTAGAAATCATCTTAACTCCCATAAGTACAGTAAAAGGACATTGTGAATAATGACTTAAATGAACTGCCTTCTTCTTTTCTAGTAAATGCTTGTGATGGTCCCTTAAATATACTTAGGGGAAATAAACCTGAGTTTAAAAGTAGAAAGCTAACTATACAACCTGATTTTGTTGTTTGGAACTTCAAAGCACATCATTCCTGAAGTACTGGGACGAGGAAGAGGGCTCAAGAGTTATACAACAGGGGTGTTCAGCTTGTTAAGGCAAATGAGCCACACCTGGGGGAGGCAGAGACGCTTAAAAGGCCCCCTCAGGAACATGCCATTAGATGGAAATGGAGGTGGAGTTGCAGCAGCAGCAGAAGTAAAGCGCAGCAGCAGACTTGTTGTTGGCAGTCCCAGCAGAATTTGGAGGGAAGAGAGAGTGCCGGGACCAATTCAGGGCAGATTTCAGCTTCCGGTACTGAGGGGGTGCTTTTCCCAAAAAATCTGAAGTGCAGGGGTTGCACAGCAGGAAACATGATGGAGACTGTGGCTGGGGCCTGGTGTGCACCCAAGGGTATACATAGAAAGTCGAGCACTGTACTTAATTGGTGGGAATTTAGGGAATTTAAACAATGGAGTGTGTCTGTACAAAACAGCCAAAGCAGTGGAAGTCCTGCAGCATGCAAAGGGATTGATTACAGAAGCCGGTGAGTGTTACTGAGCATTCTAAACCTTTGCACGTTACAAAGGCATGCAACGCTAGCAGCGAAAAATCACTTGTGTGCGAGTGGAATTGCTGTGAACCCGACTGTTGGTTGTCAGTCAATGAATGCAACAAAACTAGCACTTGCATATGAGTGAAATCACTTGAATAGCAATACCGAACTGAAGAAAACAGAGTAATTGCCAATCAGGTATACTTCAAAAGGATTCGAAAGTGAAGGTTAACAAGAGGATCATTTATAAAGCAGCAGAAACCATTGTAGTATTGAACTCAAGTGGTGAAGCAGCAGAAAACATTGTAGCATTGAATCCACGTAATCGAACTTTAAAGATTGTGAGTGCCAGTGAACAAACAAGTATTGCCCAACGCCAAGAGGGGTACAAGCATTACCTAAAGCCCAAGAATGGTACAAGCATTATCCAAAGCCAAAGAGTGGTACAAGCATTGCCCAATCCAAGAATTGCACAATCATTGCTTCATGCCAAAAGAAACTAACAACAATGCATACAATGAAGTCACTGTGGCTTTCCGGTAGAGAAGGGGTGAATGCAATGTTTTCAAAGGTGAAGCTTGTTGATTGCGATTATTTAATAGAAGTAAAACTGGTATAAAAACACACATTGCTAAAGCCAAAAAGAAGATGGGAGGAATCATATCTTTAAGGGTATGTGGTTACTTGTGTTGCAGAAAGACAAGAATGGCAAAGAGGCTGCCCTTCTGGAAGGTGAATGTTCAGAAGAAGAGTGCCCTGCTTGCATGGAAGTGTTAAATAACACTAATGTGAATCTTGTCTTTTCTGAAAAATTGTTTTAAGTCATAAAACTACCAACTGCTGAAGCTGTTGTGAACTATTTGATTACTGGCTGCACAGAAAGACAAGAATGGCAGAGAGGGTGCCCTTCTGTAAGATGAATGTTCGGAAGATAAGGGCCTTGGTTGCATGGAAGTGTTAGAGAGCACTAATGCAAATCTTGACTTTTTTTGAAAAGCTGTTGAAAATGATTAATCTGCAAACTGCTGAAACTGTTACCTTTTGCTCATCAGTAGATTTAGACGTTCAAAAGCACTGTTGATTCTGTAGACCCGCATGGTCAATCCTTGTAGAAGTGAACCTGGTATGAGAATAAACCAAGTAAAAGTGGACTTGATGTGAAGTTATCCTGAAACAGATATGAACTGTGATTTGTGGGGTTGAGAGGAGAGCTAAGAAAAACTGATATCAAGAAGCTGTGTTTTTTGGAATATCATAAATTGTGGCAAATCATTCTGACCAAGAATATCATTGATGCTATTTGTAGGATTGAAAATAACTTTTCAAGGACGAAAGGAATTTTTCTTTTGTTGAACATTAGATTAATATAACTTTCTTTTGACTAATTGAAGGAGCAAAGAACTGTATTGGCACTGTGTTACAAATCCAGATTTTCTTGTTTCTTTTTGTTGAACATTGGAACTGAAACAACATAAAACCTAGGGAAGGGAAGTTCACCCAGGTTATATAGAGAGACTGTGAATATATTACAAATGCAATTGTTGTTGTTGTGACTTGCCCTATATTTTCTTGTGTGTTATATGTACAAGTGTGATGGCCAGATATCCTTTGTTAGAGCGTTTCCTTTAGTTTATTTTAGGCAGGATAGGGATAGTGAGGCATTTGTTGAAACGTATGATTTAATAAAATAGCATTTATTGAGAAATCATCAAAAATGTGCCCACCTCATATTTCTGACCGCTCACACTAAGGCTGTTTAAAGTGTGTAAAGAGACAGAGTTGAAATGGTCCCATGCCTTGCCCCTGGCTCTGTTTGCCATGCGCAATAATCCCCAACGTAAACACCAACTGTCTATGCATGAAATCCTCACAGGTGTGCCCCATGACAATGGAACCTGCCCCCCCGTAATCCCGCACATCTAAAGTTTGCCTTTAGAGGAGGACACTTTATCCAAAACTGTTGCATGTTGATTAAAACTGTTCAATCTCTCCACACTCAGGTCCACGAAGCCTTGCCTGAACCAGTAACTAAACCCTGCCAGCCCTTACAGCCAGGAGACTGGGTCCTTGTGAAGGTTCATCAGCGGAAAACTGCAACCAAGCCCAGGTGGCGCAGCCCATTCCAGGTCCTCCTAACTATGCACACATCAGTTAAATGTGATGGGATCCCAACATGGATCCATCTAGCACACTATCAAAAGATTGCCAGCCACAGCCCATGACACCCCCTTCACATTGACCGATCTTTCTCAGCTTGGCTACAGTCCCACAGCGACCACAGCAGTGACGCAGCCGGTCATTTGCCGATGTCAGACCCTTCCAGCGCTACTGGAACAGAACAGCAAGTACCAGAAAACGAGGCAGCGTCCCTCAATCATGGACCCTGTGGTGACTGTCCCCAGGCTTCACTCTACTTACAAGTTGCTGTTACTGCATTCAGAGCGGCACACTACCAGGATCTCGTCCCTCCATGCCATAGCTGGAAACCTGCTGGCACTGCATAAAGCACCTATAAGTAAGAAAAGTGCTATCTCTTATGTGTATTGTTTAACAATGTGCCTTTGTCCAATGTAAAGCCAAGCCCCCCTTTTGCTCCCCCTTCGACTATCCTACCGCCGATGTGCCGCCAAGCCCTAAAGCCGTTATATATGCCACGAATCCCAGTGCTCGATAATGCCGATTACTCTAGTCACTGCTCGCCACTTATGTTCCCTGACCTTCCTATGGTTGCCCAATCCCTGCCTACCAGTACTTATACCCTTACTGCTGCCACACGACATGCCTACTTTCTCTACTGGCAGCCTCAAGCTCCCGGCTAACTCCGTCGCTCTGACCTGTTCCAATCACTTGAGGCCCATGAGGTCTGCTCCTCCAGGACTGCCAACAATGATGCAAACCGGCAGCCTCATGATCACGGCTAACTTGGTCGCTCTGACCTGTTCCAATCACTTGCGGCCCACAAGGTCTGCTCCTCCAGGACTGCCAATAATGATACAATGATACAAGCTCCCTTCAAACATCATAACAAGGAGCACCCTGGGATTACTAACATGGTGCATGGTGCTCCGGGCCCCCTCAAAGTTACCCTCTCAATGCCTATGGCCCTACCCCCCACACCCCCACCTTCCTCCCACTCTGTGACTTCCTTCTGGGTCCATGCACAACCAACGTCGCAAGCCCATTTACCACAAAACCTCCCATTGACACATTGCTCACACAATACATACTGTTGCCATGCCTTGGCAATGCTAGGCGAGCACATCTTACCTCACGCACTATGCAGTCTCAGGTTCCATGGAGCAGTTTAATTACTCCTCTATGCAGGAACCAGCGCACACAAATAACATTGGCGTTCACCCTGCTCTCCCAGCTGACATCCCACTGGCCTCCTTAGCTAACACTTTTGGAAATGCTACAACCAAGCTTGCATCCACCACACCACTCAAGGTCACCAAGACCTTTGACCTAGCCACTCCTGATACCCTTCCTCCAATAACATTGAGTGTCGTATTGCCCCCTCTCTCGACATCCTGAATCAGCAAGCAAACTGTCCCTGGCATAACTCCACCAGCGTTTAGAGATTGCCCTTATCATCTGCATTAATGACACAACATCCAGCCTTACTCCTACTACCATCATCCTCCCTAATTTGCGCAACACTACTAGCATATGTAGGAGTTGTGTAGCCAGCATAAACAGAGCTATCAACAGTTTACTGGCACTTCAATCAAGCAGCGTAGTTGTTCTGCAGTCCTGCTCTCTCCCTAAACGTGCACAGGGCTCCTCCCCTTGTAAAAGAAAGTGCCACCCCACCTGAACCCCTACTCATACCCACACCAAATACAGTAAATCCTCGCTAGACCCTATAGGCACACCCTTAAAGGGAGTGCTGGTGAATTCAAGGTCAATCGTAGCCCCTTCACTGGACATCTCAGACCTTATCACCTGAAATAATCTTGACTTATTAGCTATTTCCAAAGCATGGATGCACAACGCATCTGGCCTGGCCCTATCTGTAGCTATACTGCCCAACCACACCATCCACTGCAAATATCGAGCTGATTCAAGAGGTGGGGTGGGTTTGCCCTTATAGCTAGAAATGCTCTACCTGTGGTCAGTAGTTATACAACAGAATAACTACTGACCACTAAGCTAATGCTTTCACACACCTCCACGATAACTATACACCTAGTCTGTCGTGCACCAGGCCCACTGCTTCCCTTCGAAAAGAGGATATCTTGCACCTCCTTTCCTCCAATTCCAACCCTTCATCCAAGATCATTCTCCTTGGTGACTTCAACTTGGGTTTTAAGGATGAGGCTGACACGAATGCCATCTCCCTAGCCAGTTCCCTTAAGGCGTTAGGTTTACACAGCATATCCTTCACCACACACACTCCAAAGGCTGTATCTTTAATTGGCTAGCTGACCTGAACTGCAACATTACAGTTACCTCCAATCTGCCCTGCCCCTGGACAGGTCACAATATTATCTCATGTATTATACCAGCCACCAAACCCCTCCTAACCATGGCTACACCTTTGCCTCCCACGCTAACACGGAACTCTCGCAATATAACCTCAACCCACAACCTGCCCTAGCTGGACGAGCTTTTACCCCTCACAGAAACTTGCAAGCGACATACCACTCTGGTAAATATCTACAACCAACACCCCCCACAAAACTTATCTAAAGCCAAACCCGCCTTGCAGCTTAACACCTGGTTCTCCCCTTCCCTCAAAGTCCTCCGCCTGTAAAAACGAGAAGTGGAAACCAAATGGAGGAACACTCCCTCTGAGACCAATAAAGCCTGCCTCACTTCCTCAGCAATCGAATACAAACAGGCAATATTCCAAGCGAAAAGCTGTACCTACAACATAAGAATCACCATTGCAAAATCAAGCTCCTGGGAGCTCTTCGCGAGTATGCATGTTAGAATCGCCCATGTGCCCTCAAACCAATTGCACTAAGGACTGTACCTGGTGCATCAAAATCCAAAATGCGCTGCTAGACAAAATTGCTATGCTCCAAAAGCAGCAGTACTCTTGACTACTGTCCCATTGGGCCCCCGACCTACTTGCATAACTCATTGCGGTTTAACTTCCAACCAGTTTTGGAAATGGAGGCCATCCAGATTATCAAAGGCCTTAAACCCTCCCATTGCCATTGGGATGATTACCCAGCTGCTGTTATAAAGGACTGTGATGAAGCCCTTGCACCCTTTATCTCTACCCTCATCAATGCCTTATTGGCCACTGGTTTAGTACCAACTAACCTAAAAGATGCCTGGGTACTCCCACTGTTAAAATAAACCTACTGTAGACCCGTCCATCCCAACAAACTATCCCCCTATCACCACTGTCCCCTTCCTCCTTAAATTCCTGGATCACGCTGCATACCTTCAGATCCAGCTATAACTTGAATCTGACAACCTTCTAGGGCTGCACCAATCCGGCTTCTGACCAGGCCATGTCACTGAATCTGCATTGATGGACTTAATAAACCAATTGGACGAATTCAAAGATTCCGGCAATGCAGCCCTCCTCCTTCTGTTGGACTTGTCAGCAGTCTTTGTCTTGTTTGATCACCAAATTCTGTGCCAAAACCTCTCCTCTGCACATTGAGCATCCCTCAAAGTTCCTGGGTCTCCTGTGAGAAACCTGAAGGTGTCTCCCTTACTAGGCCCTGGGGATCTGTCATCCAGGTGGCCAGGACACAGCCATTGCTACTGGATCCAGTTCCTGGGGGTGGAACAGTGGGGGAGGATCACCTGGATGGGGGGTCTTCGGGAGTGGAAGTGCGATGGCTATGGGTGAGACGTGGTACCACCTTCCTTGTAACACCTTTTCACCATCCTACCCCGTAGGATATATAGAAGCTCTACACCCCCCTTTTCTGACATGAACACTTTCTTACACAAAGAAAGACAACGAACGAACACCAGAGCCGTTTACCTGACATGTCCCAACACAAGGGTCAGGCAGAGTCAGGCAATTGACCAGAACCACACCCACCTGATGGTCCTTTACCTTCCCCACAGAGATAAAAGGCAGAGCACGAGAGCTATTTGAGACCGGCAGTTCAAGAGGAGGAGAAAAGCACCTAGACCTGAAAGGATGATGAGGGAGTTGCCTTTTCCCTTTTCAACTCAAAACCGCAAAGCCTCCGATAAAGGAACTACAAGACCGAGGAGTAAAGCTGGCATGTGGTGTAAAAGGTGTCAATGGTGCACGGGGGCCGCCTGCACGGATAACACAAACAGGGAGGCACATTGGCTACCGTGCTATCGTCCTTGACTCCAGAGGCGAAAACAGAACAGCGGGTTCAACACAGCCGGTGAGTCGAAGAAAGCTGATAGCAAACCGAACTGTGTTGAGCCCAAGGTTGCAAGTGGCAACAATATATGCGAACAAAGAAATAATGTTTTGAAATTTTGGAAAAACTGAGAGAAGGGCGGCTGCAGAGTGGTCAGGCCCCACAGGAATGCTCATTCGAAGGACTCTGGCTAGCCCCTTTGATTTGTGGTGAAACTACAAGTCCCAGAAGGTCCTAAGAGAGGGCGACGTGAGGGTCAGGGCGGTCCTACAGTGGTCATATAAAATGATCTGAAAAAACAAAAGTCTCTGACCCATTGTTGAAAGAAAACTATGGAAAAGGAACCATGCTTTCTGAAAATATGAAGTAAACCATGAACTGTGTTTAGAAACTCATGAACTTTGTTAACAATGGCTAAATGAACCCGACTGAAGGGAAGCCAAGGGGAAAAGTGTTGTGTATTGCATGCTTAAGTCTGAAGCAAGGCTGTGATGTCATGTGGAGTGTTGTCTTCTGATTGATAGAATGTATGGGTGAGGGTTCCAAACCCAGGCAGTTATGAAGCTCACTGCCTGGGTGATGGGAGCCAGTGTTGTCTTATCCTATACTTGTACTTCATGTAACTTGCTTGTAATGTACCATGAGAATCTGGTAATAAACCTTACAAGTAATCCTAAGAAGGCTGGAGGTCACTTCATTATTACATTGTTGGCGAGGACGGTGAAAAAGAAAAGGAATCTGCATGCAAGGAGAAGGAACTAAGCTGGTGAATTTGCTGTGAGGGGTGCAGAAGGAAAAACAAGAGGACACACTGCCCCAAAACCAAGTAGGACCCATCACCCAGGGCCTAAGAGGGGAGGACTTCAGGCTGGAGGTGGAGCTTGGCCATGGCCCATAAGGGAAGGACACAGGTACCTACGCTACTTGATGGATATAAAGCATATAAGAATGGCGGGGAAGGCAGTCCATATGTCTATGTAGGAATCCATATGAAAGTAACTGTGGCAGTGACCTTTATGGTGCTGAGGGTTTGGTGGCCAAAGACAGCAGTGGTTAAACCGCAAGGGAAGAGTACAGTATGAGCTCCACAAGAGTGCTAAAGCTGGTGGTTTCTTGAAGAAGTCCTGGTGGTTTGCTAAATAAATGTCGGTTTTAAAAGTTAAGGACAACTGATTGTATTCCTAAATTAAAGCGGAGTGCAGTGAGTAACCTTGCAACGAGTACCTCAAGGTCAGTCAGCCAACATAGTGACCATTGGTCCGTGGGAGCTCGGCACTGCTCCATGGTGCATTTGTGACTAATGATGTCACACAGTGTTCCATTCGGCGAGTGTGCGGACGTAACTCCCAGGCTGTTCTTAGAGCCACGGAAGCTGTACGCAGGAATGGAGTAGGAAGGGAAGCGTCCTGCTTCGAGTAAATGACCAGATTGCGGAAAGTAACGTGATGTCTTCACGTGAATATGTACCCGGAAAGGAAGTGGTACGGACTGTCAACCGTGCTACATGTTAATCACAAGGAGTTGACGTAATTGAAAAGGAAACGTTGGCGCTTGGCAGGATGAACACGAGTGGGTAATAGGAAGCCCCCCAATAATAATAATAGTAATCTTCAGGGAGTCTGCGGGTGTATATTGGACATGCGCGCTGCGCAGAGGAGCAGCGATTTAGCAGAGCAAGAATAAATGGATTAAAGGAAAGGAACATTTCATGATACGAACTCAGCAACATTGCAAGTTATATACTTTTTGTAATGCGTGGTAAAGGAGACTCTGGGATAGGGTGTTTTTGCATAAGGTTTAGAGTTATGTGGTGTGATCAGTCATAACTCTTTAACACAGAGATTGGGTTGGCTTTAGGGAATGTGCAGTGCAGTGCACAATGCGCATGGCGTGCGTGTGGTGTATGGTGTCTAGTTCGGTACCCAGTTTAACAATTTTGAGGTGTTACAGGATATGGGTGCAGGCACCTAAGGATTACTAATAGCAAGGTTGATGTGGATATGGTGTATATTGTGCAAAGGATGTATTAAGAGCCTAGATGATAAAGATCTAACATTTTTAGTTTTTTTTTCAGTTTAGGGTTGCAAGGGTGCAACAAGGACTTTTAGGTTGAAGAATTATAAGAACAAGTTAGGGGGCCTCATTACACGTTGTGCGCTAAAAACCGCATATTAGCGGCATGGCGCTATTAACGTGTCCGCCCTCGTAAGAGGGCGCTAATTACGTACCATTACGAGTACGCGGACACGAGCATAGCGCCATGCCGGTAATGACCCTACCGCCATGCCGCAAAAGTCCCAAAAAAGTCCCTTACCGGCTTTGACGAAAGTGCAGATAGCACCTCCGCCCTCACGCTACATGCAAATTGCGGTGACCGCTATTAGCGGTCACCGCTATTAGAGGTCACCGCTATTAGCGGTGACCGCAAAAATGCGGAACCGGAAATAGCGTCATCGCGCCGGAACGGGAAAGAGCCCGGCGGCCATCTTTAAAAACACAATCCATTGCCATCCTCTGCCCCCTGGACCTGTATTGATTCGTGAGCCGTGCCAAACAATTGTGGACACCTGCATCATGCCTAAGGCACTCAAGAAATCAACTGACAGGCAGCGCAAAGAAAAATACACCAATGAGGAATTGGTGATGTTGACACAGACCCTTGCGGAGAATGCTGAGGTGGTCTTCGCGAATGACATGCGCCGGCCAACCCTGTTGAGGAAGAAAGCCATCTGGGAGGAGGTCGCTGCCAAAGTCAGTGCAGTGGGCACCAGCACGCGCACTGTGCGCGAATGCAGGAAGAGGTGGGACGACCTCAGGCTGCGGGTGAGGGGCATCCTGGCTGAGAACCACCGCATTGCCAGTGCTGGTGGAGATGGATCCCCAATCCGGATGAAGGAATGGGAGGAGACGTGCGCTAACATGATTGCCGTCGAGTCAATAGAGGGAGTAGGCAGCATGGAGCTCGGCGTGGGTACCACTTCTGATGGAGGTGAGTGTACACATGACAGGATGTGATGTGAATGTACTGTACCCCCCATATGCGAGCACAGACTCCTCTCATGCATGGACACACATCCACACATGCATCCATCCCTCACCATGCCTGTGTCAGACCCACACACACACACATGCACACAACACCACAGACAAGTCCCAAACACAACCATGCATGGATGAGGCACTGAACTGGCACATCACCTGCATCCACAACCACTAAGTCCCAATTGCCACAACTGCATCATTTATGTAATCTGCATCAAGTATATTGAAACGCAACCAATGCCATCCCCCGTCTCATCCCTGACAGGCTCACATACAGATGGGGAGGATGCCGCTGATGCAACACAGGCAACAGCTACATGCAAGAGGCCAAGGGCACAGGAGCCGGCGGATACCCCAACAACATCAAGGGGCAAGGGGGGCAGGCCGCACCAGACGAGTGCCAAACTTCGTCGGAGTGCCACTGCCACGGCAGTACTAGCTGCACCACCAACTGCGGCCCCACCACCGGTGGTGAACCCACCCGCACCGATGCCAGCCACCGAGGGCCCACCATCAGCTGCGGCAAGCTCCACTGGTGAGGCAGCCGCCACTGCCCCCCTATCCGATCTGGAGGACACCCTAGACCAGGCCATGGAGATGCACACCCCAAGCCCCCCTGGATCACCAGAGCCAGTGCCATTCCAGACCCCTGCGTCTGATTCCACAGTTGAGGACACCAACCCTGCAATCATGTCCCCCATGTTGGCATCACCTGCTGTAGTGGATGCATCCGAGGGCACAGCCTCAAGTGCACAGTCACCCAGCACTGCCCTCCAATTGACCACCATCCTGCAGCACCAACAAGAGCTGTCTGTGCTGGTTGGCCAGCATGTTGAGGAGGCTGCCAATCGCAGTGAGAACATCGTGGAGGCGTTGAGGCACTCCACAGAGCGGATGGACGCCAACACCAACAGGCTGTGCGATGAGATAGGGAGGCTCAGGGAGGTCCTGGTACGCATGGCTGACACTATGGACCGCCACATTTCCCAACAAGGCCAGTCTGCCCCATCCTCATCTTCTGGGTCGAGACAAACAAGCCCCCTCCGTCGCTCAACGCGCACCACCAGGCGCACATCTGCCAGCCCTCTGAATCCCCCCGAGGACTATTGAAAATAGGGGGTCGATAGAGATCCCTATGTGTGCATAGGCCAGGGCAAACTTGGAAAACACATGAGGGACTGTTGTGGGGGGGTGGGAAGGGTGTTATGGGTCTGTTGTGGGGGTGGGGGGAAGGGTGTTATGGGTCTGTTGTGGGGGTGGGGGGAAGGGTGGTGGGATGTTTTGGGACTTGCACTTTCACACCTTAATGTTACTCAATACACTGGTTTCTGATCTAAACACTGGCTTGGACAACTTCATTGTGTGTGTGTACTTTATTGGGGACAGGGTCCATTGTGTGCTCGAAAACATACACCAGTGCATTACTCCCCATTACCATGTGACAGTACGAAAACATGTTCCTCAGAATATTTGGTTGATCAGATGCTGTCTCACAGCACGTCCCTCCTGCCCATCCCCTCTTGCAAGACCTGCATCCCCTTCACCTCCGTCCTCATCACCATCATCATCCTCATCAGGTGCTTCTATTTCAACGTCAGGGGGCAGTGGCACATTCCGTCTGATACACATATTGTGCAGCATGACACATGCCATGGTGATCTTGGCCACCTTCTCATGTCCATACAGGAGAGCACCACCAGACCTGCTAATGCACCTAAAATGTGACTTCAAAAGTCCAAAAATCTGCTCGATCACGATGCGGGTACGGGTATGTGCACGATTGTATTCCTCCTCGTGCCTGTTCTGTGGGTTCCGTACAGGTGTGAGGAGCCAGGTCTTCAGGGGATAGCCCGCATCACCTGTATGGGGGAATGAACAGGGTCCTGTTACTGTTCACCTCAAGAGCGGCCTGTTCACATCACACTAATTGACATTGCATTGTGATTCAAGTACTGAATTGACAGCATACATGCAGATGGTCTGTGTGGCAGCAACGTGCAAGGGGGAGGTTGACCCTGCAAGTAGTAATGCAACATTAATGCCTCCAACAGTATTTGACATGTCCTGGGTGAGGCCAGGTCTTAGGTGTCCCTGTCCCAGGCAAATTTGGTACCACACTGCGAGTGTACTGACATTCTGACACCAATGTGGCCATGCTGTGAGGCATCACTTCAGTGGTGCTATAGGTGTGTGGTTCAGTGCTATGTCTAGGGGTGATCCCTTTGCATGCATCCAAGTGCGCATTGCTGGATTGATGTTGTGCTGCGCTGATTGTGTATTACTATCTTGACGCCATGTTGCAGATTCGTGTGAAATGTGGCGTGGTAGGATCTTCAATGTGGATGGATGTGTGATATTTTGCAACCTGCATTGTTGTCGATGTTGTGCAGCTTCAAATTGCATGTGGGTTCTTCTCAAGTACATCGTGGCCTTCCCGGATGCACATTGGTGTACATCTGTATGTCCATTTCTCCTACGGACGACAGTCAACACCCAGTTGCAGTATGTATCTCCCCCCCCAATCACTCCCAGTTGCAGTATGTATCTCTCCCCCCCCAATCACTCCCAGTTGCAGTATGTATCTCCCCCCCCAATCACTCCCAGTTGCAGTATGTATCTCTCCCCCCCCAATCACTCCCAGTTGCAGTATGTTTCTCTCCCCCCCCAATCACGTTGCCATGTGCTTGCCCTGCTACTCACCGAGTAGCCACAAACGTTGTCCGGGGTGTCGCTCCATGTAGCGTGGGATAGTTGAGTTCCGCAGGACCATGGAATCATGTGTTGATCCTGGAAATCTGGCACAGCAATGTGTGATTATCTTGTTGGCGTCACATACCATTTGGACATTGATAGAGTGGAATTGCTTCCTGTTTCGGTACACTACTTCATTGTGATGTGGGACCACCAATTCCACACGTGTACAGTCGATGGCCCCAATGCAACTTGGGATGCCTGCCAGTGAATAGAAGCCAACTTTTGTGTTTGCAATCTCCTGGGCAGTCCGTGGCATGGATATGTGTTCAGGTGCATGCTTCAGGAGTGCATCGAGTACCTGGTTCAGCGTGCGTGAGAATACTGGTTGTGAGATGCCATGCATGTGTCCCACTGTATGCTGGTAGGTGCCTGTGGCCAGAAAGTGGAGCACACTCACCACCTTCAGTAGCGGGGGGATGGCAGTTCTGATGTCTATGAGGCTCACAATGTCGTCGTGGATCATGTCCACGATGCTGCTGATGGTAACCCTGTCCAGACGGTACAGGGTGTGTATCTGCTCAGGGGTTAGGTTGAATGGACTGGCTCTGATCCTGGGGATTGGTGGGTGCCTCAGTGGTATGAATAGGTGCCGTTGTGGTGCTTGCTGTGCCTGTCTTGCCCTCCTCCTCCTCCTCCTCCTCCTGCGTCTCCTTTGTGCTGCCTGTTGTAGTAGCAGCTGCGCTGCAATGAGGTCCCCCAGGCCATGTACTGCTGCCAGTATTGGAACCATCTTTGTGTGGGAAGGGGTGTGGGAAGGGGTGTGGTGTGCTCCTTTTGAGCTGCCACAGTCTCCATTGCCTCCACCTCTGCTGATTGTGTCCACCTGTGGCAGGTGGGAACACTGCTCATTCCTCTTAACGGGTGGTCCGCGATGCCGGTATTAGCACCATGGCGGTAAGGGGTTTGGGTGGATTTACCATGCCGCTATTAGCATGTCCACTGGCCTTGTGATGCTGTGCTAATAGCGGCATGGCGTAATTTACGGGATGGAGGGTCACGCGCACACGGCCTGCCCGCTATTAGTGGCACCGTAATTTGCGATGCCGCTAATAGCGGTGTGCCGGGTCGTGATCCGCATGGGGATTTAACGTTACCGGTATTCCATTACCGGTAACGGTAAATCCCTACCGCCATCCGTGTAATGAGGCCCTGGCTATGTACTTATAGGCTAGAGTCTCTGACAGGCGATTGACTTTTTAGGGTTAACACAGATAACCAATGTCTGAAGTTTGGGGATAACTATTGTTATGAAGTGTAACAGTTGGTTGGGTTTATATGAATTTCAGGCAAAAATTCATTGGTGTCTATATTGTTTTCACATATTTTAAGGAATGGTGCAGAATATTAGCATGGTGATGAGGCAGATTTTTGGGAAGGTGCGTAAGGTCATTGCAATTTAAGGTATGGTTGGTTTGATGGTGCGTGGGTCGTGCCAGGTCAGAACTTATGTGGTGTATGTTTACACCTCGTACAGAATGAAAGTATGGTTAGTCTGATGATGTGGTTCATGCCAGGTCAGAATGGATGGTGTGAGTCTCGCCAGGTTAACAGTATGGTTAGTCTGAATGGTGTGTGTGTCATGCCATGGTCAGTGCATACTGGTGTGTGTGTGACGCCAGTTAAACAGTTTGGTTGGACAGATGGTATGTTAATAATACCAGGTCAGTGCATGTGGTATGTGTGTGTCATACCAGGTAAATAGTTTGGTTGGTCTGATGGTATGTCAATAATACCAGGTCAGTGTGTGTGGTATGTATGTGCCATGCCAGGTAAACAGTTTGGTTGGTCTGATGGTATGGGAGCTGTAGGTCAGAAAGTGAGGCGTGTGTGTGTCGAGCCTGATAGATGAGTTTGGTTGGTCTGATGGTATGTAAGATACCAGGTCAGCGCGTATGGTATGTATGTGTCACGCCAGATAAACAGTTTAGTTAAGTTGTGTGTATGGAATAAAAAGGTAATCTGGTTAGGGAAGTATTGTGTGTCTGGGTGTGACTGCGGTATGTGAGTCACGCAAGGTCAATGGTTGATATTGACCTTGCGTGACTCCTCTGTGACGCCTCCTCTTTCAAAAATCCTAGATTCTACCTCGATCACTAGTGACAACCCCTGTCTCCTAGCAGACATATATCACAACTGCCTCACTGCAACCGTTAATGCTATAGCACCGCTCACCACTAAGGCAAAACGCTCAGACAAGCGATCTAGCTTCTGGTTCAATGATGATCTTATCGCCCTCAGAAGAACCAAACGCGCGTGCGAACATGCCTACAGAAAGCATCCTACTGCAGAGGCAGAAAAAGCCTACCAAGAAATAAACAAAACCTATAAAACAGCTACTATTACCTACAAATCTAATGCGTATAATAGTAGGATCAGCAATGCAACCTCAGATACCAAGGAACTATTTGCCATTCTAAAAGAATTGGAAAACCCTACCCCAGCCATAAACCCAACCATCCCTAGCAAGGAATGGTGCACCACTATTCAAGACGCACTAACAGCCAAAATTGAACTACTCCAAATAAAAATCACATCCAAAAAACAATCACTAGCCAACAAACCTGCCCTCCTTAATCTAAATCAACCACATCAGGAATTCACCATCTCCCCATTCCACTTCACACCAGTATCCCAAAATGTAGTGTTTGACACCATCGCCAAACTTAAAGCCTCCAACTGCAAAGGAGATTCTGTCCCCGCATCAGTAGTCAAATCCTGCGCCCACACCATCACCCCCTTTATCACCAACTTCGTGAACGCATCCTTCAATACTAACCTAGTACCAGCTAGCATTAAAGAAGCCTGGCTCCTGAAAAAACCTACCCTAGACCCTACTGTGCCCACTAATTACAGGCCAATAACAACTGTACCATTTCTCCTCAAAATATTGGATAAATTAGCATACAACCAAGTCCAAACTCACCTTGAACAAAACAACCTCCTTGGCACGAGGCAATCAGGCTTCCGCCCCAACCACAGCACAGAAACGGCACTCCTTGACTTAAAAATCCAGATGGATACCATCAGATACTCAGGAAAACTCTGCATCCTCCTCCTACTCGATCTCTCCGCAGCGTTTGATTTAGTAGACCATAATAAACTGTGCGCCACACTAGCGAAAGACTTCAACTTCTCCACCGAAGCTACTACCTGGATCAAATCTTTTCTTGCTGACCGCACCTCCACGGTCGCCATAGGTAAAGAAGCCGCCGACCCCATCATAGTACCCATTGGTGTCCCCCAAGGTTCCTGTCTCGCACCAACATTATACAATGCATACACTAAACTCCTCTTCTCAGCGCTAGACGACATGGGTGTCATCTACACCAACTTTGCAGACGACACCCAGATCCTCATCCCTTTATTGGGAGAATACACTCAAGACACCGACACTATCAACAAAATATATGCCATAATCCAAAATTGGATGGCACTAAATAGCCTCTGCCTCAATGATGAGAAGACTGAGGTTCTCATTGTGGGCTCCCAATCCAAAATAGAAGCATTACATGCTGATTACTCATCCATCAACATCGATGGTACAAACATATCAGTACTCAAACAAGTAAAAACACTAGGTGTCTACCTAGATGCCAATCTCACCATGACCAAGCACATCAACGCCCTCTCTTCCTCTACCTCCTACACCTCAAAACTTATTGCTCTCAGTCGCCAATTCTTGACACCCACCAACTGTATCACGCTGGCAAGAGCTTTAATCTTATCCAGGCTCGATTACTGCAACATACTCTACCTGGGTACCTCTAAAGCCAATCTAAACAAACTACAGCTTATTCAAAATAAAGCCCTTCGAGCGGCCCTTGGATTAAGGAAGTCAAATCACATCTCAAATATTAGAAGAAACCATCACTGGCTCCCCATCAAAGCCAGGATCACATTTAAAGCCCTGTGCGTCACATTCAAATGCATCCACTCTTGTGTCCCCATATACCTCAACCACGCCATCACCAAAAAAGTATCAAAGAGGCCCCTCAGATCTAACAGTCAACTACTCCTAGCCATCCCCCGTTATAAGACAACCAAGGCAGGAGGCAGTAGTTTCCAATACCTCGCACCCACATATTGGAACACTCTTCCCCACCCCATCAAAAATGAGCAAACGTTCTCAGGCTTCAAGAAATCCCTGAAGACGTGGCTATTTAACCAAGACTAATATCCCCTTCCATGCTTCAGGAAATATGATTATCTTGTATTCACATGCACTGCGCCCGATTGGCAATCTCTAAGAAATGTTTTAACCAAGCTGTCTGTAACATCGCCGTGGTACCCAAGGGTTTGGGCGAGTAATAAATGCAATAAATAAATAAATAAATACAAAGATTTGTTGTCTGGGCGATAGCAGCCCCAGGTGTAGTGTGTGCGTGACTTTGGTGTGTCAGTCACACTGGGTCAATAATGTGAGTCATGCTGAGTCAATAATGTATGTTCCTATCTAGTGTTGTTGACCACGCCTATTTTTTTTTGACACACCCACTACCTTGTGAGTGTTTTGTGTTTAGGCTAAGACTCTAACCCACCTTCTACAGGGTGCAGCACTGGTATCAATATTTATGGGTGATGGATTTGATATGCCTGACCAGCATATCGAGCGTGTAGGTATGAAGCAAGAGTACGGATGTTGTGCTTGTGCCCCGTGTGATCCGAGTCAGTGTGTGTGGTGTGAGTGTGAGAGGGGAGATGTGTTGTGAAGTGTTTCCCTGTGTGTGTGTGTGTGTGTGTGTGTTTGTGTGTGTGTTGTCAATATAAGGGAAGGAGAGGTGTTGTGAAGTGTTTTCCTGCGTGTGTGTTGTGTCAGTGTAAAGGAGGGAGATGTGTTGTGTGTTGCTTGCTTAGGTCTGAAGCAAGGCTGTGATGTCATGTGATGTGTTGTCTTCTGAATAATAGAATGTACGGGTGAGGGTTCCAAACACATGCAGTTAGTAAGCTCCCTCCCTGGGTGATGGGAGCCAGTGGGCCTCATAATAAGTTTGCCAGTCCCGTAACAATAGTACTGGTAAGCTTGCCGGTACCGTTGGTACCAGACCGGCAAACTACGAGTTGTGCTTGAAGGTGCCTTCCCGCCTGCCAGGTCTGACCTGCAGCCGCGAGCAGAGCGTGTCAGATACACAGGCACCATTCTCAATGGTGCCGGTGCATACAAGCTCCCCATTCCCATTGAGTCCTATAGGGCTCAAATGAGAATGGGGACCAGTTTTTTCCGGTGCCCGCAAATGTGTAATTACTGGGTCAGGCTGGGCCGTAATGACGCGGTAATTGGCCATTCGCGGGTGCTGGAAAAATCACAAGTTTGACAGCAGCCTGCCGGTTTTACCGGCAATGCTACCACCAAACCTGTAATTAGGCCCTGTGTGTTGTCTTATCCTATGTATCTTACTTGTACTTCATGTAACTTGCTTGTAATGTACCATGAGAATCTGGTAATAAACCTTACAAGTATTCCTAAGAAGGCTGGAGGTCACTTCATTACTAAAAGCTACGTAAGTAAATCATGAATGTGATAAAACAAAGTGAACTGTGAAATTGGCAAATGTGAACCCAGTTGAGGGATGTCTATGAATCGGGGTGAGATTGGATACACCCGAGAAGATTGTATGAAGAGTGAAAGGCTGCAAGTTGCAAGAAGGATTCGAGCCCGGCGGAGGGAGATCCGAGGGGCGAAGAGCAATCGGCCACAGTGCAAGATCACCGAAGCCTTTTACGGCAAGAGACTTTGGCACAAGGGACTTGGCACCTGAAGGTCCTGATATCACTGAATGAAATTGTGAACCTCGTGCTGGAGAGGCCCAGGAGTGTGCTGTGCTCAGATGTTGTGCCTTATCCTGTGCTTAAAACGTGGAGAAGGGAGGCCCTAGCGCTACCATTATGACATATCATTTTGTGAACACTTCTTTTTTTTCTGGTGAACTGTATCCCACAGTCTTTTTATAACTTAGTTGTAAGGATTGGCAATAGTTTTTTTTTTTAGTATAGGCCTTTTTTATTTTACAAGACGCCACTAGAACTGCCATATTATTATTTGATGCTCGTAGCTTGCTCCGATCTTAACTTTAGGTTTAGATTAGGCATTTTTCTCACCCATTCCTACAGTTTAATAAACACCCTTGAACTGTTATCACTTGTGTCTGTCTTTACTGTTGTCACCATGAGTTCCTTACATTCGCCAACCCTCTACAATATTTTTACCAAACCTCTATTTGACTTCTTGGATGACCTGGGCATATCCTACACTAACTACCACAAGTCCTTCTCCCCCTCACCGGAGACTACTCCACTGACTCCAACACTCTAAACTCAGTCTACCAAACCAACAAGGCATGGGTGGCCTCCGACCTTCTTTGCCTCCATGATGATAAAACTGTAATTCTCTTGGTCGACTTGCAAACCTTACTCAGCAAACTGGCTCAATCCTACAACTCTTTCACCATCGATAGCATCTCCATCCCAGTTGATGCCACCTTTTCTTGGACCGCCTACACCTAACTCCAAACCCACCTGAAGACCCAAGGCCTCCTTGGCAAGCACCAATCTGGCTTTAGACGCAGACACAGCACAGAGACTGCCCTCCTGGACCAGCTAGACAGTATTTGTGATGCTGGAGTGCTAGCCATCCTTCTGCTGCTTGTCCTCTCTGTGGCCTTTGATCTTGTTGACCACAATATCCTCTGCCAGCACCTCACCTCCAAATTCAACCTTTCGGGAGAAGCTGATAGCTGGGTAAACTCCTTTCTCTGTGAATGCTCCTCTAGGATCTTCACTGGATCTGAGGCAGCTGATTCCATCCCTGTCTCATATGGGGTACCGGAATTGTCATGCCTATCACCCGCACCCTACAACATGTATACGTAGCCCCTCTTTGACTACCTTGAAAACCTGGATATCCCTTTCACCAGCTTCACCGATGACACCAAAGTCCTACTCAAACTCACTGGTAACTACACCACTGACTCAGACAACATTAATAGAGTCTATACCATCATTCAGTATGCATGCAAAAATATATCAAGGCCCTAACCTCATCGGTAGCATACACCACCAAGCATATTAGTCTAAGTAGAATGTTTCTATCCTTGGACAACTCTACCAAAACCCTAACCAAGCTCCAATGTATCCAAAAGAATGCCCTTCGGGCTGCCTGCGGTATGAAGTGTACAGACCACATCTCGCAAATAAGATGGAAGGCCCACTGGATGCCCATCAAAGCCTGCATCGAGTTTAAAATCCTATCTATCACCTTCCGATGCTTGCACAACACTGCCCCCACTTACCTAAACCAACACATATCCAAAAGTGCCAAACTGTCATGGGTATCTGGCAGGTAGTTGGGGCAAGCTGGGTGGAGGCTTGGCAGACCTGGCATAGGCACGCAAAGAACCCATAACAAATCCCTCCTTTCATTCCTTACTAGTGTTTGTAGTAACTTCCTGGTTACCACTTCCTGTTGCCAAACAGGAAGTGCATGATAATTCATGAGCTCTCTAATGTTTGGGTGTGGCTGGCTATATAAGCCACACCCAGGATTCTTCTAGTGCTTCGTGTTGCTTACTATGAGCTGTATCAGCAACACACTTGCCATGCTCTGAATCAGCCGGCATCTGCTTTCCTGCTCCAGATCATCCTCCTTCTGCTTAACTGCTCCGGATCATCCTGCTTCTGCTTACCTGCTCCGGATCATCCTACTTCTGCTTACCCACTCCGGATCATTCAGCTTCAGCTTACCTGGTTCTTACTCCACGCCGCAGCTATCTCCAGTCAAGAGGGGACTTCTACACCGGCGCCTGTAAGAACAAAAAAGAACAGCGTTAACACGTGCACATCAGTAACGCTGCGCATACTCACCGAATCTTCCCGCGGTGCTGGAAGCCAGGTTAGTTGCACGAGTGCACAAACCCCTGTAAGAAAGAAGAGACATTATTAATTGCGCTCGCTCTAATAACGCGGACACTTATTTTACTGCGCTCTCTCTCTCTCTACGCGGTGCACACTTACCAAAAGCCTCTGTGCAAACTTACCTAACCACCAAGTCTACAGTAGCGCTGCACCCGGACTCGAGGCACTAATACCACATAATTTCTCCTGCAAGGGAAAGACTCCAATTGAAAGCGCTGCGCAAACCTACCAGCAGCTAGCTTCTACACGCAGCGCTACTCACCCACAAAAATACTGGCAAACAAAGACAATACGGACAATTTTGGACACTCAACATTAACCACGAAACGTTCACTTGTGGGAAGGACTTTCTAACCAGTGAAGAAACTGGCACCTTGAACTCTCGCCCTCGCTGTGAAGGCATAAAACAGCGTTTGGCATCTGAACTCAGCCTACAGACATTGAAACCAATCACATGAGTGAATCACGCCCCTGCAAATGCAGGTGGAGTGCACACTCTACTAAAGATCAAGGTAAGCCCATGGGGGAACATCACAGCACACAGTAAAGAGAAGGGAAGGGCCCAGGGGAATTGGGTGAATTCAGATCTGAGTGTACACCTTGTATTTGACAGGTATTCCTCAGAGTGAAACAGGGAAAGTCTCGTGGTCCATCGCTCCTGCAGAGACACCGGTGAGTGTGACACAAACCATGCTGCTTACGCTCATCTATAACTTTTGCCTTAGCCATGCGAAGATACACCGGAAAAAGAGCAGGAGGGTTTAGTTTCACGGTCATAGCCCCATGCTCTGAAACGCCCTGCCTCCCGACATACAAAATGAACCTTCCTGTCATGTCTTTAGAAAGAAATTGAAAATTGTACTGTTCAATAAGTATGTATGAGACTAGTCTTACGTATCATGCCATGACTGTACCGTAACTTTTGCTTCTAAGTATCTACCAGCGCTGTGATACCTCTGGGTCTGGGCGCTATCAACAAAATCAAATAAAAAAATAAATAAAATAACCCGCCAGGTCAACGCTACTGCATCCTCTGCTACTTACACTACCAAATTAATCAATGCCTGCAGACCTTTTCTTTGTATTGACAGCTGCCTCACCATTGCCCGTGCGCTCATCGGCTCCAGACTAGATTATTGTAATGCCCTGTTTGCAGGCACCTCCGCTTGAAACATCAACAAACTTCAGATCATCCAGAACAATGCACTCAGGGCCGTAGTAAACATACCGAGACGTGAGAATATTTCAGTCGCCAGATGTGCACAATGGCTATCGATATGCGAGCGCATTATCTTCAAAACACTAGCCATCACTCACAAATAACTCTCAAGCACTGCCTCCATGTCCCTTGCTTAAAAGCTCAAAAAAGGGCAGTTGGCAAGATCCACCCGCTCTTCCCATGCTCACATACTCACCAATTTATCACCCCAAGATTCAGACTAAAGCGATCCTGGGGATGAGCTTCCCGGTTATCACCTCCAAGAACTGGAATGCTCTACCGCTGGCACTAAGGGCCTCGTCATGAGTTAGGCGATAGCTCTTAAATGCGGTGGTAATGCTATTACCACCCATTTAAGGGTCTACCCAATCTTGAGTTGGGCAGAAATGGGAGTTTTACCTCCAGCTTTATGCTGGAGGTAAAAATTCAGCTTTCCACCCGTTTTCGGCACAATTACCGCTGGCGATAATAGCGTCGACAATCCCCATAGAGTCCTATGGACTTTTTAAAAAATGGGGCATTACAGCCTTACAGCTATTTGCGTTTGAAGTATCCCGGCAGAATTACCGCTGGGATACCACCAAGGCTGTGATAGAGCCCTAAAAGCGGAACAATCATATTGGACCTTCCGAAAACATCTTAAGACATTGCTCTTCTCTCAAGGCTCAACCATTGTTGGATCCTCATGCTAACGTTCTTAACTCCAAATGTATATTGTTCCACTGGCTGTTCAAACTCTGCAACCAGCGCCTTGATGCCTACAGGTTTAGAGTGCTTAATTAAATGCTTAAATAAATACAAATAAATGTTGATCAGAAACAATAGCTTGGGTACTACAAACTCGTCATCAATGGCGTCATAACATAATATCAGTTTACAAAACCTAGGGGGAACTGGGAAAGGTTAGTGGATTAGGCTACATATAGATTTTATAGGTGTTAAACTTTTCATTGGGTTACAAGTATCTGATGACTCCACGTGACACCACCCCTATATTGATAAAGGTTGAAATGCATCACTTCTACAACAAGTTACTTTTAGGAATCCTACTTCATGGGTGGTGTGACAACTGTGAGAGGCCGGAGTATAGAAGGCGGACACAGTGTTAAGTGGTTCACACTTACTTTATTTAATATAAGAGGGTTGGGTAAAAGGCCTCACTATCCCCAACTCTATGAAGGGTTTCCCTGCCTCAACAAAACTAGCTAAGGGACCAGTCTTTGTGAGGATGTCCCAAAATAAAGTCCACTGTCCTGGGTCCATAAACCTATTCTGACCCTCACACTTAAAAACTACTATGCAGTAAATTAATACCTTTGCTGCTGTCCTGCATCTGTTCTTCTTATGGGAACAGTCTTTTCCCTGGGGTCTCCCTGGATGCCAGGTGAACAAACCCTTCCCTGGTCTTAGTTATGCCAGTGGAACAAACCCTTCCCTGGTCTTAGTTATGCCAGTGGAACAAGCACTCTCCTGGTCTTTGTGTGTCAGGGGAAAAAGCAGTTCCCTGGTCCTAATTATGCCAGGGGAACAAGCACTTCCCTGGTCTTCGTTATGCCAGAGGAACACACCCTTCCCTGGTCTTTGTATGCCAGGGGAACAAGCACTTTCCTGGTCTTCGTATTCCAGGGGAAAAAGCACTTCCCTGGTCTTAATTAAGCCTGGGGAACAAGCACTTCCGTGGTCTTGCCTTCTTTCTCCTCTGATTTCTATACAGCTTATTTTGTTCTTGCCATTTACACTTGTTGGATGCAGAGGTGTGTCACAAAATAGCAGTGCACCTACGGCTCTGTCATACATAAACAACTGTTTATACTTTCGTCATTTTGTATATTACAATCTTTTGTCCCGTTTCCCTTTCTTCGGGTTCCCTAGACTCACTGGGATGATAAAGAGTGGTGTTTCTACTAGGCAAAGTGAGACCAATGCCAGTCATATTATTTCCCCACTCTTGGGCAGCCAAAACTTTCCTCTTATTGTTCTTTGGGCCAAATAAGAGTGTGTGCTATTCTCTCTGTATAAGTACTGGTATTGGAATCAACCAATTGTGTTTATTATTCCACTGGCTTTTTTCCTACTGAAAGAAATGGTGTCTTCCTTACTTCATGTCACCTTCCCTTAGTGTAGTTTGCATTTTGATAATTGGTCTGTTCGCTGCGTAAACCTTAACGGCTGGGCTGATCCGTCCGGGCCTGCTGCTGTTCTATGGCTAGGCTACCTGGTTCCTGGGGCGGCAGTACTCCAATGCCTCTTTCCGCTAATGGTAGTGTATCAGAGGGCAAAGTTCCTCGGAGAAGGACCTTCCTTCTCCCTGTCTTCTATCCATGCTCCCTCGTGTTCAACCAACCCGCTCTGCGATTCAGTTTCCCGGTATTCATCACCCGCCGGGCTTCTTTTCTTTAATTTAGGTATCCAACGCTGCCACTCAAGACAAGTGACTCGCGGGACTTTATACCTTAATTGTTCGGCACCCGTCAGACTTTGATGTCCTGCCTTGGACGGCCGATGCCGCCACTGAAGAAGAGTGTATTGGGGAGCTCCTCCTTTATTCCCCAGCGATCCTTCACTCTGTGATAGCAGTTCTATGTCTTCACTTTTCTTCTCCCATTGCCTACTTTTATGTCTGCTCGCACGATTGCCCTTGTTTCCACAACTGGTCTGCTTCACGCCACCTGTACTACGTCCAATGTTGCCATTCCTGCTGCTACTACTATAAGAGTATTCAAGCATATATGGACTGGGCTTGTTAATACACTTTATTACAGGATGCCCAAATGGGGGGATCCTCAATCAGAATTGTACCTTGGTAGAGGGAGATATCATTCTGCCATTGTTTAACCCAACTTGTCTTCCTTCCCATGTCCTATGCTGATACAATACACATTACTGTTTGATTTGTATGCCATTAGAAACTGTCAGCAGTTGGTGAATTTTTTGTTTCTTTTTTTAATCTCTTTTTATTAGCATTTTCTTATAACAATCACTACACTAGTGGAAAAAGAAAACAACCCCACGATGCCCCCCCTCCCTCCTTCATTCGTGTACTTAGACTACGCCATCAGGGCCTCTTCTTCTTTCCCATAATTGACGGTGAACGGGCGTTTATGGTGCGTAGCTCCACCAGGGCTGGGCCAGTTTTGTGGCAGCCCTCCTTGCTCTTGCTGCCCCGTCCTCCTCTTGTCATTCCCACCTCCCAGATCTAGCGGCTAATCCTTCATGGTGGTTTCAGATCATTAGCTTTTGACAAGTCATTCAGCAGTTGGGTCCAGTGTATCATCACTCCCTCCCCTTCCATCTCAGTTTCTGCACCCTGCAGTATTGCCAGTTCACCTATCCCCCATCTGCGGGCATCCACTTGCCACATGTTAATTGCCGGGCCCTGTGGGCGTTTCCACCCTATAGTTACTCGGCGCTTAGCTAGTAGCAGTAGGAATCGAACCATCCTATTTCATATTTTATGTTTCTTCTCCCCGGAAGAGTGCATATTCTCGGGTTCCATTCCAACTCAGTCCCCAGCAGTTCGTTCACGCCCTTAACTACCTTGTCCCAGTACTCAGCTATTACTCCACACAGTTGGTGCATTTTAAAGAAGTCAATAGTTAATAATGGTACCACATAGACATTGTATATATTTGCCACATTAGATTTATCAAAGTACAAAGGGCCTCATTACGAGGTGGGCGGTAAGGGGTTAACGGTGCTGGTAAAGGTGCGGGAGCCGTTAACTCGTTACTGCCTATTACGAGGTCCCCTTTCAGGACCCGCTCTGGACGTCTGGTTTTACCAGATGTCCTTAGCAGGTCCCGCAAGGGGGCCAGCATGCTAACAACGGGCCCGTCATTAACGGGCCCGTTGTTAGCATGCTTCTCATTCCCATTGTGCCCTATGGGGGCTCAAATGGGTATGGGGATGGTCCGGGTTCCCTGAATGGGGAAATAACGGGTCCTCCAAGGTCAGAATGGCCCTGTATTTCCCCATTCAGGGAACCCTGACCAGAGTTTGGAGGCAGCCATGCCTTTACTAAGGGCATGGCTGTCTCCAAACTCGTAATGAGGCCCAAAGTGTATTATTTAATTGTGTATATATATTGAACCTTATTTATATAAATAACAGTGTTATCACATGACAGTGTTTGGACATTCCTTTGTGGGGGGCTTGGGAACTACACTGTACTTAAGAACCAGCCTGCATCACCTCCTGAGAGTTTAAGCCTTGGTTGCAAGTATTTCGCTACCATATAGAGAACCTTGGCAGCAGTGCTCTGAGCTTCTACTCTGCCATATAGAGGGCAAGAGTACAGATAGCCCCCTCCAATCTTTACACTCACTATATAGAACTACATATACTCATAAGGTATATTTGGATTTGACGTGTAGGAACAGGTGGGAAGTTGTATTCATTTTCTGGGCTTTGGTGTGGGAATTTAATTTCTTCTCCGTAATTCCGGGATGAAATCATTTTATTCGTAACACAACAAGGATTCTGATAGGTTAGCTCTCTGCTAACCAACCTTAGACACTTGACAGATCATCAAGATATGTGCCAGATACAGAGTAGGGGGAGAAAGGCCCATTGGCTGTTCCTCTTTCAATTACAAAAGTTACCATCCCTCATTATCAGGACATGAGACCAGGCAATCCCCTTGTGCTTGTCCTCGTGTGGCACTTCATGTCTATGTGTGCATTTAGGGAGTACGGCAGATGTCCTATCTGTGTTCACTTCTAATGAATGGCCAGTGTTCTCTGTGTATGGGACATGTGCTATGAGACCCTGTATGAAATTGAATTACCGCCAATTTATTGAGGTTTTAGCTAATATTAACGCATGTGTGGTGTTTTCTGTTGGACACTTTTGGGATATGCTTCATATAGTTTTTTGGCTTACTGCTCTACTGCACCTGACTATCAAAAGGTTGTTTGTGCCCTTCTGAAACTTTAATTAATCTGTGAGTATACTACTTGTGTCTTGGGAATAGCTTTCACGTGCCTTCGTTATGCCGTTCCAATCCTCCCTTATTTCACTCCAACCTTGGCACTAGTTGCCAGCCACTTCTGAGCTCTGCACGAATATGTATTTCTGTGGATTCAGCCTTTTGAGTTTTCCAGAGGCTTTGAGGCCTGTGCTCATTCAGAGATGTACTGCAGTTTCGATTTTTAATAAGATGGCTGCCCCTCTCTTGCTTCTGTGTTAGCAAGCTATATTTGCGTGCCGTTCATGTTGCATTCACCTTATACATTGTTAGTATTCGTCATGTCTATATGCATATATTACCTGTTGTATGTGTTCTGCATGTGAAGTGCAGGTTTGATTTGTGTCTAATGCTTGCTCTTTTATTTTTACAATGTTAGTTTGAATGCTTTTGCCATCTTCAGCTAACATTGTCCGCAAGCCCTCCTGTACCTGTGGGGGGATAAGGGCAGAACGGCTGACTCAGTGAGTAACGTCTCTCAGCTGGTATTGGTGCGGGGGAGGAGCAGAAGGTATAGATGTTGCATTCATCTGCCTACCAAAACCACATTTTATTTGCAGAGGGATGTTTTCTTTTCCCACACACAGGTAGGACCTACCGTAGGACATTACTCTACAGTCAATACTGTTTACAGTTTGTTTCGACATTCGCAAGTGCAGATGTTCTGTATTTGTTTTTTCCAGTGAAAAGTGTAAAAATGTTTTGTACATAATTCTTTGTTTTGCAAATAATAGCAAAGGGATACCAAAATCCAAAGGTGGATGCCCTGGGACACGCGACAAGGAATGTAAGCACTGTTCCTAATGTACATACTGTGAAGATAGCAAACTCTGTAGGCTGGAAAGTTGGGGATCTGCATTCTGTGACTTATGTGATATTTTGGACTACAACTCTGATGATCTGTGGGCATTGACATTGCTGGCTAGGGCTAAGGAGAGTTGTAGTCCAGAACATCTGGGGGTTGACAATCCCTGATGTAACAATGTGCAGGTTATGCTGGATAGCATGAAAAGGGAAACGATCTGAATGCTAGTGTATTATTTTTTATTATTACATGTATGCTGTACCCTCTTTTTAATGCTATGGTTTGATAACACTGAACAGAGGCATATTCTACTATGCTGTGGTGATAAATATTCCAATGGGAGTGAACCTACTCATCTTGTTTTTCAAAGCAACAGCTGCAGTGTGCCAGAGGCTTGTGGTGGCTATCATAACTGATTTGGTGATTATCAACTTTCAATGTTGTTGTACATAGATGGAAATAAAGTACTGTAGTCCTAACAGCCACTCAGAAACATTGGTGCACGGTAGTCTGTATTTATCAACATTTTACGTTGTACTGTGCATATATGGAAAATCATTACAGAAGCTAGTACTTTAGGGGCACCCATCATGAAAAACAATGATGTAATCTAGGCCACCCCCTGCCTAACTCTAGACCCACACCTACCTGAAAGTGGACATCAAACATCAATTAACATGTACATCAGAAATCATTGGCAACCTATGGCAGCTGTGATGTCTTTGTGGAAATGGTAGCGATGATAATGATTGCTTTCATGTGAAACCTAAGGGAAAACAAAGTGAAGGCACTAGTCTCATAGCAGCCGGTGCCAGGGAGGAAGGACACAGTCTAGCCCACAATCATTCACTACCTAAAATAAGGGATCATTGAAGGCAGACAGATTAAAGACAGGCCAGGTGTGAATGCGCTACTTTGTAAGATTAGTAGTGGGGAAATGGGGTGGGGCGGTATAACAGCAGGATAACAAGTGGCAAACAAATGTTTGCAGCCTCCTCACCCAGGCTGTAACCGGGTAATAATAAAGAAGGATGGTGCTGAATTGCTTACCACCTGGGGCTGTACACTGTACGGAAATATGGAGCACTGGAAAGACAGTGCTGTTACTGTACAATACCAGCCAGATTACAAGTACTGTGACCAATATGCTACCTTTAGCCTTATACAAGTACCTTTGTCTCCATGAATGACCTCTGGTCCGTGGCACATGCTAGTGGGAACTGTGCTGCTCATGTGCTTGTTTTTGGCCGAGCTGTGAAACGGATTAAGAAACAGATGCCCACGGAGTGGGGGTGAGCCTTGCATACTGTAGCAGAGTGGAATGTGATTGTCACGTTAAGACAGTGTGCATTGTGATGTCTGGTGATGGGATGAAGGTCATCTTTGCTTCCCCTAGTTTCAATGTCAAGGAGTTCATTGTGAAGCCGCAAGAGCACTTGTCTCCAGTGGCAAGATCCCAGCAGTCCTGGGTGACTCTCCTCTCCACGAACACCCATTGGAAATGATTTGGGCACTTTAGTTTTTTTTGTCGTCTTCAAGTAATTAAGATACAAAAATCAATAAAAAATAACAAATGGAATACTAATATCTAGGGCACATTTACCGAACACTATCACAGTTATGGTGAGTTGAAACATGTAGAAAAAAAACTTTTTCCTGAAGAGTGACTGTGGAATAGGCCAGTACAGCTAACAAGTACACAAGCCACAGCACCATGAGTAGAAATTCCCGTTGTTCACCTCCAGTTCTGAACTACTCATCAAAGTATTGTGGTTCTTAAAATTATTGGAAAAGCATACATTTTTGCTCCATATCAGAAAGGTGTCTTTGTCTTATTGTGGGATGTCTTAACCGACTTTTGCTCTGCCATGCGGCATCACTGTGTTCTGATGGTGCCAGAAACATCAAAATGGCCGCAAAACCCTTGTGCACGCCAAAACCTCAGAAAAGCGCGCTTTGCAAAACACAAAAAGATGGCTGCCCAATCTACCACGCATGTTGTCAGTGGTGGAACAGGGATCTCACTCCCGAATCATGTCACTGGGCTCCACAAAAAGTGAAAATGCAGTACAGAGGGAAAAGCAGTGCTCTGCTAAATCCAAAAATCTTGCTTTAAATATTTTTCTTTGTTGCTGAAACTGCAGGATGCCGGTACAAAACACCCTCAAACATCCAGAATTCTTGCTGGGTGCTACAATTCACTTAGTATAAGAAATCATGGTGAACATGAAATGTCCTGAAAAGCTAAAAGTATCAAAGAAACATCCACAACAAAAGTTGCCTGTTTGTGGAATCTGTCATAATCTGGGTGCAGTACCCTCGGCTGCCTGAATGACAGCTGTCAGAAGCCTGCATGATAAACTTTAAAACCTGTATAAACTGAAATCAAATGTTTGCAATGTAAATGGCCTGTTACTGAGAGTAACCTATGTTGTAATTGTTAATCCTATGGTTTAGAATCTGAAATAAGTGTTCTAGCTGCTAGTTTGAAATCACAAGTTTGTTTTTAAGCTAAGGAAAAATCCAACAGAATTAACATTTAAATGTATGCCTGGCTAAAAGCCACCCAAACTGGAATAACAGCTCTCCTTCCAGCTCCTCTCCACCAGGAAATCACACCTAAGTGATGATGATAGGGTGGGGGAAGAATTTGGTCTGCAGTGGGGAAGAAGACAATGGACATCCTCCAGCTAAAGGAAAGGCTAAGTGTGAAGGGTCGTAAATGGCCTCTGCCTAGGAGAAACAGGGAGGAGACTGCTCTTGAACTGCATGGAGACAGAAGGAGGCGGAGACAAACAGCCATCTGTGGCTGAACATTCACAAAGAACATTTTATTTAAATACATATAACTTACTATGTAAAATTGTGCAAAATATAGAAATAACAGCATTGTTAATGTAATTTCTGGATGCACGGGTGAAAAGACGCCAGAACTCTGTGGCTTGTTCTGGGAAGAAACGGCAGAAAATGTGATATCGCACAAAATGTATTTCTGATAGAAGTTTGAAGCTTTATACACGTATGCCCATGTTCAACATGCACATTTGTAGAAATGTGCTCCTAAATTGGACATTGTGTTCCAGATGAAAAGGCCAAAATTCTGTGAAAAGGAGACACAAGATCCTACAGCGACAGGGTTTGGGGGAGTAGCTGCTACACAAAATATGTAATCTGTATATATGATTGTTATAGAGGTTGCACATGTGGAAATATGTATTGTACCAAAAGTAGATTTTGTGTTCAAGAGGCCAGGGGTGGACTCTAAGCCTCATAAACCCACACCAGAAAGGCGACACCCTGTTTTTCTCCTCCTATCAAGGAAGAGAGGAGACTCTGACCAATCCCTGTCAAAGGGCGAGCTTAGGATAAACCAACCCACACACTCCTTTATCATAAGCATAAATAAAGACAGCTCAGCACTCAAAAAGGACAGACAGATTCACCCACTATCCGAAAGCTGGCGGAGCACCCTGCTGCATAATTATCCATCTTACTTGCTCCAGACTCCAGAAACAATGTAAAGCAGAAAGGCCCATTTCATAGCTGAACCATTTTCAGCTAGGCCGTAAACTTCCAGAACCAGTACCAACCCCAGAAACCTAAGGGGAACATCAAACATACAGCCGGGCTGTGCTGTACTGCTTGCCTGCTGAAATAATTATCATCAGATCCAACCCAGTCCTGTGCCGTGCTGTGACCAGAGCCATTACAGATCAGATCCAGTCCAGTTGTGCCATGCCGTGCCCTGAGTGCCTTGTCGCTGCCAATCTGATGTGCCCAGCAGTCTGTCCTGACCAGAATCCCTAACCAGAATCCCTGACCAGAATCCTGACGGTTCCGTTTCAAACACATCTAATGAGTATTTATAGATAGAACTGTGTCACTAACCTATGTACCTTGCTTAGTTAATCCCTATCTTAAACCCATCCTCTCTTTCCTTCTAAGCCAGTATTGGTAGAACTATCTTTGCGTGGACTCTTCTCTCATATGTGTTCCTAAACCCTAACTTCCTATTGATTCATTAAGAAAGTAATTCCCAAACCAACCAGAAAGTAGAGTATCACACCTGAACTGTTATGATCGGCCGTAAATGACCTTCCTGTGTGGCATTATACTTTTTGGTAGTCTTTAACATAGTGTAAGAAATCCTTTTTGTCATTTTAAAAGTGCATTCCTTTTTTCCATTCTTGCACCTAACTCGAAAAATGACCTCCACGAAATCGTCCATAGCTTCCTCAGTTTTTGTGCTAGAAACAAAATTTCAAATCCATATTGTTCTCCCGTAATCGCGATTACCGCGCACAGAAAAATTTGACACGAATTTCGTTTTAGGGAAATTCTGACACGTGTAAAACAGCTTTTGATTGCTTCTAACCTCAATTTTAAGATTTCACATTGCTTCTTAGTATTAAATCATTGCTAGTGTTTGTGTGCAACTCTCCAAAGCGGCTCCCATAAGAATTTAAACAATTTCAGCAATTTAAACCATTTTTAGTGTTTTTACCCAATCCATTCTCAAGATAACTTTAAAACCATTCTGACCACTTGCCAATCAATTCTGTTTTTCTCTTGTGTTGCTGGGGGAAATAGGGATTGACATTTTGTTTGTATTCTGCCATTCCTCAATACCTGCTCTCTCTCCTCTTATCGCTGTACATTGCCTGTTGGGGGGTTGAGGGGTGTGCAGGGGAAATAGTAACCATACTGCTATTTGATCTGAACACATACAAAGTATTATTTCTGTGCTGAATTGTTCTGCTCACTATTACTCCTTGTGCATTAAAGAGATTATTTAGTGTTACATCACCCCCATTGGTGATTATTGTGTACCCATTAAAACATAGTATGATTTAATCTTGAATACATAAATAAATATTTTAACTTTGCAAACCAGCCTGATTCCTGGTTCAGTGTGACCGGGGGCGGGGGGGTTTCCAGGAGAGGGGCGTGATATGAGTGGTACATCGTTCAGAATAAAAGAACTTTTAAACATAAATAAATAAGGATTTCAGTTGTGCATTACACTCTAGACGTTGACTTAGGTGTGTGCCAGATTGAAATCACTTACAGATTGGGGGCTCGTCCAGGATTTCTGAATTAGACACACCACTTGTGACAGTCTAACACAGCGTGCTAACTGACGGGGTACATAAACCCTGTTGGGATACCATACAGTGCTACACTGTAAAAACACCCTTCAATAGAAATACTCAAAGGAGTTGGGCCTGTTTGCAAAGCTAAAAAGTAACCCTTAGATAAGTCAGAAGGAAATTAATATTTCCAGAATGGCGACCCCAGTGGAAATTAATATGGCAAAAGAACACCTACTGCACAAATTGTTTGTCAGGGGTGAATGGGATGAGCAGGATGAGAATGTTTGGCTGCAGGAAATCAAACAACAAATCACTGCCATAGAATTAGATACATGGCAGGACCAGGAACTTAGTGAACTGTATATGGCCCCAAGGGTAAAAGAAGAGCAATGTAAAATTGCCAAAATAGTGGCGGACCTGTACCTCCACATTCGAGTAATAATATGCCGAAAACCTAGACCTGGCAAAAAGGCAAGTACAATCCCTAGAGAAGGCCCAAACTGATCTGGACTCTGCAGAGCAAAGGCTACAAAAGAGAGAAGAATCAGAGAGTGAAACCAGACAGTACCTGACAAAAGTAAAAGAAGATTTGGATCTCCTGCAGCAAGAGAGGGTAGAGCAAGACACCAAATTACTGACACTGCAAAAAGAGTGTCAAGAAAGGTTGGACTCTTTAAATCAGAGCCAACAAAAACTGGTGCAACAATTAACTTTTAACAGAGTCTGTGCAGAACAGCTCCACGTTTTACAAGACCAAAAGAAGAAAATAATAAATTCATTCTTAAAGACCCTGAATCCCAAACAGAATTTGATGAAGAGCGCCAGAAAGCTGGTGCATTAAAAAAAACAAAGGGACGACCTTGCTGCAAAGAGGGGTACTCTAATTCAGGAAAGGGACACCTTAGGCCAGGAAGTCAACTATTTAAAAACCAAGGTGGAAGAAAATCACCTGATCCTTCAGGGAATGGGTGAACTCAAAATGGACTATGAAAAGCTGTTAGAGCACACCAGGAGGGAGGGTGGAAGAGGCTCTGGCAAAGAATGACCAGGCCAGTAAGGACGGAACTCAGGAGGTTGGCCCAATACTCCCAAATCAGACAGGAAGCACAGAGAGACAATGAGGCTCTCTGTGAAAAAAATGGCTCCATAGACAAATAGCCATGCAGGAACAACTAATAGAGACCAGTAAGGCCTTAACAGAAGAGCAAAAGGGTCAGATTATTGCATGCCAACATGGAGTAGGGGCTGAGAGAGATGAGGTCAGATGGGAGAGGGAAACCCCTGAGCATAACCTCAGGAACCCTGGTACCAGAGACTTTAATCTATTTAATTCCATGGACTCTGCCTCCCCCATGTCCACTGGCTCACATGAACCAAGGGCCATGGGGATGGTAGACTTCAACCCAATGGGGAATATGGGGCTAATAGGTCAGCGCCTCCCAGAAATGGATGGGCGGGCATCTATGTACAGGTTCCCAAGTGCTAGGGCCATCTTTGATCTTTGATCAGGGAGACTCCAGTGAGGGGAGAATCAGGGAAATGGATCCTCAGAAATATAATTTACCCAGAGATCAGACAGTAAAATTTGGAGGGGAATTCCATGAGACTAGGCCCACTAAGAGCATACTACAAACCTGTTCCCAGCTAGGACAGTCGGTGGTGTGGGGGGGGGTACTCAGCCAACCCTAGGAGCAAGGAAGAGTCAGAAGACTCTTCTGAGGGCCACAGGTCCCTAGAAACTAGGCCCCCACATTCTGCTGGCCATTCCCAAGCTTGCAGAATCCGGGAGAGTCTAGAAGACCAGACAGCCACCTCTGGAAGCAGTGCCTCTGAGCCAGAGGATGAGTGGACCAGGGTGACCCGAACTAAAAAGTCTAACAAAGTCAAGAGGGCTTTACTCAAGGATCCCCTGAAACAAATAAAAGCTATTAGGAGCATCATCACGCCCTACCACAGAAATGCTAATTATTCGGTTTGGGAGCACCTTGAATTATTTGAGCAGATGATGGAGACTTTCCATCTGAAGGGCAGCCATAGCTGTTTCAGTATGTAAAGTGGACATTTTCTCCTGAGTACTCCAGCTTCTTTGCGGGGCTGGAGGATCAGAACCATTCTAGATTGTCCACCTATAGGGCAGCCATCCTGAAACATTTTTCCATTCATAGGAACCCTCAAGAGGCTCGCAAGGCAGCCTACAACCTACAATGTGGGGAAGACCAGGCTCCACAAGAATTTGTTCAGGAATTAAAACGCGGCCTTGTGCAGACCACTAGAAGTGTGCACACTGACAGTAAGGAATTTGTGAAAACCTTCTTTCATGCTCTCCCTAAGTATACTATGACCCAGCTAGTGAGGGACTTTCATGAGAAAAGATCACTAGACTGGGTCATTGAACAAGCAACACGCATCTATGAAGTACAGAAGTCGTTGGAAAATAGAAATAGTAGCAAAAGCCCCGAAACAAGCAACACACCTGCTGCTGCTAAGGTGGCAGAGGTGAAGGTTGCCCCCATTTTAGATCTGCAGATGGGGGGGCTTAAGAACCTTCCTGCGCAGAATACAACCAACTTCCCACCCAGAAGGTCCTCAGGCCAATCCCAAACAGGGAGCCAGGGAGGTAACCCCACAAATGGGACCCCTAACTCCCCTGACTACATCAGCCCATGCTACAAGGGAAATAGACCCATCCTGGGCTATGTGTGGATTCCTCCAGCCGAGTGGGACCCGAGTCTGCCGGGCCTAGAGACCTGAGCTACTCCTCATTGATGACGCCCAACAAGGCTGAAACATGTCTGGGGATGCTTGTGGTCTCGTGCAGAAGGGATGTGACCTAGCAGTTCGGGCTGGACTGACCCTTTTGGGGTAGGACCAAGCCGGATTTGCATATGGTTTTTCCCCTTCTATAATGGCTTGGCAGGCTGAAAAACGATGGTCTGGAGGGTTGCCCAGAACTTCGCCCGTGGTTATGATTAATTGAAAACCTTCCAGCCATCACCTTTCTGTTTTGCTAAAGTCACCCCGAGTGGGACGGGTATGCCCAGACGTGGGTCCCGAGTCTGCCGGGCCTAGAGACCCAAGCTACTCCTCACTGATGATGCCCAAAAGGCTGAAACATGTATGGGGATGCTTGTGGTCTCGTGCAGAAGGGATGTGACCTAGCAGTTCGGGCTGGACTGCCCCTTTTTTTGCATAGCCTGATTTGCATATGGTTTTTCCCCTTCTGTAATGGCTTGGCAGACTGAAAAACGATGGTCTGGAGGATTGCCCAGAGCTTCGTCCATGGTTATGATTAATTCAAAACCTTCCAGCCATCACCTTTCTGTTTTGCCAAGGGGTGGGGGGGAATCCAACCAGACAGCAGAAAACTCAGGAAACTTCCCTCCTCATTTTTCCCAGGAGGGCAGTAATCCCCAAAAGGCCGGGCCAAATTTCTTTCCCTGGGAACCCGCCAAACTTCAACCCCCAAAACAACCCATCCTTCTTTCCCCACTTTCCTGAGCCCAGACAGCCCAATCCAGGAGAGGGGAGGCCAAGGGTGGAGTGGTACCCAAACTTTCCTAACCAGGGTTATTTTGTGAGAAAGATAAGTTACCCTTCTCGGGATCAACCCAGGGTAGATCTGAGGACCCCGTACCAGCCAGAGCTGGTGTCCCAACTAGAACGCCAGGTCCAGAACATGGCACAGGATCTGGGTTGCATGCTGAGGTCTCAACAGAACCCTCAGATGAGCATGGCGGCTCAGAACTCCTTGAATCCAGGGTCTGGTGCTCCAGAACAATGACAGAGGAAGAACCCTGACAAACCACTGGTTCCCAGGGAGGAGGCACAATGGGAAGAGAGGAGTAAAGCTTTAGAGGAAGCTTCCTTCCGCACTTGTGGAAAGCTCCCAGAAACCCAGGAACCGGAACCAAAATCTCCTGTCCCCGAAAGTCTGCAACCCAAGGAACAGTGGGGGGTAGGATAAATAAAGAGCCCAAAAAGGCCCATTTTGTGGAGGAGGTACAATTCTTCCAGTTTGAAGGAGAGGGATCCTCAGAGGATCCTGGGAAAAGGATTTTCTCCTTCATGGATGGGGGAACTCCTCCCAAAGAAAAATGGGTCCCAAAGGATTCAAATCCAGACTGGGTAGATGTGGGGACCGAGTTAAAACCGCCCATTATCAGTACTCAAAATGACCAGCATGAAAATCCCCTGGTTCAAACCCATTCTGTTGACTGCCTCCAAAAAGCGGGGGTTTGGGGCAGCCCAGCATCAGAACCAGGGGAACCCAAAACTTCCCCCATATCTAGCTGTCACCTTTTTCTTACAGGTTCCCAAGATCCCCAACAGAATCCTGCCCAAATCACCTCTCTGTCAGTATCCAAAGCAAAGACCCTAACCCACCAGTTGGCCAAAAAGGTGCATTATCTTTGCCCCCTTGAAGAAAAGGAGGGAAGATGTTATGCCCCAGTCCAAATACAGGGGCAATGTACAATTTTCTATTAAAACGATTTATCAATCAATGTGAACAAAACCAAAATCATGAAGTTTGGCAGTGATCGGAATGCCAAAAATAAGAACTTTAAATGGCGAATCGACAATAAAGTCATTGAAGAAGTCAAAGAAATTCGCTATCTTGGAATATCGACGAACATCTCAATACGGGAGTGGAGCTGGGTCCGAGACCTGTTCAATCGGACCAGAATGCTCTCCCTACAAGGAGCGAGACTACACACCTTGTATGGAAGGTTTTCGGCAATACCGCTCCGCATGTTCTACCTTCAAAAAGTAGTGCCTACAATAACTTTTGGAGCAGAAGCTGGCTGGAATTTGGACCATAAAATCTGGACCAAATTGGAAAGCTTATTCTGGCGGCAAGTTCTGAGACTGCCTAAATACCTCTCAATGACGATCATACGCCACGAACTGGCACTGGAAAGTCTCTATGGAACAGTACTCTGGAAATCCTTATCATTGCTACGCAAGATGGAGATAATGCATTGTGAACCAGCCTTTAAAATATTAAGATCAGAGGGAAAACATCAACATACAGGCTTGCTTTTGAGATGGTCAGATAAAGTGAAAGCCATCATGTTAGATGCAAATATCTCAAAGGATACATTGTTGAATCGCCTGCAAATTGCGAGAATTAAATTGAAAGAGTGGCTATGGATAGACAATTTGGATAGGTACGCAAAGATGCCGACAGCTTTAGACCTGGGTCCGACAAAGAATAAAGTGGACAATATGCCGAAATATCTATGCCAATTTCCCTCACGATATCATAGAGATCGATTTCTCAGACTTAAACTGAACCTACTGAAAACAAACCAAATGTTGGTGCTGATAAAAATAAAGCTAGCTACCGATGAAGCTTGTCGGCATTGTGAAATCCACGTAGAGACAATAAAACACCTAACAATTGAATGTGTGGCCTTAAATGGGCTGAGATCCATCCACTTGAGTGAATTCAAGCCTGCAAATGACTCGATGGAAGACCTGTGGATCTGGATACTGAGTGGAAGCTCGGTACATTTAACCTGCTCAGTGATACATTTTCTAGATAAGGTCCTAAACTGAAAAGCATAGAATGTAATTGTATAGATAAATTGGGACTTATGAACTGGTATGAATTGTAATAAAAGTTTGTAAAAAAACTAGATGTTACAAATAAAAAAAACAAAATGTACAATTTTGGGACTGGTGGACACCGGATCCCAAGCCACCCTTCTGTAAAAAGGGCCTTTCATCAACTGAATTCGGGAAGGGGGAAGAAATACCAAATGCCTCTCACCCCTCTTCCTGGACAACTTCAGAACTTCAACGGGAAGGAAATTCCCATTGAGGGGACTGCGGATTTGGAATTTAAAATTGTGCAACACAAGGTGAAGCACCCGGTCATAGTTGTGACTCCAGAGGGCACACCTTGTTTACTAGGGAATGACATCCTGCATAGATTGTCTCCCCTCATAGATCGTGTAAACAAGTTCCTATGGACCCAGACTAATCGACCAATAAAATTGAAACAGTGTGTCAACCATGTTAGTTTAAATGGCACATGCCACATGGTTGAACAAAAACCTGACCAAATAGAATTTAACTTCCAGAATAATCAAATCCCAGACGTGACAGTAATTGCAGCAGGACAACTAACTGGTTATGGGGAGTCCTCTCTATTTCTGAAAATCAACCTTCCTTTCAGTTTAAGGTGGCATTCCACACTGTAAGGAAACACTCTGACATTTTATGCAAATTCACAATCAGAAAATCCCATTCCTTTAGTCCAAAAAGATGAGAAATCAGCTCAAAGTTTGGCTGATATTCAGAAAATTGGAGAGCAGTTGTTCATCCCTCTTCTGTTAAATGAGGGGAAGGACCCGGTTCTCGCCCGAGTGTGTGTGAACAACGGTAAGAGCTTCATCAGCGAGGCCATGTTCCGCAAACTCCCAAAAGATCCAGCCATTCCCACATTTAAACTGGTGGACAAATGGGAAATGGACCTGGAAACACCCACTTCCAAACATCTCCTGCCTAGCAGGTGTATGCTCAAAATTTCCATAGGCAACAAGACCAACACCAGACAGGATCTTCACCCGGCATGGGGGGAATTTCCTGGTGTACTCTTCCTACCCTTGTGGTAAGGAAGATGTGACCTGTGACTTCAGGAGGGATGAGGGGATCTTTCAAGTCTACGAGGACTGCCTTCCCCACCTGAAGCGATGAGTCCAAATCAGCACTTTGACCAGGGACTTCTCCACCCAGCTGGAGGTGTCATGACCGCTGCCTCCAAGGAGTCAGACCCAGCCCAACATCCTTGGAAGCAGGGACACAACTTCCATTCCAGGCACCAGCCGGTCCCCACAGGGGCCTTTTGGGACCTTGTCCTGGCGCCAGTGGCGCCAGGCTCATAAGGGAACCCAGTCCCGGCACAGGAAGCGCCGGGCTCATATTGAGAGGAATGGTGCTTGGGTGGACCTACCTGCTGCAGACCATGCTGCTCACTTACCTGCAGGATGATATCCTCATCCATTCCTGGCTGGAACTACTTTACCTTCTGGGTGTGGTCAGCACCACTCCCTGGGACTGGATACTGAAACTGTGCTGGAAGCTGGAACTTCTTTCTTGTCTGGGCGAGGCTGTGGAAGGAGACACCTAAGCACTCCAGTGGCCTATTTAAACCACACCCGATCAGTGCAACGTGCTTCGCGTTATTCTGCACTAGCAGCAGGACGCTCACCGTGTCAGCTCCAGAGAATCTTCAGCTTCTGCATCTGTGAACAAGAAATCTTCAGTCTTACCTCCCGGCAGATCAGTCTTCAGTCTTCAGCAGCGTCTGAAAGAGAACAAGGACACCAGGTTAGGACAATACAAAACCAGCGCAGCACTTACCTCGTCCATCGGAGCATCCCGAGGCCGCGTGCTGCACTCTTCATACTCCGGCAATCCTGCGGAAACAAAGGACATTGGTTAGTGAACCTCCGTGTTTATTCTGCTTACCTGTGCCACGTACGCCTCGATCTTCGTCAGGCGCTGTTTGTCCGCACCTGCTAAAACAAGAAGGACATCATTAGGGGCACGGTACGCCATCACTACTCACGTGCCTCCTAGCTGTCATCGGCTTGCCCATTCTCCGGCACGTACCTCGGCGTCCATCTCCACGCCGTCAGCTACGGCTACCTGAAAAAAGGGAAAAGAGACATTAAGAAGTGCATTTAACTTCGCATAACATTCTTTTACTTACGTGCCTTCACGAACTCCGGCATTCTTCTCGCTTACCTTAATTACATACCGGACCTGCAATGGCGAGAGACATTTAAGGGGTCATATAAATAAAACTCCATATTCAAGCAATCACCGTTCGTGCAGCTAACGACGGCCTTGCTCCCTGACTTCATCCTCTGCAATCAAGAGGCTGGGCAATTAACCAGTGAAGCAACTGGCATCAGCACCCCTGCACAGACGCAGGATGGAGAGCTCCGCTTTCACCTATATAAGGTGAGCGCATTCAGCCTACGAGTAACGTGGGGAGTCCAGGAAAGGGGAAGGTCAGATTGGCCAACCAGACATTCATTAACCCCTTGTTCTCCTACTTGCAGACACCTCACCCTCCAGGTCAAAATTACGGTGAGAAGAGGGTCTATCCAGGGTGTTACCAGAGGCCTGCGCGTGACCCTAGAAGACACTGAAATCTCCAACCCCGGACCTGCGCCTCCGAGGGATTCAGGTGAGCGTTACAGAACGCGAAGCCTACCGCAAAATTCCCACCCAGGCGCAATGGAAACCTCGGACACAGATCAGTTGGCCCAATTGCTTGGGGCACTGAGAGCTGAAGTACAGGCATCCCGCCAAGAGACAAATGCTTTACGAAGGGAGTTGATCGTTTCAAAAGAACGAACGGATGATTTGGCCAGACAGTTGCTACACACACAAGCGGGACAGACGCCTCTGCCTGCCTCGGGAGGGAGCTACACTCCTACAACCTCAAATAATCCGGTGCAAATTAATCTGCCAGGGAATGTGCCTTTGGCCCCGCCCGAACGTTTTTCAGGTGATCCAAAACGGTTTGCAGTATTCATCAATCAATGCCGCTTGCACTTTCTGTGTAGACCCGCCGCATTCCCAACTGACCAAACCAAAGTAGCGTTCGTACTTTCCTATCTTAGCGGTAGTGCTGCAGATTGGTCCGTTCCTCTGGTGACACAAGATGATCCGATCCTCCATAACTTTCAAGATTTCCAGACCAGTATGGAAAAGTTGTTCGCAAGACACTCACAGGGGCAGGCCTTGGACAATGAACTCCTATCACTAAGACAAGGGAATCAGGATCTCCTAGCATACATAGCATCTTTTAACAGACTGGTGGTTGAGACTAGGTGGCCTGAGGATAAGAGAACCACGCTTTTCTACAGAGGGCTGCGTGGAGAACTTAAAGATGTCTTAGCACAGGTGGTGAATCCCCCGCAAGATTGTTCCGATTATATCGACCTAGTAGTCCAATTAGATCACCGGCTACAGAACAGGAAGACCGATCGTTCCAGATTTGAAACCCAAAAATTTTCAAGACCTCAGAGCTCCGCTAAAGGAACTGATTCCGTGGAGCCCATGCAGATAGGGGTTGTTAAAGGACCATTAACCCAAAAGGAACGGGAAAGGAGAAGACAATTACAGCTGTGCCTCTACTGTGGGAATTCAGGACATTTCCTTCGTGATTGTTCAGTGAAACCGATCAAGAAGGCTGTAGGAGCTTCCGATAAGAATGCTGAAAAACCAGAATCGGGAAACGACCTCACCCGACAAGTGTAGAGGTCCGCTTGCCGAGCGTTAAAACCAGTTCCTTGACCTCGCATTTGGTAATGCCTATGGTCCTCATAAGTCCAGATCGACCAGATCGCATGCATGCAATTAAAGCATACATTGATAGCGGAGCGATCGGTAACTATGTAGATCAAGATATGGCAACCAGGATGAATCTTCCTCTATGTTCGAAGATGGTTAAAGACATAATCACTACAGTGGATGGTACAGAAATAGCTTCCGGACCGGTTTCTCACACCACCATGGAAGTGATGTTGCTATGCCAAGATGGACATCGGGAGAAGATCGTGTTTGATGTAATCAAGGCCCCGCAGTTTCAAGTAATCCTTGGAATTCCTTGGTTGGAAAAGCACAATCCTCAGATAGACTGGCGAGCCAAGGTAATCCGGTTTCCAGAATGCGCCCCAACTTGCTACCCTCGACCCGATATCAGGCTAGCAGCCATCGCTTCCGAGAGCTCCCAATTGCCTCCAGAATACCAAGAGTTCCGCGACGTCTTCCAGAAAGATCAGGCCAATACCTTGCCCCCGCATCGGTCATACGACTGCCAGATAGACCTAATACCCGGATCTACCCCTCCGTGCAGTAGAATATATGCTCTCACTGAGCCAGAAAATCTCCATCTCAGTCAATACCTGGACCAGTACCTGGCTAACGGATTCATTCGTCCCTCGAAATCTCCAGTTTCTTCAGCTTTGTTCTTCGTTCCGAAAAAAGAAGGTGACCTGAGAACATGTATCGATTATCGCGCCCTGAACCAGATTACAGTCAAAAATAGATATCCTTTGCCTCTGATTCCCGAATTATTGGACCAAGTCAAAGGAGCCTGCATATACACAAAGCTAGATCTCAGAGGAGCTTACCACTTAGTACGCATTAAGGAGGGTGACGAATGGAAGACGGCCTTTCGCACTAAATACGGATTGTTTGAGTATCAAGTAATGCCCTTTGGACTATGTAACGCACCGGCCGCCTTTCAGTTCTTTATGAATGACGTTTTCCGAGAACTTATTGATGTATGCGTAATTGTTTATATCGATGATATCCTGGTATACTCATCCTCAGAAGCTGAGCACCGAAGACATGTCACAGCGGTTCTACAGAGACTTCGCCAACACCGTTTGTTTGCTAAATTGGAAAAGTGTACTTTTCATGTAAAGCAAGTCGTATTCTTGGGGTTCATCTTGTCACCCAATGGAGTTCACATGGATTCAAGAAAGGTGGACGCTATCACCAAATGGCCATCCCCAACTTCCGTGAAAGGAGTACAGAGCATGTTGGGCTTTGCTAATTTTTACCGGAGATTCATTCCAGAATTTTCTCGAGTTGTTCAACCCATCACGGCCCTTCTGAAAAAGAATAAAAAATTTGAGTGGACTCCAGAGGCCGAACAAGCCTTCCAAGAATTGAAAGCTAAGTTTGTCTCCGCTCCAGTCTTAAAGCATCCTTGTCCAGAACTTCCGTATATCGTCGAGACAGACGCATCCAGCCTCGCAATGGGGGCTGTGCTATCACAACGAGATCCCGAAACACACCAATTACACCCTGTGGCATTTTGGTCCCGCAAATTTTCGGCCCCCGAAATCAACTATACAATTACGGACAAAGAACTTCTGGCCATTAAGTCCGCCTTTAAGGCCTGGCGGCATTATCTCCTGGGAGCCCGGCACACTGTCACTGTAATCACGGATCATCGCAACCTCCAGTATCTGAAGTCAGCTAAGGCCCAATCTTCGAGACAACTCCGCTGGGCATTATTCTTCGCGGAATTTGATTTTGTGATCACGTATCGGCCAGGCAATAAGAACGGAAAAGCAGATGCCCTTTCCCGAATAGGGGTAGACGAACGCACAGCTAATTCAGAGCCGGTACCAATAATCCCCGAACAAAAGATACTGGGAGTGATCAACACGCTATCCCTTGAAGATATCGAAGCAAAAGTCAGTCAACTAATAACTCCTGAAGATTCATTGAATTGGCAACTGAAAGGGAAAGATTTTACGATAGATCAGAATCTATTGTATTTCCAAGGACGACTATATTTGCCATGTGTTGACTTACAGAAGCAGGTCATCACCTGCTACCATGATTCTCTAATGGAAGGACATCCTGGGGTGGGCAAAACCCTAGAGAAAATCAAAAGACAATTTTGGTGGCCGACTTGGAGAAAAGACATTAAAGATTTTGTGGCTTCTTGTGGCATCTGCGCACAAAACAAGAGTCAAAAGGAAAGACCAGCAGGTCTGCTACATCCAATAGACATTCCACCATGCCCTTGGCATACTCTCTCAATGGATTTTATCACGGATTTACCCTCCTGCTCCGGATACAACACAATTCTAGTAATCGTGGACCTTTTTTCAAAAATGGCTCATTTTATTCCACTGAAAGGTTTACCCACAGCTCCCATTTTGGCCCGAGAATTCCTTGAAAACATCGTCCGGTTGCACGGTTTCCCTTCAGTGTTAATCTCTGATCGAGGGAGCCAATTTATTTCCCATTTTTGGCGAAGTTGTTGTCGTTTAGCGCAAATTGATGTACGACTTTCCACCAGCCATCACCCCCAAACTGACGGGCAGACTGAGAGGACTAACCAAACTCTGGAACAATATCTACGCTGTATGTTGCAACAATCGGAGGGCACTTGGAAGGATGTCCTTTGGATTGCTGAATACGCCTACAACAATTCAATCCATTCAGGAACTGGAAAAACCCCTTTCTTTCTGCTGTATGGAAGTCATCCTCGAACCTCTAATTTGGATCCACCTCATGCTCTCGGAACGCCCGCGGTAGACCATCTGCATGGGACAATAACTCAAGCATTCAAGGAAGCCACAGCTCACCTTCAACGAGCCAAGGAAAGGTATAAGAAAGGAGCGGATCAACATCGAAAAGAGGCCCCTCAATACCAAGTAGGAGATCAAGTCTGGCTGTCCACGAAGCATTTATCCCTAAAAGGACCACGCACCTTCAACCCAAGGTATTTAGGACCCTACACGATCTCGGCTGTGATAAATCCGGTGGCTGTGAAATTGGAGCTACCTACTCGGATGAAGATACATCCCGTTTTCCATGTTTCTCTCCTTAAACCTATGCAACCCGGAACCCGTCTGACTAATCCTCCAGAGCCAATCCAGGTGGATGGAGAACTCGAATTTGAAATTCGAAACATCTTGGATTCCAAAATTTCCAAATCGAAACTGTACTACCTGATTGATTGGAAGGGATTTGGCCCCCAGGAGAGATCTTGGGAGCCTTCAGAATATGTCCATGCACCTCGTCTAGTCAGAAAGTTTCATCGGACTTTTCCCAACAAGCCAAAGCCTCCGGAGAAGACAGGCTTGGGAGGGGCCTTGAAGGGGGGTGCTGTCATGACCGCTGCCTCCAAGGAGTCAGACCCAGCCCAACATCCTTGGAAGCAGGGACACAACTTCCATTCCAGGCACCAGCCGGTCCCCACAGGGGCCTTTTGGGACCTTGTCCTGGCGCCAGTGGCGCCAGGCTCATAAGGGAACCCAGTCCCGGCACAGGAAGCGCCGGGCTCATATTGAGAGGAATGGTGCTTGGGTGGACCTACCTGCTGCAGACCATGCTGCTCACTTACCTGCAGGATGATATCCTCATCCATTCCTGGCTGGAACTACTTTACCTTCTGGGTGTGGTCAGCACCACTCCCTGGGACTGGATACTGAAACTGTGCTGGAAGCTGGAACTTCTTTCTTGTCTGGGCGAGGCTGTGGAAGGAGACACCTAAGCACTCCAGTGGCCTATTTAAACCACACCCGATCAGTGCAACGTGCTTCGCGTTATTCTGCACTAGCAGCAGGACGCTCACCGTGTCAGCTCCAGAGAATCTTCAGCTTCTGCATCTGTGAACAAGAAATCTTCAGTCTTACCTCCCGGCAGATCAGTCTTCAGTCTTCAGCAGCGTCTGAAAGAGAACAAGGACACCAGGTTAGGACAATACAAAACCAGCGCAGCACTTACCTCGTCCATCGGAGCATCCCGAGGCCGCGTGCTGCACTCTTCATACTCCGGCAATCCTGCGGAAACAAAGGACATTGGTTAGTGAACCTCCGTGTTTATTCTGCTTACCTGTGCCACGTACGCCTCGATCTTCGTCAGGCGCTGTTTGTCCGCACCTGCTAAAACAAGAAGGACATCATTAGGGGCACGGTACGCCATCACTACTCACGTGCCTCCTAGCTGTCATCGGCTTGCCCATTCTCCGGCACGTACCTCGGCGTCCATCTCCACGCCGTCAGCTACGGCTACCTGAAAAAAGGGAAAAGAGACATTAAGAAGTGCATTTAACTTCGCATAACATTCTTTTACTTACGTGCCTTCATGAACTCCGGCATTCTTCTCGCTTACCTTAATTACATACCGGACCTGCAATGGCGAGAGACATTTAAGGGGTCATATAAATAAAACTCCATATTCAAGCAATCACCGTTCGTGCAGCTAACGACGGCCTTGCTCCCTGACTTCATCCTCTGCAATCAAGAGGCTGGGCAATTAACCAGTGAAGCAACTGGCATCAGCACCCCTGCACAGACGCAGGATGGAGAGCTCCGCTTTCACCTATATAAGGTGAGCACATTCAGCCTACGAGTAACGTGGGGAGTCCAGGAAAGGGGAAGGTCAGATTGGCCAACCAGACATTCATTAACCCCTTGTTCTCCTACTTGCAGACACCTCACCCTCCAGGTCAAAATTACGGTGAGAAGAGGGTCTATCCAGGGTGTTACCAGAGGCCTGCGCGTGACCCTAGAAGACACTGAAATCTCCAACCCCGGACCTGCGCCTCCGAGGGATTCAGGTGAGCGTTACAGGAGGAGACCGCTGAGATAGCCAAACCGAAAGTCTTTCCAGGCTTCAGGGAGATGGTTGAAGAGAGAGTCATCCTAGCTGATGCCTGTGAGACTCTGGAGCAAAAGCAAAAATTGAAACAAGTTTTCTTAGATTTTCAAGATCTCTTTGCGGTGGACTCATATGACTGTGGTCGCACTGACATCCACACAACAACAATTCCCATGGACCCTGGCATGACTCCAGTGTTTGTGAGGCAATATCGCTTGCTTCTCGCATCAATGGAGTCCCTTACTGAAATAATTAAGAACTTTGAGTCCCGTGGAATAATTCATCCAGTCCACAGCACCTTCAATAATTCGGTTCTGGGGATTTGGAAACCAAACGGCCAGTGGAGACTCTGTGCTGACCTAAGGGGGCGGAACAAATGGGTCCATACTTCCCGATGGCCTCTTCCCTACATTGCCCAAGGGCTAGCCCAGATCCGGGGGTCAAAGGTATTCACTGCAATTGACCTGACCAATGGGTACTGGACTGTACCTGTCAGTAGGGAGGACCAATGCAAGCTGGCCTTTACCTTCGGGGGACAGGAGTACACTTGGACCCGGACTCCCTTCGGATACATCAACTCCAGCAATGAATTTAACATCTTTCTGCACAAGGCCATGCCCGACTTGGGTGAAAGGGGTAACCTGGCCTATTTAGACAATGTTCTAGTCAAATGCTCAACTGTGGAGGAACACATAGTGGATATCCATTATGTTCTGACACAGTTGAGGGCTGCCGGAGCAAAACTCTCCTTTCAAAAGGCACAGTGGTGCAGAACCCGTGTCAATTTCTTGGGGCATGAGATAACTCCTCAGGGTCTCTGTCCCCAGGAAGTAGAAGCCCTCCAGAAAATTAAAGACTCTACAACTCTGCGGGAACTAAGGAGCCTCCTTGTACTAACTAATTACAGCAGAAAGTTCATTGAGGACTACGCAGAGATCACAAGACCCCTGATCCATCTTTTGAAGGGGGGGTCAAGTGGGAGTGGGGTCCAGAACAAGCCGAGTCAGTAAGACAACTGAAAAGAAGCTGCTCACAAGCGCCTTGCCTAGCTTACCCTGTCAAAAACAAGGAGTTCTTCTTGGAGACAGAGTTCTCAAATACATGCTTGACTGCAGTATTATATCAAAAGCATGACAAGGTCAATAAAGTAATCTCCTATGCGAGTAAAACTTTATCCTCTGTGGAGGAAAAAGTCAACGATTGTGTGAAGGCAATCCTGGCAACGGTGTGGGCATTCAATAATTACCGCCCGTTTATCCAAGGGGAACATATCATAGTGGAGACTCCACACCAACATTTGCAATATCTTCAAAGTGACAGAATCCGGGCCGGAAATGTGAGTAATTCCCAAATTACTTCCTGGATTCTGTCAATGCAAGGCTTTCCTGTGGAGGGCAGAAACAGCCAAAACAAGAAGAGTCCCCTCGCGCAAGGTCTGGCTGACTTGCATGATTGTGCCAGAGAAAACTGTCTCGCGGACGAAAGTCTTAAAATCAAGGACAACATGGAGGCATACCTTAATTCCCCACACAAAGTCTATGAAGAAGACCAGTGTGAGGGAATGCACAATGTCTAAGTGGATGGGTGCTCCTATCATGTTGACAACAACAGGGAAAAAGAACTTGTGGCCGGTGTAGGGAATGCATGGGTGAATGATGCCCCAGAACCCTCAGCTGGGTACAAAATCGGTCCCCCAAGTAGTTAAGAGGCAGAGCTGATGGCTGTGCATCAAGCCATCCTCACTGCTGTCCAACTCCACAAACTGGTCATAATCACTGATTCAGATTATGTTCGGAACAGGTTCATGGAGCACCTGGTTAATTGGAAAACCAGAGGCATCTATGTGCTAATAATAAACCATTGAAATATGGAAAATTAATACAAAATATTGATAATCTGGTCACCTCGAATGGGATGACCATCTACTGGAAAAAGATCAAGGGTCTTTCTAAAGTAGAGGGACCAGACAAAACTGGGAATGACCTAGCTGATCAGCTGTCCAAAACCGGATCCATCCAAGGGGATCTACTTGAGATCGAGTCCCTGTTGGGGGAAATCGAGGTCAGGGCTATCACTAGGTCCCAGACAAATGCTCACAATGAACTCTCAATTGCACAATGGAGTAACGAGACCCCAGATACTGATTTGATTATGGCTCAAAAAGGGGATCCAATAATTGGTAAGTTTTAGCAACACAATGAGGACCCTGAGAACTTCCCCCTGACGGATACCAATTACATAAGGAAAGAGGACCTCTGAGTATTGATGAAATGTCCAAAAATGTTCCGAATCCAAGGCGGTTTGTTGGTAAGGAGATCTATAGCTGGCCATGACCAGTGGGTGGTTCCTACCTCATTCTGAAGCCTGATGCTAAGTCACGCCCATGATGCGGCCCCAGCCGGTCATCAGGGGTTTCATACGACACGAGAAATCTTGTGAGAGGTTTCATACTGGCCACACATGGCCAGGACCTAGACCAATACTTGAAGGGGTGTCTTGTGTGTACACAATTTCAGCCAACATCACTCACACACCATGCTCCTCGCCAAAAGAGGGGGAAGACACTGCCTTGGTCAGATTTACAAGTCGAGTTTATCGGGCCTGTGATTCGCTCCTCTAGGGGGAACAAGTACATGTTGACCGTAACATGCTTGTTCAATAAATGGGTGGAATGTCTCCTGGCCCCAAATTACAAGGCAGAAACAGCAGCTGCCCTGATGATCAATCACATCTTCTCGTGTTTTGGACTACCCCAAAGGATTGAGTCAGCCGAGGTAGCCACTTCACTAGCAAAGTGATGACAAAGATGTGGGAGCTGCTTGGGGTCAAAAGGAAACTACGCATTGCCTAACGGCAGCCTCTAGTGGTGGAGTTGAGAGATACAACAAGACTATTGTGAGCATATTAAAAAAGTTTGTGGCAGATTCTGGGCCACGTTGGGACATTCGTTTACCTCTTGTCCTGATGGCCATCAGATCTACCCCTTCTTTTGCAACAAAAATGTCTCAGTTTGAGCTGATGACTGGACGAAGGATGGTGCTTCCCCAGCATCTACTCTGCAGAACCCAAGAGTAGTACTTGATAAATGCCTCCACAACTCATGAGTATGTTGAGAATCATAGAAAACACCTTCAACATGCTTTTGCCTATGCTCAGTGGAATCTAGAAAGATCTGCAGACAGTATGAAGACCCACTATGACCTTAAGACAACTAAAAAAGAATACCAAGTCGGAGACCGGGTCTACTTGTACCAATTTCCAAAGGAACCAAGCCAAACAACGAAAATGTCTCCCAACTTGGCGGCGTCCTTTTGAAATTGTGGACAGAATCTCACCAGTTGCCTACAAAATTTGCATCCCCGAGGGCAGTTTGGCAGAAGGGGAAGACAAGTGGGTTCACATCAACCAGCTGAAGTGTTGCCATCCTAGGCATACCCTGCGGCAAATAGAGGAGCCATCCAGAAACCCAGAGGGGGACTTTCCGGATCCCTAGAAAATTCCAACTGTTAAAACCATTCCACTTGTCAAAATCATTGGGAATTACAGATGGGGGTATTGTAAACAATATGTCAAAATGTATGCATCTGCCCCACTACATGAATAGTAGTGGGGAAAATTCCATAACCATGCTCTGTTCTGTCTCATAGCACTGAAACCAAGGATTCTAAGTACCAAGGAGGACCACTCGGGGACCGGGAGAAAAGACCCAAGGGGCCCCGAGTATCGCTCCATACTCCTATCCAGACCCGGCGAGGAGAACCTGTCGATCCAGCTCCAATGGGAGAAGCAGAAGACTTTCTCCACCTGGACCAAAGAAAGAAAGAACATCCCAATCTCCCGATGTCCCCTTGACGGGCAGTCAAACTCAAGTTGGCATGGGGGCTTGTGGGATGTCTTAACCCACTTTTGCTCTGCCATGCGGCATCACTGTGTTCTGATGGTGCCAGAAACATCAAAATGGCAGCAAAAACCTTGTACGCGCTAAAACCTCTGAAAATCGTGCTTTGCAAAAGACAAAAAGATTGCTGCCCAATCTACCACGCATGTTGTCAGTGGTGGAACATAGATCTCACTCCTGAATCATGTCATTGGGCTCCACAACAAGTGAAAATGGAGTATAGAGGGAAAGGCAGTGCTCTGCTAAAGGAAATCCAAAAATCTTGCTTTAAATCTTTTTCTTTGTTGCTGAAACTGCAGGATGCCGGTACAAAACACCCTCAAACATCCAGAATTCTTGCTGGGTGCTACATTTCACTTAGTATAAGAAATCATGGTGAACATACAATGTCCTGAAAAGCTAAAAGGCTCAAAGAAACATCCACAACAAAAGTTGCCTGCCTGTGGAATCTGTCAAAATCTGGGTGCAGTACCCTCGGCCGCCTGAATGACAGTTGTCAGAAGCCTGCATGATAAACTTTAAAACCTGTATAAACTGAAATCAAATGTTTGCAATGTAAATGGCCTGTTACTGAGAGTAACCTATGTTGTAATTGTTAATCCCATGGTTTAGAATCTGAAATAAGTGTTCTAGCTGCTAGTTTGAAATCACAAGTTTTTAAGCTAAGGAAAAATGCAACAGAATTAACATTTAAATTTAAGCATGGCTAAAAGCCACCCAAACTGGAATAACAGCTCTCCTTCCAGCTCCTCCCCACCAGGAAATCACACCTAAGTGATGATTATAAGGTGGGGGAAGAATTTGGTCTGCAGTGGGGAAGAAGACAATGGAAATCCTCCAGCTAAAGGAAAGCCTAAGTGTGAAGGGTCATAAATGGCATCTGCCCAGGAGAAACGGGGAGGAGACTGCTCTTCAACTGCAGGGAGACAGAAGGAGGCAGAGACAAACAACCATCTGTGGCTGAACATTCACAACAAACATTTTGTTTGAATATATATAACTTACTATGTAAAATTGTGCAAAATATAGAAATAATAGCATTGTTAATGTAATTTCTGGATGCACGGGTGAAAAGGTGCCAGAACTCTGTGGCATGTTCTGGGAAGAAACAGCGGACAATGTGATATCACACAAAATGTATTTCTGATAGAAGTTTGAAACTTTATGCACGTATGTCCATGTTCAACGCGCACATTTGTAGAAATTTGCTCCTAAATTGGACATTGTGTTCCGGATGAAAAGGGCAAAATTCTGTGAAAAGGAGACACAAGATCCTACAGCGACGGGGTTTGGAGTAGTAGCTGCTACACAAAATATGTAATCTGTATATATGATTGTTATAGAGGTTGCACATGTGGAAATATGTATTGTACCAAAAGTATATTTTGTGTTCAAGAGGCCAGGGGTGGACTCAAAGCCTTATAAACTCACACCAGAAAGGTGACATCCTGTTTTTCTCCTCCTATCGAGGAAGAGAGGAGACCCTGACCAATCCCTGTCAAAGGGGAGAGTTTAGGATAAACCAGCCCACACACCCCTTTATCATAAGCATAAATAGAGACAGCTCAGCACTCACAAAGGACAGACAGATTCACCCACTATCCGAATGCTGGTGGAGCAACCTGCTGCAGAATTATCCATCTTACTTGCTCCAGACTCCAGAAACTAGGCAAAGCAGAAAGGCCCATTTCATAGCTGAACCATTTTCAGCTCGGCCGTAAACTTCCAGAACCAGAACCAACCCCAGAAACCTAAGGGGAACATCAAATATACAGCCGGGGTGTGCTGTACTGCTTGCCTGCTGAAATAATTATCATCAGAACCAAAAAGGGCAGATCCAACCCAGTCCTGTGCCGTGCAGTGACCAGAGCCATTGCAGATCAGATCCAGTTCAGTTGTGCCGTGCGATGTCCCGAGCGCCTTGACGCTACCAATCCTAAGTGCCCAGCAGTCTGTCCTGACCAGAATCCCTGACCAGAATCCTGATGGTTCCGTTTGAAACACATCTATTGAGTATCTATAGATAGCACTGTGTCACTAGCCTATGTACCTTGCTTAGTTAATCCCTATCTTAAACCCATCCTCTCTTTCTTTCTGAGCCAGTATTGTTAGAACTATCTTTGCGTGGAAGATGTATAGAGGATTCTCTTGTCTGCACAGGGACCAGTGTAATGAGTCTAGCCCAGCTGAGATAGAATCACACTTGTTGTTCACCTTAAGATGAATTCTTGCAGCATCATTCTGTACTCTCTGCAACCTTAATACTAAAATTTCAGTCAAACCAAAATAGCTACTGTTAAGTGTTCTGTAACAAAACCAGTAATGTGTATACACAAATGAGAGACCTGGTACTCAGCCCAGAATTCCCAGGAACCACAGACTGAAACACATCTCAATATCAAGGACTGGAGAAGAAGTACTGTACTCTGCTAGTCTTGTAAAGACCAAAATAGGCCGGCAAACTTTTACAATTGCAATGAATCAAAGAACTTAATGTGGGCATAAAAGAACAATTAATTAGTACTGTGATGAATCCCGCAGAGTCTCACAGAATCTCCTCCTAAAGTCTCCTCTCAGGTAGCCAGGGGAAGCAGCCGCTACCTGATCCTAACCTTGGGGGTGTTATTAGCTGGGTGGATCACATTGGACGAGAATTATAAAATCAAGCGTCAACTATTAATTCCTTTGAAAACTTCTCCTGAAGGCACATTTTTATAAATCAATGAATCAGTAGGAATTAAATGATGTAAAAAGGAACAAGAACATTAGGGACTTCAAGTCCCATAATGCTCTAGTTACTGGGATGAGTTCAGAGTTGCAGACCTCTGGTGTGCCATGTAGTAGTTCTAATGACCCACACATGAGCGTAACTTTTAAATATTTAAAACCCCCTCAGGTGCAGGCTATTAGGAAGAAGCAGTAGGAGCAACAGAGACAGGAGAAACGAGACAGAGCCGCCGCTGTATTGAAAGCGGGACGCTGTGTTCTGGAAGTAGCAGAGGTCAGAAGCCCTGTAGACTGCAGAGGATGTGCATCGGGAAGCGGTACGAAGACTGGGAGCGAGGACCTCTGCTGGTGCTGCTGCGTGTGACTCTAGTGTGTAGCGTTCACCGGAGTGTGAGCGAAGCAGTGAAAGCTCAAGCTACAGGAGGCACGATTGAGGGAAACATTGCTGGAGCTGTCAGATATCTGTGCGAACCCGACGAAGGAAGGAGGAGTAGCAGGTCTATTGGAGGTATTTGGAAAGACTGGTGAGTTGGCATCTGTCAAGAAAACCCGGGGTACTATGAAACAGACCGCTGTCTCTCGATGTTTGAATACCAAACTATTGAATGGAAGTCAGCTCAGCGTAACTCTTACGTTAAAAGAGACTGAATTGAGGAACATTGTATATGTCAAAGGGAGCAAAACTCTTATATTACGAGGGATCAAGTTGAGGTACATTGTAACCACCATTGTCCAAGCCAAAAGGGGATGACATTTAACCCAAGTATAAAAGAATATTGTAACCACATTTCCCAAAGACAAAAAGGAAGAATATTCAAACAAAGTGACTGTGATTTAAACAGAAGATAATTTATACAAGAACATCATAAATAATATTGACAAAATCAAAGAAAGGCAATTAAGGAAAAACAATTTTGCCAAAGACAAAGAAAGGCAATTGAGGGAGAACAAATATGGCAGAGTGGAAACCCTTCTTGTAACAACTATCAAGGGGCAGATAATCTGCATTGCTTGGGGAAAATTAATCAGAGTAAGAGACACTCTCAATGTGTTATGACTTATTGATGAAACAGTTGTTGCTTTAAAATTTCCACATTCAGGATTGAGGTCTGGAAGGCTTGAAACAGCCTCACCACAGAGTACTTGTAGCAATAGGAGGAGTTTTATCCTGTCAGGCGAGTATACCTGGAAAGGGACTATTGTAATTGTAATTGGTTATTTATAACATGCTTGAGACCCAGAGGTTCTAAGCGCGGAGCCCGGGAATCCAACAAGTGTTGCTCTGCACCGTCTTGGTTCCAAGGCGAGCGCGTTGCCCCTAAGATATCCTCCTGGGTCTATTAGTGGTTAGGTAAAAAAATATAGGGCGCCTGGCGGAGTCCTGATTTACCCAGGTAGGTAAATGTACAAGAAGAAAATAATCAGGATGAAAAGATCCTACAAGCCATAAAGTTGTTCTGTGTGTGTATGTTTATTTCACAATGACACAGTATTTTGTGTTGATTTTACAATTTACTTTACAGTACTTTCGATAAGCACAAAAGTTTTGAGAAAACAAACGGACAAGAGTGATTGTGAACGATGGTAACACGGGTAAGTGTCGACCTCAGAGATATTGCGGTCAAAACTCCACAGGGAGGCACATTCCAAAGACAGATGAGGTAGAAAAAACCTACTATGCAAGGGAAGTGCGCCTGAGACTTAAGATGGTCCCAGGATTGGTTCACACAAGGTGTACACAACAGTCGTTACAAAACATACACGAGAGGGGGATGGTACAGTTGTGTCACGGGGATCGACACAGGTGTGTTTCGGCCAAAATAGGGCTTGATTGAAGCCTGTCTATATGCTGGCCTTCGTCAGGAGGGACACCAATTATGGTGCTGTCCGTAGAATCTGTAGGTTTAAAAGAAGCTGTCAGGATCTCAGAGAATAATTGACTGGTTCATAATAGTATTCAATACTGGCCAGTTGGTGCCGTGGTGATACATCACGTGGTGTATCAAAAAACAGCTTACCTGCTGCTGCAATAGCAGTAGGATGCTGTGGACAATCCTCATATAATTGCTGGATTGCTAGTGTGTAGTTGCACTTTAAGAGTAGGCCGACGTGTCCTGAAGGCCGACGTCTCTCAGGGTCCCGCAAACTGGATTGGGCCAGGGTGGGTCCCAAATCTGAGAGGAGAATAAGTGAGGATCATGACCAAATGATCCTCAAAGAGGTCTACTAGTGGTGGATTCGGTAGTGGTGAGGGAATCCTGCCAGGGGTCTATACCCCCTATTTGCCGTGGTGGTAGTCCATACGTGCCCATAGAGTGAAGAAGTATTCTATGTGGAACTCGGCAAATAGTTCCGGTTGGCCGTGAAGTATCCATGGAGGTAAGGGGAGTGACGTGGTTCCACAAGTGGGTATGGCTCCAGGTGTAGTGTATCCTCGCTGGTGCGTGGATCGTAACTTGAGATGTGCACCGATAGTCCATACCTCTGAGTACACTCCTCCCCCCCCACCCTCCCGCCTTCCAAGTGACGCGTGATTGGGTAAGACACTGACCATGATGTGATTGGTTCGCTTGGCCGCCTCCCACACCAACCGCACATCCCCATTGGTTGAACATCAGACTCTAGGAACGTTTATAGACACGGAAGCCGGTCTCCCTCGCACAGCACCACTGTGAGCTGAGGACCCCGCGAGCACAGAAGCTCCAGACGCACTGCGGTAAGTTGATAGGGTCCTTAACCTGTGTTAGTCTATTCTATGTCGCAACACCTGCATTTAGGAGCGACTTTCACGTACGGTCTTTTTATAATTAACCACGTGCTTTCGCCCACTTACAACTGCAATCAGGCACTATCTACTAGCTTTGATTAGCATTTTATGGCACTCCTACTCCAAGGCACCTCTAAAGTTGTTGGTAGATCTCGCCTCCAGCACCAAAATTGTGCACATGCAGCATGCATTTTGTTCCATAGACCAGAACGCACAGTTTTCACGTTGCACCAAGCATAGGACCGGACGCTTTCAGAACCAGATATTTTAACATGGACCACTCTGTTTCACTCATGCGTTACCATCTCACATCTGGTGGTCTACCAGGCATTCTGCACAGGCCTGCATCACTGTTGCACATCTCAAGTTACGATCCACGCACCAGAGAGGATACACTACACCTGGAGCCATACCCACTTGTGGAGCCACGTCACTCCACTTACCTCCATGGATACTTCACGGCCAACCAGAACTTTTCGCTGAGTTCCACTACTTCTTCACTCTATGGCATGGGTGCACAACATACACCCCGCGGGCCAGTCGCGGCCCGCAATGCTCTTTTGTCCGGCCCGCGGCCGCCCTCCATTAGGAAAGTCTTTGTTGTCTTCCGGGCCGGACAAAACACTGGCCCTCATTGGCTCAGCACACACATGCACCACGTCGCTCCTACGAGCCATGTAATGCATGTGTGCTGCACCAATGGAGGGCCAGCACTACGGCTGGCGTGGTCCATAAGGCTTGATGCCGGAAGGCATTTCAGCCTTGGACCATGCCAGCCGTAGTACGATTCCAGCGTTCCAGCTTACCTGCCGCTTACCTGCCTTCCAGCACGTCTCCGGTAAGTGGTCTGTTTGTGTTTGTGTGCCGGGTCTGTTTTGCTTTATGTTTGTGTGTGTATGTTGCGAGGGGGGGGGGTCAGATGTGTGTCGGATGTGTATGAATGTTTGGATTTTAATGTATTTTGTGTGTATGTTGAGATGCGGGGGTGGGGGGTGTCGGATGTGTATGAATGTTTGGATTTGAATGTATTTTGTGTGTATGTTGAGATGCGGGGGTGGGGGGGTGTCAGATGTGTGTCGGATGTGTATGAATGTTTGGATTTTAATGTTTTTTGTGTGTATGTTGAGATGCGGGCGTGGTGGGGTGTCGGATGTGTATGAATGTTTGAATTTGAATGTATTTTGTGTGTATGTTGAGATGCGGGGGTGGGGGGTGTCGGATGTGTATGAATGTTTGGATTTGAATGTATTTTGTGGTATGTTGAGATGCAGGGGTGGGGGGGTGTCGGATGTGTGTCGGATGTGTGTGAATGTTTGGATTTTAATGTTTTTTGTGTGTATGTTGAGATGCGGGGGTGGGGGGTGTCGGATGTGTATGAATGTTTGGATTGGAATGTATTTTGTGTGTATGTTGAGATGCAGGGGTGGGGGGTGTCGGATGTGTATGAATGTTTGGATTTGAATGTATTTTGTGTGTATGTTGAGATGCGGGGGTGGGGGGTGTCGGATGTGTGTCGGATGTGTATGAATGTTTGGATTTTAATGTTTTTTGTGTGTATGTTGAGATGCGGGGGTGGGGGGGTGTCGGATGTGTATGAATGTTTGGATTTTAATGTATTTTGTGTGTATGTTGAGATGCGGGGTGGGGGGGTTGTCGGATGTGTATGAATGTTTTGATTTTAATGTTTTTTGTGTGCTGAGTTGGTGGGTGAGGGGTTCGGGTCTGTATGGGTGCATGTTTGTGTGTGTGCTGAGTTGGGGGCTGGGGGGTTCGGGTCTGTGTGTGTGCTGATTTGGGGGTGGGGGTTCGGGTCTGTATGGGTGCATGTTTGTGTGTGTGCTGATTTGGGGGGTGGGGGTTCGGGTCTGTATGGGTGCATGCTTGAGAGTGTGTGTGCTGAGTTGGGGGTGGGGGTTTGGGTAAGTATGTTTGCATGTTTGAGAGTGTGCTGAGTTGGGGGGTGGGGGTTCGGGTCTGTATGGGTGCTTGTGTGTGTGCTGATTTGGGGGGTGGGGGGTTTGGAGTTGGGGGGGTCGGGGGTTCGGGTCTGTATGGGTGCATGTTGGTGTGTGTGCTGAGTTGGGGGGTGGGAGTTCGGGTCTGTATGGGTGCTGGTTTGGGTGTGTGCTGATTTGGGGGGTGGGGGGTTTGGAGTTGGGGGGTGTGGGGGGTTCGGGTCTGTATGGGTGCATGTTTGTGTGTGTGCTGAGTTGGGGGGTGGGGGGTGCCAGGGTGAATAACATCAGAGACAACGGGCAGCCTTGCCTGGTGCCCCGTAGGATCACCCAGGCAGGTGAAATGTGTTTGCCAGTGCGAACCCTGGCCACTGGCCTGATGTATAGCAACTGCACCCAGTGTATAAATCCCGGGCCAAACCCAAATCGGCATCACCACATAGATCTGTTCCGATTTAGTGATGCTCTTTGGCTTTAGCTGCAGTCCCCTAAAGATCAGACTCCTAGGTCCAGAATTGTCCCTGGACATATTATGATAACAACAAATGTTTGCCCCCCCACCCCCACTTACCTCTCCCTTTCCAGCACTATCTGAAATGTCGTCAGGCCTAGTACGATAAAAGCTTGTTTTGTTCCTCTCCCTCCTTCCTCCTCCCCTCTCCCTCTCACTCACCTTGTGTAATTCTCCGGCTCTACCAGAAATGTTGTCAGGCCTAGGACGGTAGTGGGCTGTCTGTTCCCATTTCCTTCCTATCTGTGTCGCTAGGCCAAGTATGATAGTTAATTTCGCATTCTTGTTGTTCATGGCCTGTAAGAATGTTTTTTATTTCCCTTGTTCCCTCCCTTGTCGAGAAGCGCTTTGAAACACATTGTGTATATGCGCTATATAAATAAACTATCATAGCATATCATTAGAGATGTTGGGCCAGAGTGTCAAGGGTCAGCAGTGGGTGTGGTTTATTTGTACATTCCTAAAGCTTTCAAAATCGGCTGCAGCCTTTTCTAGTATGGTTGCAACTAAACCACAATCAAGCGTTTGAGACCCTTTGAGTGTGGGTGATTGTTACCTTTCTACAACCCCATCAAGCATTGTTCAGGGGGATAGAAGCACAAGCAGAAACTATTTCTCTGGCACAATATGGTAGAGCTCCTGTCAGATTTGCCCTGCCCAGGAAGAAACTGAGATCAGTTTCTTTGTATGTTCTTTGTATGTTCACTAAAGTAATTGGTCATCCTGTGATAATTCCTTTCAAAAGCTCATAATTTGGCAACAGCTTGTGCTTTGAAATGTTATTTTATTTTTTAAAGTATGTCCTCAATTTCCACCTTAATCTGAAACATAGCAGGTTGATATGCTATGCAGCCTGCTATTCCTGAAAGTATCCATCGATAAGTGCATGAAAAGGTATGCTGGCAAGGCTATGTTCTTTATCTGATCTTGTTCTTTTGTCGCTTCTAGGATTCTCAAAAAAGTATATCATTTGTATATACTCTAGACTTGGACCGTTGTAGTGGGAGCATAACAGTGGATTTCGTATCTTTATCCAAAGATGTCCCTGCCCATGTTCAGTGCAGTAAAAAAAAGAAAGATTGACCAGGAGCACAGTCAATTTAAGGATGAGTGGACTGAGAAGTTTTTTTTCATCGAGTCCAAACCTGATGTGTACTCGTGTCTCATTTGTCTCGAACGCATAGCAGTCCCCAAGGAATATAATATCCGCCACCATTGTGAATCAAAACATTCACGATATAAGGATTTGCAGGGGGAAGCGAGAAGTAAGAAAGCTGGGGTGCTAAAAACACAGCTGGCTAAGCAACAGGGTGTTTTTGGCCAGAAAAAAAAAGAATCTGAATGTGCCACCTTTGCGAGTTATAAGGTTGCACAGCTTATTGCAAGGTCAGCACGTCCTTTCACAGATGGGGATTTCGTTAAAGACTGCCTGATGGAGATTTGCGAGGCAGTGTGTAAAGAAAAAAAAGATGCTTTTACAAATGTTCCCCTTTCACGTATGAGTATCCAGCGGCGTATTGTAGATATGGCTGACAATTGTTACAGCCAACTGAAATGCGGTGTAAGGATGTCAAGTTCTTTTCAGCTGCCATTGATGAGAGCACAGATGCAAGTGACACAGCCCAACTCTTAATCAATGCAAAGTATTTCAGGAACTGGCTTCCCTGGTATCTTTGCATGGCAGGACTACTGGTGCCGACATTTTTAATGCCTTTCAAAAAGTCATTGATGATTTAAATTTGCCATGGGATGCATTGGTAGGCGTGACGACTGATGGGGCGCCAACCATGGTTGGGGAGCAAAATGGGTTTATTGGCTGCTTGAAAAGGCACTTGGGCGAGAAGGCTGTCCATTAAAAAAATTATCACTGCATCATCCACCAGAAGGCATTATGTGCAAAACATTTGAAATTCACTCAAGTGATGGACGTTGTTGTGAAAACGGTTAATTTTGTCTGTGCACGCTCTTTAAATCACTGATTGTTTCAGGCGTTTTTAGAAGAGGTAAAGGCGGATTATGGTGATGTCCTATATCACACCGATGTTCGATGGCTTAGTCGTGGCAATGTGCTGAAGCGATTCTTTGCTTTACGGCACGAAATAAAAGCATTCCTTGATGAAAAGGGAATGGACACTTCTGTCATGCAAGATATTGACTGGGTAGCTGACTGCTTTTCTGACTCACCTGACAGGCCATTTCAATGATTTAAATTTAAAGTTGCAAGGAAGCCAAAATCTCATATCGGATCTGTTTGAGGCAGTTTGTGCCTTTGAAATAAAGTTAAGGCTTCTGACAGCCCAACTAGAGAAAGGGATGCTGGCACACTACCCCGCATGTGCAGAGGTTTTCCCCCATGACAAGTATGTAGGGTGGTATCGGCATGTGAAGGTCCTGAAGGAACTGCAAAATGTTTTTGAGAATTGTTTCTCACAATTCACATCCCAGCGAGCCTCTTTTAAACTTTTTGCAGACCCTTTCTCAGCTGATGTTGACAGTGTGCAACCTGAACTGCGACTGGAACTGATTGAACTTCAGTGCTGTAGTGCCCTCAAAAATAAGTACAGAGAGATGCCTTTATTAGTCTTCTATCAGTCTCTGGAGACTGCCCAATTCCCCAATCTGTCACGGGAAGCATTGAAGATGGTGGCCCTCATTACGACCCTTGCGGAAAGGGGTTTACGCCGGCATAATGCATGGCGTACCTTTCCGCCTGACTACGAGTTCCCGTAGCGCCATGGTGATTTTTACGCCTGCTTTTTGCATGCGGAAAAATCCATGGCGCTACGGGACTTGTTAATTACGCCACCGTAATTTACGGTGGCGTAATTTACGCCTTCCCCACTCCCATTATACCCTAAGGGGCAAAAATGTGAATGGGGAAGGGTAAATGGGGATTGGGGACTTACCGCCCCGCCAAGGTCGGAATGGGGCGGTAAGTCCGCCAACCACCATGGCGGAGTTGGCAGCTTAGCGCCATGGACCATGGTGCAAATTGCACCATGGTTCTCCGCCAGGGTCGTAATGAGGGCCGGTATCTATGTTTGGCAGTACTTACATTTGTGAGCAAGTTTTTTCACAAATGAAACTACATAAATCCAGCCTAAGGACAAGACTAAGGGGGTCATTCCGAGTAGGGCGGTAAGGGTTAACGGTCACCGGTAACGAGACCGGTGCCGTTAAACCCTTACCTCCCTATTCCGAGTTCCCTTTGCGGGTTGGTACTTAACGCCTGCTTTTTGCAGGCGTTAAAAAACCAACCCGCAAAGGGACCTAGGAGCTAATTACGGCACCGTAATTTACGGTGCCGTAATTAGCGCCTTCCCCATTCCCATTGAGCCCTATGGGCCAGAAATGGGAATGGGGAAGGGCCAATGGTGAATGGGGAATTACCGCCCCGGCCAACCTTGGAATGGGGCGGTAATTCCGCCATTCACCATGGCGGAGTCTGAAAAATAACGGCGTCAACCAAGGCGCTAGTAGCCCCTTGGTTAACACCATGGTCGGAATGAGGCCCTAACTGACCAGCATCTCCATGCTATCCTGAGAGTAGGAACAACCTCACTGGAGCCCGAGATCCAGAAACTGACAGCTGAGAAACACTGCAATGTTTCTCACTGATCAACTATGTCTGGTTCACTGTTTCATCCTGTATGATTTGGGGAAATGTTTAGTACAAAATGTAAGTTTTAAATACAAATAAAACGGTACACCTCCAAAAACGTGTTTTTTCCAACTGTCATAGGGGGTCATTCCGAGGTTGGAGGTAAGGGATTACCGGCGCCTGTAAGGGCACTGATGGCAGTAATCCCTTACCTCCGTATTCCGAGTTCCCTTTGCGGGTCCCTCTTTACCTCCTGCTTTTAGCAGGAGTAAATTACAGGACCCGCAAAGTTACCTTGGAGTAAATTACGGCACCGTAATTTACGGTGCCGTAATTACCTGCTTCCCCATTCCCATTGAGCCCTATGAGGGCAGAAATGGGGATGGGGAAGGGCTATGGTGAATGGGAAATTACCGGTCCATCCAACCTTGGAATGGACCGGAAATTACTCCATTCACCATGCCGGTATTCCATGGAGTAAATAGCTCCATGGTTGCAAACCATGGAGCTATTTACTCCATGGTGTAGTCCTAACTCGGAATGAGGGCCATAGTGTTTGGTTGGGGCTGAGGGGGCCATAGGGCATAGTGTTTGGTTGGGTGTGAGGGGGCCATGGGGCATAGTGTTTGGTTGGGGGTAAGGGGGCCCTGGGGCATAGTGTTTGGTTGGAGGTAAGGGGGCCCTGGGGCATAGTGTTTGGTTTGAGGTGAGGGACATGGGGCATAGTGTTTGGTTGGGGGTGAGGGGGCCCTGGGGCATAGTGTTTGGTTGGGGGTGAGGGACATGGGGCATAGTGTTTGGTTGGGGGTGAGGGGGCCATGGGGCATAGTGTTTGGTTGGGGGTGAGGGGGCCATGGGGCATTGTGTTTGGTTGGGTGTGAGGGGGCCATGGGGCATAGTGTTTGGTTGGGGGTAAGGGGGCCCTGGGGCATAGTGTTTGGTTGGGGGTGAGGGACATGGGGCATAATGTTTGGTTGGGGGTGAGGGGGCCATGGGGCATAGTGTTTGGTTGGGGGTGAGGGTGCTATGGGGCATAATGTTTAGTTGGGTGTGAGGGGGCCATGGGGCATAGCGTTTGGTTAGCGGTGAGGGGGCCATGGGGCATAGTGTTTGGTTGGGGGTGAGGGGGCCATGGGGCATAGAGTTTGGTTGGGGGTAAGGGGGGCCTGGGGCATAGTGTTTGGTTGGGGGTGAGGGACAGGGGGCATAGTGTTTGGTTGGGGGTGAGGGCACCATGGGGCATAATGTTTGGTTGGGTGTGAGGGGGCCATGGGGCATAGTGTTTGGTTGGGGGTGAGGGGGCCCTGGGGCATAGTGTTTGGTTGGGGGTAAGGGGGCCCTGGGGCATAGTGTTTGGTTGGGGGGAGGGATTGGGGCATAGTGTTTGGTTGGGGGTGAGGGGGCCCTGGGGCATAGTGTTTGGTTGGGGGTGAGGGACATGGGGCATAGTGTTTGGTTGGGGGTGAGGGGGCCATGGGGCATAGTGTTTGGTTGGGGGTGAGGGGCCATGGGGCATTGTGTTTGGTTGGGTGTGAGGGGGCCATGGGGCATAGTGTTTGGTTGGGGGTAAGGGGGCCCAGGGGCATAGTGTTTGGTTGGGGGTGAGGGACATGGGGCATAATGCTTGGTTGGGTGTGAGGGGGCCATGGGGCATAGTGTTTGGTTGGGGTGAGGGGGCCATGGGGCATAGTGTTTGGTTGGGGGTGAGGGGGCCATGGGGCATAGAGTTTGGTTGGGGGTAAGGGGGGCCTGGGGAATAGTGTTTGGTTGGGGGTGAGGGACATGGGGCATAGTGTTTGGTTGGGGGTGAGGGTGCCATGGGGCATAATGTTTGGTTGGGTGTGAGGGGGCCATGGGGCATAGTGTTTGGTTGGGGGTGAGGGGGCCCTGGGGCATAGTGTTTGGTTGGGGGTAAGAGGGCCCTGGGGCATAGTGTTTGGTTGGGGGTGAGGGACATGGGGCATAGTGTTTGGTTGGGGGTGAGGGGGCCCTGGGGCATAGTGTTTGGTTAGGGGTGAGGGACATGGGGCATAGTGTTTGGTTGGGGGTGAGAGGGCCATGGGGCATTGTGTTTGGTTGGGGGTGAGGGGGCCATGGGGCATTGTGTTTGGTTGGGTGTGAGGGGGCCATGGGGCATAGTGTTTGGTTAGGGGTAAGGGGGCTCAGGGGCATAGTGTTTGGCTGGGGGTGAGGGACATGGGGCATAATGTTTGGTTGGGGGTGAGGGGGCCATGGGGCATAGTGTTTGGTTGGGGGTGAGGGTGCCATGGGGCATAATGTTTGGTTGGGTGTGAGGGGGCCCTGGGGCATAGTGTTTGATTGGGGGTGAGGGGGCCATGGGGCATAGTGTTTGGTTGGGGGTGAGGGGGCCATGGGGCATTGTGTTTGGTTGGGTGTGAGGGGGCCATGGGGCATAGTGTTTAGTTGGGGGTAAGGGGGCTCAGGGGCATAGTGTTTGGTTGGGGGTGAGGGACATGGGGCATAATGTTTGGTTGGGGGTGAGGGGGCCATGGGGCATAGTGTTTGGTTGGGGGTGAGGGTGCCATGGGGCATAATGTTTGGTTGGGTGTGAGGGGGCCCTGGGGCATAGTGTTTGATTGGGGGTGAGGGGGCCATGGGGCATAGTGTTTGGTTGGGGGTGAGGGGGCCATGGGGCATAGTGTTTGGTTGGGGGTAAGGGAGCCCTGGGGCATAGTGTTTGGTTGGGGGTGAGGGACATGGGGCATAGCGTTTGGTTGGGGTTGAGGGTGCCATGGGGCATAGTGTTTGGTTGGGTGTGAGGGGGCCATGGGGCATAGTGTTTGGTTGGGGGTGAGGGACATGGGGCATAGTGTTTGGTTGGGGGTGAGGATGCCATGGGGCATAGTGTTTTGTTGGGGGTGAGAGGGCCATGGGGCATAGTGTTTGGTTGGGGGTTAGGGGGCTCTGGGGCATAGTGTTTGGTTCGAGGTGAGGGTGCCATGGGGCATAGTGTTTGCTTGGGGGTGAGGGGGCCATGGGGCATAGTGTTGCACTCCAAGAGTGAACCCAATAATAAAGCTAAAACAGGCACAGTTAGGAGATGTTCATCTTTGGCTTTTTGAGGAAACCTGACTCAACGAAGGCCATACTCCTCTTGGGCAACCCAAATAGCAAACTGTAGCAGTCCAAAATAACGGCATGTCCAATCTAGGGTCAATAAAATATATATATAAGTTAATTAAACAGGCAAGATACAATAACTAAATAGAAATAAATTATAACAATGGAAAATGTGTAGTACAAAATGTAAGCTTGAAATGCAAATAAAAATCGTTACCCCTCAAAAACATTCTTTTTCCATGTGTTTAGTACAAATTGGGGGTTTAAAAAGCCTCCTGCCACGCCCCGCCTACCGCCCCGCCCACATTTACTCTTCGCCCCACTATAGCCCTCATGTAAGGTACTTTCGGCCTTCTGTCAAAATCAGTTGTGCACCACTGCTCTATGGGCACGTATGGACTACCACCATGGCAAATAGGGGGTACAGACCCCTGGCAGGATTCCCTCACCACTACCGAATCCACCACTAGTAGACCTCTTTGAGGATCATTTGGTCATGATCCTCCCTTATTCTCCTCTCAGATTTGGGACTCACCCTGGCCCATTCCGGTCTGCGGGACCCTGAGAGACCTCGGCCTTCAGGACACGTCGGCCTACTCTTAAAGTGCAACTTCGCACTAGCAATCCATCAATTATATGAGGATTGTCCACAACATCCTACTGCTATTGCAGCAGCAGGTAAGCGGTTTTTTGATACACCACATGATGTATCACCACGGCACCACTCGGCCAGTATTGAATACTATTATGAACCAGTCAATTATTCTCTGAGATCCTGACAGCTTCTTTTAAACCTACAGATTCTACGGACAGCACCACAATTGGTGTCCCTCCTGACGAAGGCCAGCATATAGACAGGCTTCAATCAAGCCCTATTTTGGCCGAAACACACCTGTGTTGATCCCCGTGAAACAACTGTACCATCCCCCTCTCGTGTATGTTTTGTAACGACTGTTGTGTACACCTTGTGTGAACCAATCCTGGGACCATCTTAAGTATCAGGCGCACTTCCTTTGCATAGTAGGTTTTTTCTACCTCACCTGTCTTTGGAATGTGCCTCCCTGTGGAGTTTTGACCTCAATATCTCTGAGGTCGACACTTACCCGTGTTACCATCGTTCACAATCACTCTTGTCCGTTTGTTTTCTCAAAACTTTCGTGCTTATCGAAAGTACTGTAAAGTAAATTGTAAAATCAACACAAAATGCTCTGTGTCATTGTGAAATAAACATACACACACAGAACAACTTTATGGCTTGTAGGATCTTTTCATCCTGATTATTTTCTTCTTGTATTAGTGGTTAGTCCTGACAGGTTAGTGGACCAGCTTCGATCATCATTTTGAAGAGTGATGAAGTCTGTTTAGCAATAAGACAATTCATGTTGTCAAGGGTTTTGACCCATGTTGAATCCTTAGACTGGGTAGATGTGGGGATGAGCTGTCGCCGCCCATTATTCTATCCCATAACAAACTAAATCAATAGACTGGGTGGATGTGGGGATGAGCTGTCACCGTCCACATTCACGCCTGAATCCAGGAGAACTGCGCAGTTGGCACAAGACCACTCCAAAGATACAACCTTCTTGTGGGGGGGGGGGGGGTTCCACATCACCACTCTACTGTAAGGATGCCATCAAAACAATGTTAAGCAAGGGACCTATACTATCAAGCAAAAGACCACTCTATTGAAATGCAGTAATTCAAGACAGATCCCAAAAATGGATGCAATACCGGTACTCACCACTATCAGAAAGCCAGCGTTTTAAAACCACCAGACTTTTGTGTAAAACTGAACAGAGGAACCCAAACCAGGCCAAGGAAAGACTTGCTAAGAGGTGGATACAATGTAAAACTATAGTCTGAAATGACTTGAAGGAAGTAATTATTTAATGTATATGTAAAAATTGTAAGTTTGATTTAAACTGGGAACTAAAGTGACATTTAGCTGAATTCTGCCTGACAACTACCCCCGACAGGAGAAACCTGCTCAGCCACTCTTCCCAGGCCTAGCTGCATCCTGCTGCACCCACCAAAAGGAGATGACACCTCTCTGATTAGATTACAGGAGGGGCACCTGCAGGAGGTTGAACAAAGCACTGTCCTGGGCTCAGGCAAATGTTATATTGGGGGGGATCATACAATAGCTTCCTCTTGGGAGAAGTGGGAGGAGAAGTGCCTCTGGGAGCCACCTGAGCTGGACGTGGAGACATACAGAAGCTTCCCCCATGTGCTTTGGAACCTAAACCACACCCATCTGGGCCAGAGAATAATTTTAAAAAAGATGGATAATTCATAGTACGGACTTGTCAGAATTATATAAGTAATATCATTATTCTTGTGATTTTTCTGTGCACGTTTTAAGAGGTGTTAGGACCCTGTGGTGTATTCTGGGGGGTCGCTAGTGGAAAATAGGGTCTTACTCCAAATGTCTGCACGTTAAAAATCTGACACTTCATCAATTAATGTCCATACTCCTTGCGCACATGTGTGTAATTTTTGGTAAATGTCCGATATTGGTAAACCAGTCAAAAAGCGCAAAATGTTGTCATTTATTAATGCAAGCCCCCAGGAAGATCAGAGGCGGACAAGCATGGACCATAAGGAATATATAATGTGTACATGTAATGTCGACCACTTGTGTATCTGGGAAATATGATTTTGAATCAAATATAGATTTGTGGGCAAATTGACCAGGGGAGGATCCTCTGACCCATAAACAGACCTCATCACTCTGACTCACAACCCAATTCCCCCAATCATGGGAGAGGGGAGAATTGGGCCAATGACAAGTAGTGAGGGGCAGGCTCAGTTATGCCATGCACACACCCACTTCCAAAACACATAAAAAGAGACTGCTGGGACAGGTAGAGACATTCAATTCCATTTGCTGCGGAGCGTGCTGACCGACGACTTCACATCCAGAGATCCAATACTTAGACTGCCAAGCTAAACAGAGACTACAGAACTTTGAACCAAGAAGGCCCACTGCAAGCAAAAGTATTTGTCTGCAGGCCTCAAAATCTTTTGCAAACTATTCCACAGCCGAAATCTTTGCCAAGAACATTTGCCAGTACCCAGAAAGCAGTGTTACATCCAGAATCCACTTGATCCGGACCGGAAAGCCGAGCAGTATCCAGAACCAGAGGCCGCTGTATCCAGAGGGGCTAGACCAGCAGAGCAGAGCTGACCCAGATGCTGTGAGCAGAACCACCCGAAGTCCGGTCAAGTTGACCAGATCCGTGACAAGGCCCATTCATTTCAAAATTAGGAGTGAGTATCCGCCAGAACTGTGCAGAACCCAATCTCTTAGTTAAAATAATCTAATCCAAACTATTTTAACCTAATTAGAACAGCCTCCTACAAATCGTGTCATCTGTCATTTTTAAAGCTGCACAACTGTCACCTGTCAATTCTGCAGCTGCAAGCTCTCACCTGTCATTTTGAGTTTACTTTAAATCCGAAAAACTACCTTTATTAAATCGTCCGTATCTCTGGAACCGTTTGTGCTAGGAACGGAATTTAACTTTCATCTTAAAGCTAAGATTTTAGGCTTTCCTACTCCTTATATTGCCTCCATAATTACGCTCGACGCCCGCAAGTAAATTTGCCGCGATTTGACATTTTGCACAATTTCAGCCATCTGTAAAAATCAGCAGCTTTTTGCTTCTCTTTGCTAAAATTCGTTTGCAATCTGCTAATCATTCATAGAGTATTGTTAAAGTGAGCCTGAACTAATATAAAGTAGCCATCACCTACCCTGAACCTCTAGAGGGAATTAAAAGCAATTTTAGCACCTTTTCACTTCCTTGCAAACCACATTAAAGTAATTCGCCTGTGTTTAAAACTCATACCTGTTTTCTCTAAGCTTGCTGGGGGAACTGGAACTGTATATTGCATTATAAAGTGTGATTTGTTGGGATTCTTGAAGACTGTGTGCTCTCCTTCCATTTCTTGTATTGCATAGGGGGGGAGTGAATTGTCAAAAGAAAAAGTGATCATATTACCTTTTGCTAAAATCATAACAAGTTATTTCTGTACTGCATTTTATTCCACCTTGCATTTCCTTGAAACCATCAAGCATTTTCAGCTACCTCATCCTCTACACTACTCCTAAGTAACCAAATCAGTGTACTCCTGTAACAGTATCCATTGTTGATCACGGTCATATTCTGAAGTGTGATATCAGTTATCAATTTATTTATAAAGTGTGATAGATATATATTGTTGAATTGTCCAAATAAACCTTTTAAATTTGCAAAACAAACCTACTTCTTGGCTCAGTGGGGTCAGGGGGATTCTAAGAGGGGGGTGTTATACAAGGGTTGTCATCCAGAGTAATGAACTGGACATAAAAATATATCAATAAGGGTTTTCCTCAGCATCCCAGACTAGGCATTGACTTAGCTGTAGTGTTGATTGAATATCGCTTACAATGTGCCAAGTGAAAGACTTATGGAGTGAAAAGAGCATTGTGTTGTATTTGGATCAGAACTTGGCTATTGAAAAGAACTTTCTTGATTTGAACTTTGGTTGGGAAAATCCTGAATTAATCCTTGGGAAGGGGATCTGACTCTGGTTGCAAGGATATATGTTTACAGCATTCATGTTTGAATATAACAGTTATTTTATTGCATTTAAACAGCCATTTGATACCTGTATGATTTTGCTGCATGTATAAGTGTGAGGGACAGATACCTTTTATTAGTGTTTTCCTTTAGTCTTAGTTGGACAGGTAGGGAAATTCGCTTTAGGTTAGGGAAAGTGAGGCATTTATCATGACCTTATTATTTAATAAAATTGCTACTTGTGAAAAGCCTCTACTTATCTGACTTGCACTTCTGACCCCTCACAATATACAACCTAATTATTCTTTCAAACCTTTCTTCATATACAAACAAAGGTTTAAAAACAGTTCACACAAAGGATAATCAAAATGGATGTAAAAATGAACATGATTCAACCTTTATCAAATGAACACCACTATTAAACAATAACATACACTTATCACAAATAATTTTCAAATTGAGTACTGTTGACACACTGTTTTGGCCATTAGAGAGCTAATATATTGCTCCATTTAGCATATCAGCAAAAGAAGAATTTCCTATACCAGCAGCCCCACTGTCAAACAAGTTTTCAGAAAATGACAATTTATTTATTTCAAAAATAAATAACAGCAACTCCTACTCAAACCAAAGTCTGTTCTGCCACCGGTAATTAAATCATTCCAATCATTCCAATGAAAGTACTCTGGTCGAGTATCTGATACTCTGTAACATATTTGTCACAGAAGAAAAATATCAATCCATGAAAAATCTTGGAGTGAAATTATATTTCAACATTGAGGTTTATTTGTGGTTCAATACAGGTCAACATGTTTCGCTAGACCAGTGCCTTTTCAAACTCTGATGAAACAGAAAAGAACATACACTTTTCAAAAAGGGACCGACATTCACTCACCTTAGCAACCATACAAATCATAACACTATAACCAATGCAATTCAGACAGCTCTTATCTACCATGCAGATTATTGTGGTTTGCAATGTAAATTAAACAACCATTACAATTTGTTAACAATCCCTATCAAAGGGAGTGGCATATGTAAACCTGAAGGTTCCCGTTGCCATCTCCTAATCCATTGGCATACACAATGTCTAAGCCATGCAAAACGTATGTTGTCCTGACATGAACCAACAGCATACACACCCATGAGTCGCCACAACAACTAGCCAGTTACACACCTAGAGGCACAGTGTACAATGGTAATTCCCATGTTCTTAAATCACCAGTGTCCTCTTGAACAAATTCCTTTGAACTATCCCAGTGCCCCACATCCTCTCCACAACACTGTGCCCACCCAATCTGACTGTTGCTCCCCACAAGGCATTCTTATCATTCACTAATACTATACTAGTGAGGTGGTTGGTATTCTGTACACACACCTGGTCACGTTTGAGCAGTATCAAGAATGACATACAAAGTCAACTTCATGGGTTGGAAAAGGAAGTATCCCTGGCCCTTCATCGTAGCTTATGAGCAGGATTCAAGGGGTGTGACACTGATTACATTAAGGACACGATAAATGAATGTGTGTTGTAAAGAATATTTAATCCAGCACTACAGCCAAGTCAATGCCTGGTCAGGGATGCTGAATGAAAAACCCTTATTGATATATCTTGATGCCCAGGTTCATACTCTGGATGACAACCCTCATATAACACCCCTCTCTCAGAATCCCCCTGACCCCACTGAGCCAAGAAGTAGTTCTGTTTTGCAAGTTTAGAAGGTTTATTTGAGAAGTAAAGCAATATATATCTATCACACTTTTATAGGAATTAATAATTAATATCACACTTAAAAATATGAGCAGTAGTGAACAATGAATAATGTTCTAATAGTAAACTGATTTGGTTACTCAGGAATAGTATAACAGATAAGGTAGCAAACTTAGGAATAGGAACTGAAGAACAAGGTGGTAACGAATGTTTTATGTAAGCTCAGATGGGTGCAAGATTCAATGGAAATGCAGTACAGAAAATACTCAATATGGTTTCAACAAAACAATGTAACCCCTTTTCTCTGGCAATCCACTCCCCCCCCTTTATGCAATGTAAGGAAATGGGAGGAAAAGCACACAGTTCAGGTATACAATCACAATGTAATTCAGTTCAGTTCCCCCCCCAGCACGCTTAAAGAAAACAGATAGGAGTTTTGAAAACAGAACACAGGCCCAAATGCTTTAATATGGTATGCAAGGAAGAGAAAAGTAGGCTGAAAAAGGCTTTTAATTCCTTTTAGGAGTTCAGGTGAGTGGTATCTAGTTAATATTAGCTCAGGCTCACTCTAACAATGATTCAGGGATAGTTTTTATGAAGCAAACAATTTTTTTCAGAGGAAAGCAAAAGCAGCTATCTTTTTGCAAGTGGAGAAATTTTCAAATCGCGGCAAAATTTGCGAATGCGTGTTTCGCGATTGCGGCAAAACTATAAAGAATAGGAATGCGGTTCGTTTAAAAGCTGAGATTCTAAGCTTTCAGAAGAAAGTTACTGCATGTCTCTAGGACAAACGGTCGCGGAGATATGAGCGATTTTGTGAAGGTTGTTTTTCGGATTTGCAACTTGAAATGTTACTCAATTTGACAAGCGAAGCTTTGAAAATGACATGTGTCAGTTGTGCAGCTACAGAATTAACAAATGACAGGGGTGCAGCTTGCAAAGGACAGTTCTACTTAGATTAAAATAGCTTGGATTAGATTTATATTAAAACTAAGAGATTTGGTTTCGCACAATCTGATCTAATTACTCACAAAATATTTTAGAAGATCTGGATCGCGCCACGGACGGTCTCGGCACACAGCATCTGGTCTCTGGAACTGCTCTCTGTCCTGTACACCCGTTTTCTGGCCACGGACAGTCTTTCTGGGTCAGAACTGCACTCCTGTCCTGGGTTCTGCTAGGCACCGGTTTTCTGGGTCGGGTCCTGCCTTCTCTTTGGATATTTCTGTCACCGGGTTCTTGCAAAAGTTCTTGGCAAATTTCAGACGGCTCGCCCGGCTGTCTGAAGAGTTCAGTTGCAAAAAGATTTTGAGGCCTGCTGACAAATACCCTTGCTGGCAGTGGCCTTTTTGGTTAAGGTTCTGTAGTCTCTGTTTATCTTGGAGTCTAAGTGTTGGCTCTCTGAAGGTTGATGGAGGTAAGGTATGGAATTTTGGCAGAGCTTCCAGCTGCAAGTGGAAATTGAATGTCCCTATCTGTCCTGACTGTCTGCTTTTATCTGTTTAGAATGTGGGTGTGTGCTAGCATCACTGAGCCAGCCTCTCTCTCAGCTTTTAATTGGTCAAATTTCCATTTCTCACTTGATTGGGGAACTGAAGTGTGTGTCAGCGTGATGTCATTTTACAGCCTGCAGAAAGTCCACTCCTCCTGTCAACTTGCACACAAATCTAGATTTGAACAAAATACATATTTGCACAAGTATGCAGTGGTTTAAAATGACATACACACATGAGGCATTACTGATGATAGCCCCTGTTCTGACTCTGGCGTTTCTAGGAGCTTGCATCCAGAAATGGCAACCTTTTGCGTGTTTTCGGCTGGTTCCCACTATCGGATTTTCTTCCAACTTCCTACAAATGTACACAGCCTGTCCATACTTATACCAATGAATTTTCATTTGTCTAGCTGAAACACATTGTCTGTAATATTAATAATTAGCGGGGTTTTGTCCTAGAATATCCCACAATTTCGAGTTTGGGCTTGAATCGAAGGTACATTTTTTAAATGAAGGCTCTCAAAGTTATACATTCCTGTCATTTGATTACAAAGAGTTATCAGTGTTTCTGTAAAATATATATTTTGCTTTCAATTCAGTTTTCAGAGTGTTGGAGTCCGCCTCCAAGACTTGGGTGGGTCAGTCACATGTGTCTTCTGGCAGGCAGGGCTTTGTTGACAGGAAACAGTCAAAATCAACATATTCCTTTCAGAGGAAATGGGCCATTGTGTGGTCTCTGGGAAGCTGAGATCAGGAGGCCAGGGAGCCACTTTGCATTTAATTAACAGAACCCTGTGATTTCCTGACTTCTTGTGTTGAGTTCTGAAGTGTCAAGAGTTCTCAGGACAGGCAACCCCTTTGAACTTTTAATTAAATATGACCCCTTTCTTTGCACTAGACAGTTTTGCAAGACAGCTCTCCTGTCAGAGTTTAGACCGCTAGCGCCACCCTCAGGATTTTGTGGTTACTGCATCCATCCTTGGGATTTCTTTTAGATTGATTCATTTCAGCAAGTGATATTACATGGAGTATATTGTCCATGTTCAGGACATGGCATTGGTGTGTTCCTGCAGTAAAGTAATTCTGTGCCCATGATTTTGCCATATTTGACATTCAAGAAAAATGAATTCCCAACAGTTATGGGTTGGCTTTTGGCAATCAGCATTGCCCCTCTGTGCTCACAACATAGGCAAAATGGGATTTTCCTGTGCATTTTCTGGGGAGCTCTGGCCATCATGATGTTTTCAATGCCAGTAATGCACAGTTTTTGTGGTAGGGCTTGGATGCATGGATAAAAACATCCCACAAGCCCCCCTTCTTGCGGTGGCCATCTGATCCTTCACTGGTGGGACCCGCAAGATCTGGGATGTAGTTCTCATCTTCTTCCGGTAGATGGCCAGTTCAGCATCTCTTCCTTCATCCGGTGGATCGATCGGTCATCCTCGCCGGTCCTGATGGGAATATTGGGCGGTACCCCAGGCCCATTGGATCTTCGTTCCCGGTCCCTGGGTCATCCTCCTTGGTCATTCTCCATGGTTTCATCTCTCCTAGGATGATAAAGCAAAAGCGGCAATACCTACTCATAGACGTTTTTCCACCACTGTTGAGATAGTGGGGCAGCATATGCATTTCATCATAACGAAACATTACATTCTTATTTTGAAAAAAAACAAAACAGTATAACGAAGAGACAGTTTCATGCAAATCACAATATTTTAGAGACTAGATGTGGTATGTTTTATGGTTGGAACTGAATTAGTCTGAGACAGTACCCGCTAGGATTCCAGAGGATTCCTCCAGTTGTTGCAGAGTGTGCCTGGGATGGCAACACTTCAACTGGTTAATATGCACCCACTTGTCTTGCCCCTCTGCCAAACCGCCTTTGGGGATGCGGATCTTGTAGGCCACAGGGGAGATTTTGTCTATAATCTCAAAGGGTCCCTTCCATGTAGGCAAAAATTTTCGCTGTTTGGCCTGGTTCCTTTGGAAATTGTATAGATAGACCCGGTCCCCCACCTGATATTCCTTCCTGGAAGTTTTCAGGTCATAGTGGGTCTTCATGCTATCAGCTGATCTTTCTAGATTCCACTGAGCATAAGCAAAAGCATGTTGAAGGTGTTTCCTTAAATTCTCCACATACTCATGAGTTGTGGAGGCATTTATTAGTGTCTGCTCTTGGGACCTGTAGAGCAAATGCTGAGGAAGTACCATCTTGCGCCCAGTCATCAACTCAAATGGTGACATTTTGGTTGCAGATGAAGGGGTAGATCTGATGGCCATTAGGACCAGAGGTAATCGGATGTCCCAACTTGGCCCAGAATCTGCCACAAACTTCTTTAATATGCTCACAATGGTTCGGTTATATCTCTCTACTGCCCCAGAAGAAGCTGGCCTGTAAGCAATATGTAACTTCCTTTTGACTCCCAGTATCTCCCACATCTTTGTCATTACTTCACTGGTGAAGTGGCTACCCCTGTCTGACTCAATCCTTTGAGGTAGACCAAAACGGGAAAAGATGTGGTTAATCATCAGGGCAGCTGCAGTTTCTGCCTTGCAATTTGGGGCTGGGAGACATTCCACCCACTTGGTAAACAAGCATGTCACAGTCAACATGTAGTTATTCCCCCTGGCAGAGCGAATCACGGGGCCTACAAAGTCGATTTGTAAATCTGACCATGGCAGTGTCATCCCCCTCTTTTGGAGAGGCGCACGGTGCGTGAGGGATGATGGCTGAAATTGTGAACACACACAAGACACCCCTTCAAGTATTGGTCGAGGTCCTGCCCCATGTGTGGCCAGTATGCAACCTCTCTTAAGATTTCCAATGTTGTGTGAAACCCCCTATGACCGGCGGTGGCCGCATCATGGGCGTGACTTAACATCAGGCTTCGGAATGAGGTAGGAACCACCCACTGATCGTGGCCACCTTTGGATTTCCTTATCAACAAACCATCTTGGATCCGGAACATTTTTGGACATTTCATCAACACTCTTAGGTCCTCCTTCCCAATGGAATCGGTATCCGTCAGGGGAAAGTTCTCAGGGTCCTCAAGGTGCTGGTAAAATTTACCAATTATTGGATCCCCTTTCTGAGCGGTAATCAAATCAGCATCAGGGGTCTCCTTACTCCATTGTGCAATTGAAAGGTCGTTGTGAGCATTTGTCTGGGACCTAGTGATAGCAGTGACCTGGATTTCCCCCAACAGGGACTCAATCTCAATTAGATCCCCTTGGATGGCCCCGGTTTTGGCCAGCTGATCAGCTAAGTCATTTCCAGTTTTGTCTGGTCCCTCTACTTTGGAATGACCCTTGATCTTTTTCCAATAGATGGTCATCTCATTCGAGGTGACCAGATCATCAATGTTTTGGATCAACTTCCCATGTTTCAAGGGTTTGTTGTTAGCACATAACATGCCTCTGGTTTTCCAATTAACCAGGTGCTCCACGAACCCGTTCCGTACATAATCCGAATCTGTGATTATGACCAGTTCGTGGAGTTGATGCTGGACAGCAGTGAGGATGGCCTGATGCACAGCCATCAATTCTGCCACCTGACTACTTCGGGGACCAATTTTGTATCCAGCGAAGGGTTCTGGGGACTCATTCACCCATGCATTCCCTACGTCGGCCACCAGTTCTTTCTCCCCGTCGTTGTCAACATGGTAAGAGCATCCATCCACATATACAGTGGGCATTCCCTCACACTTGTCCTCTTCAAAGACTTTGTGTGGGGAATTAAGTTATGCCTCCGTGTTGTCCTTGATTTTTAGACTTTCGTCCTCGAGACAGTTTTCTCTGGCACAATCATGCAAGTCAGCCAGACCTTGCGCGAGGGGACTCTTCTTGTTTTGGCCATATCTGACCTCCACAGGAAAGCCTTGCATTGACAGAATCCAGGAAGTAATTCGGGAATTACTCACATTTCCGGCCCGGATTCTATCACTTTGGAGATATTGCAGAGGCTGGTGTGGAGTCTCCACTATGATGTGTTCCCCCTGGATAAATGGGCGGTAATTCTTCAATGCCCACACCGTTGCCAGGAGTGCCTTCTCACAATCGTTGAATTTTTCCTCCACAGAGGATAAAGTTTTGCTCACATAGGAGATTACTTTATTGACCTTGTCATGCTTTTGGTATAATGCCGCCGTCAAGCACGTATTAGAGAACCCCGTCTCCAGGAAGAACTCCTTGTTTCTGACAGGGTAAGCTAGGCAAGGCGCTTGTGAGAGGCTTCTCTTGAGTTGTCTTACTGCCTCGGCTTGTTCTGGACCCCATTCCCACTTGACCCCCCCCTTCAGGAGATGAATCAGGGGTCTGGTGATCTCTGCGTAGCCCTCAATGAACTTTCTGCTGTAATTAGTCAGTCCAAGGAGGCTCCTTAGTTCCCGCAGAGTTGTGGGGTCTTTCAGTTTTTGAAGTGCTTCCACTTTCTTTTCCTGGAGACAGAGACCCTGAGGAGTAATCTCATGCCCCAAGAAATTAACACGGGTTCTACACCACTGTGCTTTCTGAAAGGAAAGTTTTGCTCCGGCGGCCCTCAACTGCGTCAGAACATAACGGATCTCCGCTATGTGTTCCTCCACAGATGAACTTTTGATGAGGACATCATCTACATAAGCCAGGTTACCCCTCGCACCCAGGTCGGGCATAGCCTTATGTAGGAAAATATTGAACTCATTACCGGAGTTAAGGTATCCGAAGGGAGTCCGGGTCCAGGTGTACTGCTGGCCCCCAAAGGTAAAAGCCAGTTTGTATTGGTCCTCCCTACTGACAGGCACGGTCCAGTACCCATTGGTCAGGTCTATTGCAGTGAATACCTGTGACCCCTGGATCTGGGCCAGCCCTTGGTCAATGTAGGGAAGAGGCCATCGGGAAGTATGGACCCGTTTGTTGAGCTCCCTAAGGTCAGCGCAGAGTCTCCCCTGGCCGTTTGGCTTTAATATTCCCAGCACATGATTATTGAAGGTGCTGTGGATGGGACGGATTATTCCCCTGGACTCAAGGTTCTTAATTATTTCAGTAAGGGACTCCATTGATGCGAGAGGCAAGCGATATTGCTTCACAAACACAGGAGTCATGCCAGGGTCCTTGGGGATTGTTGTTGTGTGGATGTCAGTGCGACCACAGTCATACGAGTCTACCGCAAAGAGATCTTGGAAATCCAAGAAAACTTGTTTCAACTTTTGCTTTTGTTCCAGAGTCACACAGGCATCAGCTAGGTTGACTCTCTCTTCCACCATCTGCCTGAAGCCTGGAAAGACTTCTAGTTTGGCTATCTCTGCGGCCTCCTCCAGCTGGGTGGAGAAGTCCCTGGTCAGAGTGCTGATTTGGACCGGAGGCTTCAGGTGGGAAAGGCAGCCCTCATGGACCTGGAAAATCACCTCATCCCTCCTGAAGTCACAAGTCACATCTTCCTTACCATAAGGGCAAGAAGTGTACACCAGGAAGTTCCCCCCATGCCGGGTAAAAATCCTGTCTGGTGTTGTATTGTCATCACTGTCACTGTCAAAACAGTCCTTGGGGATTAGTCCTAACAGTTCATTACCTAAATCTATGGAAAAATGTCGGTCATCAACCGCCATTCCAATAATGGTGCCTGCGGCTAGAGTAATACTCTTTAAGTCGCTGTTATCCACCTCTATTAGAATGGTGTCATGTTCTATGTTGACTAATGGAGTTGGGTTTACCCCCAACCCCTGCTGTTGGAGAGAAGAGTTTAGATGTATGTAAGCATCAGGGTTTTGCAAATATTGTCCTCTTTTAGCTTTCACTTCCAGGGAGAATTGTCGGGTCCTTTCTGGGATGGTGACTTCCTCTTTGATCTGAATTTCAACTGCATAAGGTAGCAATTGAGCTGACCTAAATGCTTTTTCTGGGTCATCAAAGCCCATGGGATTATCCGCTAATCGGGACCAAGCTTTGAAGTTTATTAGGTCCAAACTAATGGCAAAGCGATTGAGAATGTCACTGCCTAAGTAAAAGGCGGCAGTGACGTCTCGCACGACCCAACAATTATAGACTATGCTCTTGTTGCCAATGGAGATTTTGAGCATACACCTGCTTGGCAGGAGCTGTTTGGAATTAGGTGCTTCCAGGTCCATTTCCCATTTGTCTATCAGTTTGAATGTGGGAATGGCTGGATCTTTTGGGAGTTGGAAGAACATGGCTTCGCTGATGAAGCTCTTACCGTTGTTCACACACACTCGAGCGAGAACAGAGTCCTTCCCATCATTTAACTGGACAGGGATGAACAACTGCTCTCCAATTTGCTGAATATCAGCCAGGCTCTGAGCTGATTTCACATCTTTCTGGACTATAGGAGTGGGAGTTTCTGATTGTGGATTAGTATAGAATCTCAGAGTGTTTCCTTCCAGCGTGGAGTACCACTTTAGACTGGAAGGAAGGTTGATTTTCAGAAATAGAAAGGACCCTCCATTACCAGTCTGTTGTCCTTCTGCTATTACTGTCACGTCTGGAATTTGGCTATTCTGGAAGTGAACTTCTACTTGGTCAGGTTTTTGTTCAACCATGTGGCAGGTGCCGTTTAAACTAACATGGTTGACACTCTGTTTTAATTTTATTGGTCGGCTAGTCTGGGTCCAGGGGACCTTGTTTACACAATCTATTAGGGGTGATAACCTTCTCAGGAGGTCATTCCCCAGTAAACAAGGGGTGCCCTCTGGAGTCACAACTATGACTGGGTGTTTCAACTTGTGTCGCCCAATTTTAATGTCCAAGTCTGCTTTCCCCTCGACGGGAATTTCCTTCCCGTCAAAGTTCTGGAGTTGTCTAGGAAGTGAGGTGAGAGGAATTTGGTAATTCTCTCCCCTTCCTGCATTCAGTTCGTCAAAGGCCCTTCTGGACAGAAGGGTAGCTTGAGATCCAGTGTCCACCAGTGCCAAAATTGTACCCTGCCCCTGTACTTGTACCGGGGCATAGTATCTTCCCTCCTTCTCCTCAAGGGGGCACAGATAATGCACATTTTTGGACAACTGGTGGGCTAACTTTCTGGTTTTGGACATCGCTAGCGAAGAGATTTGGGCAGAATTCTGTGGAGAGCCTTGGGAATCTGAAAGAAAAAGTTGGCAACTGGAGATCAGAGCCATTGTGGGTTCCCCTGGCTCCGGTTCTGGGCCGCCCCCCCTTTTTGGAGGCAGTCATCAGGATGGGTTTGAACCAGGGGATTTTGGTATTGTGGGTTCTGGGATGAGATGATGGGCGGCGGTAGCTCAGTCTCCATATCTCCCCAGTCTGGATTGGAATCCCTTGGGGCCCATTCTTCTTTGGGAGGAGTTCCCCCCTCTCTGAAGGAGAAGATCCTTTTCCCAGGATCCTCTGAGGATCCCTCTCCCTCAAATTGGAAGATCTGTACCTCCTCCTCAAACTGAGTCTGTTTGGGTCTTTTGTTTCTCCTACCCCCCCTCTGCTCCTTAGGAGGCAGACTTTCAGGGGCAAGAGATTTTGTTTCCGGTTCCTGGGTTTCCAGGGGCTGTTTACAAGTGAGGAAGGAAGCTTCCTCCAAGGCTTTACGCCCCCCTTCCCCTTGTGCCTCCTCCCTGGGAACCGGTGAGTTATCGGGGTGCTGCCCCCGTCATTGTTCTGGAGCACCCGGTCCAGAGTTGGGTGCGTTCTGCACCGGCACGCCCATCTGAGGGTTCTGCTGAGCCCTCAGTATGTGACCCAGATCCCGCGCCATGTTTTGAACCTGGCGCTCTAACTGGGAAACCCGCTCAGGCTGATACGGAGCCCTGTTTTCTCCCCTGGGCTGATCCCGGGAAGGGTAGCTGTCCCTCCTCTGGTAATACCCCGGGTTGGGATGATTTGGGTACCCCTCCACCCTTGGCCTCCCCCTCTCCCGGATTCAGGGGTCTGGGCTCAGGGAATTGGGGAAAGAAGGATGGACGGTTTTGGGGCTGAAAGTCGGTTGGATATCTGGGGAAAAAGTTCTGCCCAAGGTTTGGTAAATTTCTGCCCTCCTGTGGGAAGTTTGGAGGGAAGTTCCCTGGGTTCGGTGCTCGGTTGGATCCCCCCCTTGGGCTGGGGGAGTCCACACATAACCCAGGATTGGACTGTTACCTTTGTAGCGAGGACTTACATAGTCAGGAGAGCGAGGGACCCCATTGGGGGGACTACCTCTTTCACTCCCTGCCTGTGACTGTCCCGAGGGATTTCTGGGCTTAGGATTATTAGGTGCAGGTAGGTTTTTAGGCCCCCCCATCTCCAAATCCAAAACGGGGGTGACCTTTACCTCTGCCACCTTGGCAGCAGCAGGGGTGCTGTTGGCTTTGGGGTTTTTCTGGGCATTACTTTTGCTTTCTACCGGTTTCTGCACCTCATAGATCCGGGTAGCCTGTTCAATGACCCAGTCTAAAGATCTTTTCTCGTGAAAATCCCTCACGAGCTGGGTCATTATGTATTTGGGCAAGGCATGAAAAAATGTATTAATGAATTCTCTACTGTCTGTGCGCACCCTTCTGGTGGTCTGCGCAAAAGCACGTTTCAGTTCTTGCACAAATTCTTGTGGGGCCTGATCCTCCCCACATTGCAAATTGTAGACTGCCTTGCGAGCCTCTTGAGGATTTCTGTGAACAGAAAAATGTTTCAAGATGGCTGCCTTATAGGTGGACCATCTTAAATGATTTTGGTCCTCCAGCCCCGCAAAGAAACTGGAGTATTCCGGGGAGAAGGTCCACTTTACATATTGAATACAGCTTTGGCTGTCCTTCAAATGGAAAGTCTCCATCATTTGCTCAAACAACTCTAAGTGCTCCCAAACAGAATACTTAGCGTTCTTATGGTAAGGCGTGATGACGCTCCTGATCGCCTTAATCTGCTTTAAGGGGTCCTTAAGCAAGGCCCTTTTTGCCTTACTGGCCCTTTTGGTTCGGGTAACCCTGGTCCATTCATCTTCTGACTCAGAGCCACTGCTCCCAGAGGTTCCTGTCAGATCTTCCAGGTTTTCCCAGATTCTGCGAGCCTGGGAATGGCTGGCAGAATGTGGGGACCTGGTCTCTAACTGGGCAGAGGTTTTCAGAATGCCCTTAATGGGCCCACTCTCCTGGGGTTCCCCACTAAATTGCACTGTGCTTGGGTGCCCATACCCGGATGCCCGCCCCTCCATACCTGGGTGGTACTGGCCTATGAGCCCCATACTTTTGTCTGGATAGTAGTCTGCCATCCCTGTGGCCCGGTGCTCATGTGCGCCGGGGAACATGGGGGTGGCAGAGTCCAGGGACTGAGAGGTATGAGGGCCTCTGGTACTAGGGCTCTTGAGGTTATGCTCCGGAGTTTCCCTTTCCCAGCGAACCTCAGCTCTATCCGCCCCTGCTCCCTGTTGCAATGCAAGAGCCTGCATTTGTGCCTTCAGTTCCTCAGTTAAGGCCTTACTAGACTCTATCAGTCTCTCCTGCATCGCTACCTGTTGTTGGAGCCTATCATTGTGTTGACAGAGGGCCTCATTTTCCCTCTGTGCTTCCTGGTTGGTCCTGGAGAACTGGGCCAGTCTTTGCTGCAGGAGGTTTACCTCCTGAGTCCCATCCCTACTGGCCTGCTCCTTTCTTGCCAGAGCCTCTTCCACCCTTCTGGTGCGCTCTACCAAGTTTTGGTTTTCTTTTTGGAGGTCACCCAGCCCCTGGAGGGCCAGGTGATTTTCTTCAATTTCCTTTTGTAAGTGGCAGACTTCCTGGCCTAAAGTGTCTCTTTCCTGACTGAGAGCCTGCATCTGTGCTGCCAGGTCGTCCCTCTGCCGTTGAAAGGCACCAGCTTTTTGGCGCTCCTGATCAAACTCTGCCTGGGTATCCAGGTCTTTCAGAATTAGTTTGTTGCTCTCTGCCTTCACTCTATCTAGGTGGCCTTGCAGGGTGACTACCTGCTCAGCACATACCCTGTTGAAGTCCAGTTGTTGCTCCAGCTTTTTCTGGTTTTGCAATAGGGAGTCCAAACCTTCTTGGTATTCCTTCTGCAAGGCCAGAAATCTGGTATCCTGTTCTGCCTTTTCCTGTTGCAGGATGTCCATATCCTCTTTTATTTTAATGATGTACTGCCTACTATCATCTTCTGACTCCTGGCTCCTCTGCAGCCTCTGCTCAGAAGAGACCAGGTCAGATTGGACCTTCTCTAATGCCATCTGTTGCCTATTTACCAGATTTTGGCTTTCAGCACATCTATCCTGCATGTCTCCCATATATAGGTACAGGTATGCCGCTATCCTAACAATCTTGTCGTGTTCATCTTTGGCCTTAGAGGCCATGTATAGTTCACTCAGGGCCACATGTAAGGGACCCTGATCTCTATATATATCTGACCCTGTTTCAGTGACCTTTTGTGTGATTGCCTGCAACCACGCATCCTGGCCCTGTTCGGTCCATTCACCTCTCACAAATAGCTTATGTAAGAGGTGCTCTCTGGCTATTTTCATGTCCACGAGTGTCGTCATTCTGGAAATTTGATTTCCTTCCTGACTTACAAGAGTTAGTATTTTATTCTTGCAAAACAGACCGTTTCCTTGGAGCGTTCCTTTTGAGGAATGCTTCACAGCGTAATGCAGCGTGGTGATCCGACTGGATGTGTGTATCCCGTCAGTTAGCACACTGTATTAAGCTACACAAAGAGATTGATCTAACCCAGAAGTCCTCGGCTCGAGCCCCCAATTTGTAAAGAATATTTAATCCAGCACTACAGCCAAGTCAATGCCTGGTCAGGGATGCTGAATGAAAAACCCTTATTGATATATCTTGATGTCCAAGTTCATACTCTGGATGACAACCCTCATATAAGACCCCTCTCTCAGAATCCCCCTGACCCCACTGAGCCAAGAAGTAGTTCTGTTTTGCAAGTTTAGAAGGTTTATTTGAGAAGTAAAGCAATGTATATCTATCACACTTTTATAGGAATTAATAATTAATATCACACTTAAAAATATGAGCAGTAGTGAACAATGAATAATGTTCTAATAGTAAACTGATTTGGCTACTCAGGAATAGTATAACAGATAAGGTAGCAAACTTAGGAATAGGAACTGAAGAACAAGGTGGTAACGAATGTTTTATGTAAACTCAGATGGGTGCAAGATTCAATGGAAATGCAGTACAGAAAATACTCAATATGGTTTCAACAAAACAATGTAACCCCTTTTCTCTGGCAATCCACCCCCCCCCTTTATGCAATGTAAGGAAATGGGAGGAAAAGCACACAGTTCAGGTATACAATCACAATGTAATTCAGTTCAGTTTCCCCCCCAGCACGCTTAAAGAAAACAGATAGGAGTTTTGAAAACAGAACACAGGCCCAAATGCTTTAATATGGTATGCAAGGAAGAGAAAAGTAGGCTGAAAAAGGCTTTTAATTCCTTTTAGGAGTTCAGGTGAGTGGTATCTAGTTAATATTAGCTCAGGCTCACTCTAACAATGATTCAGGGATAGTTTTTATGAGGCAAACGATTTTTTTCAGAGGAAAGCAAAAGCAGCTATCTTTTTGCAAGTGGAGAAATTTTCAAATCGCGGCAAAATTTGCGAATGCGTGTTTCGCGATTGCGGCAAAACTATAAAGAATAGGAATGCGGTTCGTTTAAAAGCTGAGATTCTAAGCTTTCAGAAGAAAGTTACTGCATGTCTCTAGGACAAACGGTCGCGGAGATATGAGCGATTTTGTGAAGGTTGTTTTTTGGATTTGCAACTTGAAAAGTTACTCAATTTGACAAGTGAAGCTTTGAAAATGACATGTGTCAGTTGTGCAGCTGCAGAATTAACAAATGACAGCGGTGCAGCTTGCAAAGGACAGTTCTACTTAGATTAAAATAGCTTGGATTAGATTTATATTAAAACTAAGAGATTTGGTTTCGCACAATCTGATCTAATTACTCACAAAATATTTTAGAAGATCTGGGTCGCGCCACGGACGGTCTCGGCACACAGCGTCTGGTCTCTGGAACTGCTCTCTGTCCTGGACACCGGTTTTCTGGCCACGGACAGTCTTTCTGGGTCAGCACTGCACTCCTGTCCTGGGTTCTGCTAGGCACCGGTTTTCTGGGTCGGGTCCTCCCTTCTCTTTGGATATTTCTGTCACCGGGTTCTTCCAAAAGTTCTTGGCAAATTTCAGACAGCTCGCCCGGCTGTCTGAAGAGTTCAGTTGCAAAACGATTTTGAGGCCTGTTGACAAATACTCTTGCTGGCAGTGGCCTTTTTGGTTAAGGTTCTGTAGACTCTGTTTATCTTGGAGTCTAAGTGTTGGCTCTCTGAAGGTTGATGGAGGTAAGGTATGGAATTTTGGCAGAGCTTCCAGCTGCAAGTGGAAATTGAATGTCCCTATCTGTCCTGACTGTCTGCTTTTATCTGTTTAGAATGTGGGTGTGTGCTAGCATCACTGAGCCAGCCTCTCTCTCAGCTTTTAATTGGTCAAATTTCCATTTCTCACTTGATTGGGGAACTGAAGTGTGTATCAGCGTGATGTCATTTTACAGCCTGCAGAAAGTCCACTCCTCCTGTCAACTTGCACACAAATCTAGATTTGAACAAAATACATATTTGCACAAGTATGCAGTGGTTTAAAATGACATACACACACGAGGCATTACTGATGATAGCCCCTGTTCTGACTCTGGCGTTTCTAGGAGCTTGCATCCAGAAATGGCAACCTTTTGCGCGTTTTAGGCTGGTTCCCACTATCGGATTTTCTTCCAACTTCCTACAAATGTACACAGCCTGTCCATACTTATACCAATGAATTTTCATTTGTCTAGCTGAAACACAGTGTCTGTAATATTAATAATTAGCAGGGTTTTGTCCCAGAATATCCCACAATTTCGAGTTTGGGCTTGAATCGAAGGTACATTTTTTAAATGAAGGCTCTCAAAGTTATACATTCCTGTCATTTGATTACAAAGAGTTATCAGTGTTTCTGTAAAATATATATTTTGCTTTCAATTCAGTTCTCAGAGTGTTGGAGTCCGCCTCCAAGACTTGGGTGGGTCAGTCACATGTGTCTTCTGGCAGGCAGGGCTTTGTTGACAGGAAACAGTCAAAATCAACATATTCCTTTCAGAGGAAAGGGGCCATTGTGTGGTCTCTGGGAAGCTGAGATCAGGAGGCCAGGGAGCCACTTTGCATTTAATTAACAGAACCCTGTGATTTCCTGGCTTCTTGTGTTGAGTTCTGAAGTGTCAAGAGTTCTCAGGACAGGCAACCCCTTTGAACTTTTAATTAAATAAGACCCCTTTCTTTGCACTAGACAGTTTTGCAAGACAGCTCTCCTGTCAGAGTTTAGACCGCTAGCGCCACCCTCAGGATTTTGTGGTTACTGCATCCATCCTTGGGATTTTTTTTTAGATTGATTAATTTCAGCAAGTGATATTACATGGAGTATATTGTCCATGTTCAGGACATGGCATTGGTGTGTTCCTGCAGTAAAGTAATTCTGTGCCCATGATTTTGCCATATTTGACATTCAAGAAAAATGAATTCCCAACAGTTATGGGTTGGCTTTTGGCAATCAGCATTGCCCCTCTGTGCTCACAACATAGGCAAAATGGGATTTTCCTGTGCATTTTCTGGGGAGCTCTGGCCATCATGATGTTTTCAATGCCAGTATTGCACAGTTTTTGTGGTAGGGCTTGGATGCATGGATAAAAACATCCCACAGTGTGCATGGCCACTGTTGCATCCTACTTGCCTGCATTCACCCACCCCCAACCCCTCCCCTTTAGTCAGGCAAGTATCTGTCTCATCCACCTCTGGCTACCACACAATCACTCTCCCAGACGCACCCTAGAACTTTCCCATACAGGACCCACAAATGAATGTGAACTCCCTTATTTATATATGCATTTTTCTCATTTGTTTATGTATGTATTGATATATACATAATGTTGAATCAATATCAGCAAACAAGGAAGAAAACAACACATTTTTCTTTACATTTCTCTTACTTAGTGCCAGAGAGTGGAATCAAAAAGGTCACATCAATTAACATTACTAGAAATTACTTCACATTGGGGGTACTTGGTTGTGCTTCCATACCAATACCAAGTGAAGGGCTGCAACTCCCATCATCCCTCCCCATTGAGCATACTAATACCAAGTGAAGGGCTACAACTCCCATCATCCCTCCCCATTGACCATACTGGCTAGGGATGATGGGAGTTGTATTCAAAAACTGTTGTGATCCAGTGGCTCTCTGGATGTTCTGCACTTAAACTTCGATGAACCCGCCTTCATGGACTATGATGCAAGTCTGATCACAGTTGCACAATCAGAAAGAATGTTGATCACAGACAATTCTAAACATCAGCGAGTACCATGGTATGCTGACATATTCATACCAAGTTAGACCATGTTCTGCAACCTGTGGCTCCTTATTTGTTTTGAACTACAACCCCCATCATCCCTCCCCACTGATTATAATGGGTAGGATTGATGGGATTTCTATTGAAATTCATTTGATGAATAAGGTCATCACTTATCAGAATGAGCGTTGCTCAAGAGCAAACAGGAAATCAAAAAGGTTCACATCAATGAGGATGGGAGTTGTAGTCAAACAAATGTGGCAAGCCAAAGGTTGTACATTACAAATCACATCCACAACTACAAGAAAAGTACAGTTTGGTATAGTCCGGAACCCTGTCCCCTGCACAATTCCAAATTTCATCCCTGAAACCAATTAATAATAAAGAGAAAGGTCACCAACCCACAGTACTATTCTATCAGTACAAATGCAAATTAATGGCATTATTTGTCAGAATGTGTTCAGTTCGCAGACATATGGGTGCATGTGCTTCTAATGTCAGCAGGATGCACAAGTAAAAAGGTTTGGTACACGCTGGTGAGAGGAATTATTAATCTGCAACGTGACAGAAGGCAAATGCATTTCTCTGGTAGAAAGGGAAAAAACCTGCAATATGGCAGTTATGCTGTACGAAAATGCACATAACTAAACAACTCTCAAAATATATGGCTTATCTGGATGGCCAGGGGAGGCATACCATGCATTTTCAAAGAACTGCGCACATGTTATTTCACAAGCAACAGCAAATCCCCTCTGCTCTCGAAGTGTTAGGTGAATTGCTGCCCCAAACGTACATACGCTTTGACCTAGGTATTGACCCCATATTGCCTATTAATGCTTTTGTACTTGTCAATGGTTAAACAAAAGCCACTGAATAAAATACAATAACAAGAATAAGGCCCATTAAAAATAACATTGGATGGGTTGGGATTTGAATCCAGCTCCAAGGGTTCCCCCCTTTCGGAATTGAGTGTCCAAAACAATTTAAAATCAATGCACGAGCACCTAATTTATAAGATAGTCCAGCACCGTCATACATTGCATTATATGCTTATAATATAAAAACCTCTAATTTCCAAGCAAGGATGCATCAGCCTGTAGCTACAGATAAAGCATTCCTGTTAACTTTGACAGAGATATATTTCATACATGTTCATTCCAACTATTTCCTTTGGCAGCCATATTTTCTCCAGCATAATTGGAAATAAACAGAACATTACTGAAACTTTCCATATTGTATTATGTATGGGGGTAATGTGTTTACTGAAAACCAAAAATCGTGATGCGTTCATAAAATGCATTTCTATCTGAGCAACATGGCTATCTGTTAGCCTTGCCTACTTTGTTAAATAGTTTTTTTTAATGAAATCTTTTTGTTTTGCTTTACCTGAGGTGTGGTCACATTATCAGTATTGTTACTGCATTGTGCATAGCAACTGTGCTTGCAGTACCATGAAACCAGTAGCAAAGAGCACAGAAAAATCAAAAATCGATGTATTATTTTGTTCAACACGAAAAATACTTGAAAATATTTAATTGCAAGCTGCAAAACATATCTGATGTTTATAAAAACAAAAAGAACACAAGTTCAGGCCAACATTGATAAAACACTAACCAAGGTTGAGTACTAAATTAGGACATGCGGCAGTAGAACATGTTATGAAAAAAGCACTGATATCCCTTTATCATTTCACAAAAGCCTGTCTTGTTCAAACATGCAAGTTCATATCTAAGCGACAGATAAAGACAAGATTAGCTTCAATTCAAATATAAACATACAGGACGTTTTGCTCCACTATTCCTACTGATTACATACATAACGTAATTATCTGTTAGACTGTGATTGGCTAACAGGGAAAAAGGGGTGGGACTTAGACTTGAAAAAGGAGCTGATTCAGCAGCCTGAAGGAATTTCTGAGATTTCGTCAAAGGCTACGCTGTTGTGAACAATGAAGGGGAAGAGCCGAGAGGACTACTCGTCCACACATTCCCGACCTGCCTCGGTAAGTAAGTAAGCACATTTATTTGAGTAAGAAAAGACTGTCATTCTAGTTTTTAGGCTCTTCGCCAATTTTCACAAATTGCAATTCTTAATGCTTGCTTCAAATGTTTGGAGGCACAAGCACCACACAGCTTTCTGAGGGCTTCACCTGGAGGCAGTAAACTGCTCATGGGGCAATTTTTAACGATAGCAATATTTTGGGGTTGAAATAAGTCCTTTTTTACCATTTTTTTCTACGCATATTTTTGATCCATGCTTTTTTTAGGCTGTTCGTAGTTAACTGCCGAAAGAAGCCATGGACTTTTTGACAGAGCTTTTAGCACTTTCCATTTTATGGGTGATCCAGAGGTTGGTTTGTGTAAGCTCACATGTTCCCTCACTGCAAATCCACCGCATCATAATTGTGAGTATGATTTTATGTTGTACTGTGCCACAACTGCTACATACACGGTTGGGAATGGTAGTAGGTATGATATGATTGGTTAGTTATAAAGCGCTTAATACCCAGAGGTTTCTAAGTGTGGACCAGGGGATCGAACCTGTGTTACTCAGTGTCATCTGGCTTCCAAGGCGAGCACATTGCCCCTGAGCTATCCCCCCAAGTAGGTAGTTTTAACATTTTAGAAGAGTAGGATGTTGGGAATCTACTCCACTACTTTATTGCTAATATTAAGAAATGTATATTACTTGATTATTCTATTTTTAATTGTCATATATTATATCTACAAGAGAACAAGAGAACAAGAGAACACAAAAATGCTAAACAAGCAAGTGACAGCATTATTAATGTGTTTCTATTTATGAATATGAAAGACACTGGGTCTCATCATAAGCTTGGCAGTATCCTGCCAGAATTACCGGTGGGATACCGGAAAATGGTATTACCATTCCTGTCGCGTGGTATGCATGGAATTACTGGCATATTACAGGTGGTGGGAATAACAGTAAATCACCATTCCATGGAGTCCGGTAGGACTCCATGGGGCGGATTTCCTGTATTACCGGCACTGGTAATAACGGTGCCGGTAATAACAGCTGTTTTTCACCAATGGGGGGGCCTGATTTACCTCCAGCTGTTGGCTTGAGGTAAATCAGGCTACCCCACCGGCAAGTTTGTAGTTTTTCGGTTCGAAAGCGTGCTGGTAGATGGAATTACTTGCATGTTAATTCCGGACCGGCAAACTTATAATGAGGCCCATGTTAAAAATGCAAACACTTGTTGATTAGTGCTAAAACTGTGTAGGGAAGATATTGATAACATCTAATGTTTATCATACACACAAGGTTCATAAGTAGTGATACATAGATTCACCCAGAAGGGGGACTCATTAAAATATTGCTGTCCAATAGTAAGCCTGTCCGGTGCTTTGGGCTAGTAGTTTCTCTTGCACTAAAGCGCAGTGACACAACTTTCTACAGAGTCTTGTTTCGGGTAAAGCACTATTCTCTTCTGCAAAACCTGCTTAAGCTCCGGATGGGCATTTACACTGCCTTTGTGGTGGAGGTTAGGCTCTGGCATGCAGGATATTATGTAATTCATGTCGTACATCATCATATGTCACAACAACTTGGTTCAGCTAAAACTATGTGCATGAGCAGAACAGATACCATCTAACACCACCCCATGGTGAGAGTGAGGAAGTGCCATTAGTTTCTGATTAGGCCTACTGGCAATGGGAAGAAATAAATAAATAAGCACATTCACCAGAGATGGTTCACTGAGATACAGGGTCTTTATGCAAAGGAAGCATCAAGTGTGGGCCAATATTACAAATGTTGATGACAAATACTGTATCATTTCCGTTCACAAAAAAAGCGAATGTGGACAAGTTGACTGATCTATTCAACTACAGATGTACTGCAAATGTTCTGCTTATAGGTAAACATATTGTAAACGTATATATCAAACAACTTCAGAAATGTAGCAAAGATAACCACTTTTTCCATGGCAAGTGAGCTGGGTGTTCTCTCTGACAGCCCTTTAAGATAAGTAGCGATACCCTGGAGATGGATGGGGATGCAGATTTTATTCATCCATCAATAATCAAGACGACACAAATAGTTTGGCAAAGTTCATCTGTTTTAATGTCAAGTATCTAAAACAGGGAGAACAACGAACATCAACAATCGCTGGATCCTCTGACTCTCCTTACGTCATAAAAAACTGGGCTTTTATACCCACAATTGGTCGTCATTGACGTTTTGACCTAAGTCACTACCAACGTCATCCTACGTGGCAAACTACAAAAACCTAACGGAGGGTGTGATTGGGTCTAAGTGTATTTCTAAGTATAGGCTCTATATCTGTATAGAGCAGTGGAGGAAGGTGATAGGACACTTAACATCAGGTGGGGCAACTGAGCCCTCCCCTCAAAATGGCTACTATGGATGTCACTAAATGTACAGCGTCCCATTGGCTACACAAGCTGTAGGACCCTTAATTATGCGATCCCCTACAATTGGTTAGCTCCTAACCCCCGTTAGTACTTTTCCACGGGGGTAAGGAGCTAAATTGGTGAGAAGCTTGTCTAGCACCAGCTTCCCACCAATTAGCATATCATCCATCATCACCTCAATGGTCCGGTGTCAATTAGTGTTTGAAGTTTGGCCTTGAGTCTGTACTGTGCTCTGAGAATTTTTAGGGAGTGTGGGCACCAGCCGGCCTCCGTGCGTAGGTGTGACCACCTCGACCGTCCAACTTCCCTTTACCACGTCACTGGAGACCATAAAATCAACCTTTTTGTGTATTTGATTTTATTCTCCAATAGTCCTCTTACATCTTTTGTTTTTGATAACCTCTCTGAACACGAGTCTCTGTTCTTTCATACTAATTGTATCCAATGTCAGCCAATTCCAGTTTGATAAGACATTGGCCTTTTTGGCTCAGTCAACTCCTTAGCTGAGTTTTTATTCTATTTAATTCAATTGCTATCTTAACTGCAACTCTAAAATGAGGCCTTCTTGTTTTGTTCAGTACTGCTTCTATGCGTAGTGGAAACATCCATCCTTTACTTGTCCATATGTATCTATATATATATATATATATATATATATGTTGGCGCTTGCCGCGGTCTAACTATACAAAAGCATGTGGCTAGCTTCATGATTGCTTTGCTGCTTGCGTTTCATTGCACCTGTACAAGTTTAAGCTAACTAAGTATCTTCATCAAGTCTGTGGCATACCTTTCTTCACCTTGATCCCAAGATGTCACTTATCCTTGATACTTTCTTGATGGTTTATAAATCGTCTGCATCCTCTGGTCTGTTTATCTCTTCTATGGGTGTCAATTCGATTTTGTATGACGTCACCATTCATCTTTGCCTTTTAGTTTCTCTGCTTCTTCAGGAATCTCCTTCAAATGGCCATCATATTGTCTTGTATGTCGGTATGGTTTCCTTAATGGGTACTTTACCTCCCATATTCTCTTAGGTATAGGTATTCTTATGGGTACTGCACAGAGGCCACACTCTTCTCTTTGTTGGTTTAACTGTTCTGTGTATGTCACATACTTTGGTTCATACTTTTCAGGTAATGAAGGCAGGGCAGTTGGAGTGGGGGTACTTGGCTCCTCCTCTACACATGCAATCAGGTTTAAGACCCACTAGGAACACAGAGGGCCTCATTACGAGTTAGGCGTTAGTGGTAAAAAGTGGCAGAAATGCAATTACCACCACTTTTTTTGCTCTTCCGAATTACAAACTGGAAGTAATTCCTATGGCGGTAATTTCTCCAGACGGAATTAGTACTGGCGGGATTACATACAGGGACCCCTACTCCACAAGGACCTTCAGAGTATAGCACAGCAGCTGCAAAAAAGGAACCCACCAGGGCCAAGGCAGAGGAGACATGTGGCACGGAGGCAACCCAGTCCCCAGGTTACACCATCTTACTACAGCATGTCATCAGTTTGCTGATATGTGCCCACAGCACAAAAGTACAGGATTGATACCAGAATCCGCCGAGGTAGTATGGCTGTCTGTATATTCATCCCACTCTCGGTGTAAGGCATTGAAGGTTAGACGGTCTGCCGGTTTAGGTGATAAAGTATAATGAACTGTACATCTGTCAGTGCCCAGGAAGCTTCCTGGGGCGTGTCAATAAGGGTTAAAGGGATCAAAAAGGGGGTGGAGGTTCATGCTAAAGATACACCTTTCCCTCGTAGGAAAATTCTTCATGGGGCATGTTAAGGGGGTTGGGGTCCCAACAAAACACATGTAGCAAGAAGATTCCTGTGCATGCCAATGAAAGTGAGGGGAGTGACAGGCAGGAGGGGTGCGGGTTGTGCCAAAGATAAACATTGCAAATGTAGCAAGAAGCATCCTGGGGCATGATCCACATGGCCTTGCTAACACTCCATGCTATGCCCCCACCACACTTAAGCAATTTGGCCATGTGTCCCAGAATGAATGGGACAACATTACAAACTGTATTCTGTTGCTAGAACACACCCTCTCCCACCACTCAGACTTGATAAAGGGCCCAGGTGGTTACCCATGGAAGCTGAAAGGAAAGCACCCCACCATTCCTAGTAGTATATCACTGTCTGGTGACATATGATATGCCATTCAAACACACTGTCATAGGCACACATCAAATACGCCCCAATGCCCACATAAAAGCCAGCACAGGTTGCAATATGCCATGTATGGTGGACAGGAGAGTGGGTGTCACTTAGGGAGCACATTCCAATTCCGTAATCCCCATCAGCTACAGAGTCATCTTGCTCTGTGCCGATATCTGTGTACATATGGGGCTGCAGAGATCTGAAAGAACATTTTTGAGAGTGGAGATGTTGCCCTTGATGGTTCTGGCGGAGCATGGGCCAACCTGTTTGGAAGAGCCCTTCATGGAGTTGACAACTCTGGTGCCTTCTTCAGGAAGACAGGAGCGAAGGAGGAGGGTGAGCGGTAGGGAGGGCAGGGGGTATGGTTGTGTTGGAAGAGTGTGTGTCAAGGATGTTCAGTATGTCCAGGTTTTTTTAAAAAGAAGTGAGAGGCGTGTGCATTACAAAGGGACTGTGAGTAGGAGCAGAAGATACTGCTGATGGGTTGGCATGTTCCCTTGCAGAGTTTAGCCATGATGCAAAGCACAAGAATGCAAGAATACAAATACTCACCTCTTGCACTCCTGGCAGGATCATGCTTGATGGATCAATACACAAAGGGCGATGTCAGAATGGAAAGCTGGCCACTGAGGCAACTGCTATGGAAGACATAAGCATTCAGCACAAAGCAATGTCATATAGCAAGCAAGGATAGAAGCATGCTAAATGTAAGATGCAAATAAGAAGTGCATGGTCAATGCAGACTTCATTGTGACAGCATACAATTGGTCAAATACTGCATTCAATTGAATGCAGCAGTACCATGCACCCAGCTGCGGTCAACTTGAGGCTGCAAAGACCATGGTGCACCCTGCATTGGACATGCATGTGAAAACACCAACACCACTAAACGTAATGTGCTGGTTCACAACATATCATCCTAAAAATGTGCATCAATGTTCTCATGGTTGTGGCTTGTAACTGGTGCTGCACACCATAATTAGGGAACCCTAAGCAAGAGATGCCAAATGTGCCGTTGATCCTTAACCCCACAAACATTGCAAGGGATGTAAAGTGTCACACAGTACACATGGTCAAAGTGCAATGAGACACACACCAGCACAACCATCAACACCTGTCACAGGCCACAAACAGTTGGCCCTGTAACCCACTCCCAAACACCTAAGAAAGGCCCACACAGTTTGAACTCCCATGATTTTGAATATGAATCCAGTGGCCCCACCAATCCATACAAACAACACCATGCCCAGACCTATCACCAAAACTACACCCTGTGAACCATGCAGCCATGAAGAATGACTGGTGCCCCACAAGACAAGTCAATCCCAAGTGATCACAAACAATGCAAGACTCCCAGCCATACACCACACAAGCATCGGCAAATGCCCTTCACTTACCTGCACATGGTACCCACCTGCTTTGCATACGATGCACCCCATCCGGAGACGCATCCCCTAAATGCAATGACATGCATAGTAACAACAGAAAGAATATGCACATCCATGAAAATACATGAATTGATCCTCAAACTATGCATAGAGCACCCACTGCAGAAGCACCACAGGATGCAAGAGGGTGACAGGACATAGATTGTGATCTGCCCATGAGTGCAGCATACCACAACTGAGAGAGGGAGTGAGAGTGACACTGAGAGGGAAGGTCAGGTCAAACACACATCAAGGAGTACCCTGCCTGGATTGGAGATGGCCAACAACATGCACTACACCACAGTAGGTGCGTCCATAGATGAATTGACCGAGGTAGGTAACACAGTGACACGAGTACCACTAAAATAACCACCATGGTAGCATGCAAAGCACATATAAGTTAAGTTACACATGTAGAAAACTTGGTGACCAATGACGCATGCTCAACATGCAAGACAGTGCTCATGCTTACCAGCTGACTGTGCCAGCATGGTGTGAATCCCACATCACCTTGACCCGGACTGTGTCTCCAAATTAGGGACAGGAGGGACAGTGCCTGGTGGAGGGCATGGGGAGCATGGACGTCAAAGTGTGAAGGGTGTCTGCCCTGGGGAAGCAGTCACCACCAGATGACGGATTACTGAAACAACATTGGAGAAGACGATACAACAGGCATAGTGAAGTCCCATTCACACAGCACACATGTGCGAGGAAACACTGAACCCATAGTTACCTGCACATGCCATCCTGTGCACCACCATGCAAACATGCAAGTTGACCTCACTATGCACACCTGCATGTCCACCACTGCAAACGTCATGTCCTTGAGAGGTTAACAGCACAACTCAAGGAAAAGATAAGTAAAATAATAAAAATAAAACCTGCAAAGGGCAACTCAAAAATAAAATCCCAACATCCGGGCCTGGGGTCAACTAAAGTATCAAAAATTTGACAAAATGTCCATCATGGACCCGGGAGGAACAGGGTGCATGTCAACTTCCACATGGGTGGACGTTAACAAAACATATTCCCCTCCATGGGCTCACGGACCGCACTGCTATGGTGGACCAGGAGGCATGTCTCTGCTGGCACCACCATTCTGCGTTGAATCCGAAGGTGAAAGTGGTACTCGAGGCTCACCATGCAATGCCCTGGCCTGGTCCTCCGTGGTAGCGGCCATGCGTGACACTGATGAATGCACCAGCAGACTGAGGGCTTGGAGGTCACCATGCACAACCTCATGGGTTGCACGGAGTTCCTCAGTGATAGTTTTCCTCAATGATAGCATCTCCTGGCGGAACAGTCTACTGCAGGCTGCTCTTACTCATGGATTACAGCTCTGTGGGCCAACATCTCACGCCTCAGGGCTTCCCTGTGTGCCCGACCGTCTGGAAGCAGGGATGCATGCAGAGACCGCAGATCTGCCCGTCGGCCCCTGATGTTGGCCTCCATGTGCAGCCTGTGGGAGAAGCATGTGGAACGCATGACCTGCAGCTGTTGCTTCACCTGTGTTGCTTGGGGGATCATGGAACTGCCCACCCTACTTATGCCCTTAGCCAAACTCTCATAGGTAGCACCCTGTCGGTATGCAGAACGCAACAGCTGCTGCTCCCACACTGTTTCCCAGGCTGCACACATCTCCCACCCCTGCCTGACCCAAGGGAGCCCTGGCTGCAGGACTGCAACCCTCCCTTGGTCATCTGCCCCAGGACCAGAAACCGATACATGGGAGTGTGGCCTTGCAGCCTTGCAGCCATAACCACCACAGACGGGTGTGACACCACTGACTGACTTTGTAAAGGCACCTGACCCTCTGAAGACTCAGGCCCCAACTGCTGCACCCATTGGTGCACTCACCTCCACTAGCATTGAGGACTGCACATCCGGTTCAGCATCAGAGCTACTGGAGTCCAAAGAGTCCGATTTATCTGTTACAAGGCGCAGGATGGTCTGTAGCACCAGTGGATTCTCACGGCCTGCTTCACCACGTTCTCCACTGGTGGTCTGAAGTGCCACAGACTCTTCTTCCTCCTCTTCCTCCTCCTCCTCTGCATCTGGTGCCTCCTCACCTGCACATGGACAGAAAAAGACATGTGGAGTCATGTGCAACATGTCTACAGTAAACATGTGTATCACATTGCTGTCATGCAACAAAAAGCAGGGCATGTCACCATAAGAGAAACAGCATCCACACACTATGTACAAGAAGCTATCTGACCGTGGCATGTGCAGACTGGCAACAACATTCCCTGCTCAGGACCCTGCTGCCAGTGGACACATTGCCAACAAACAGGGTTGTTAAAAAGCACACTGTGGCACACTGCACAGCTAACTGTTGACTAATACCAGTGAAATGGGCATGGTCATGTGGCTCTGTGACGTGCAATTACATTACATGGCAACAGGCAGACACACATATCCACATCCAAGTCCACATCCATCACATGCCACACCAGTGTTGACACGGTACAGGGATTGTACACAATGGGAACATGACGTAAGTCTGTGAAAAAGGAAGCCATCCCAGTTCATGTATGGCTGTAAGGATACCACCTAGCCAAGGTCTGTGAAGTGGAGACAGTAAGTCAATGGAGTTGTAGATAGAAACAAGTACAGTGACCCACAAGAGGGAGAGGGGAATGGACCCATGGAGTGTGTGCCTTACAACAATTTGACTCATGAGTAATTGCCATAGCGGGATGTGCAGAGTTTAAACATATGCACACTCACTCAGAGCACACCGTAAAGTGTGTTGGTTGTCATCTTGGATGTTCTATGTAGCATGGAAGCACCTACGTGCATGTGTGAAAAGAGAATCTATACCCTGCAGGGCATGAAGTGTAATTCGTATTTCGGACACAAGCACATGTTTAGCAGAGCAGAGTCACTGACATCAAAGATACAGCTAACAAGAGGGCATGTTGTGGTATCATGTTGCGGATGTTGGGTGGGCATGCTAGTGGGGGATGAGTACTGTCATACGGCCATGTTCAACTGATGTACAACACATGGGTTGTATCCATTCTTGTGTACAGGGGACATGAGTCAGTACAGCACAACATGATTCACCCGCGGCAGTCATTCAAATGCAGCCAGATGTGCACCACAATCATACATCTTGGTGATACTTCACTGCACGTACTTAGGATGCACAATCTTGGTCACTTACCGGACGCGTCCTCATAATTTTCCGGGCCTCCCACACCTTGCACCTGCTCCATTAGAATGAATTGGCTCATAGCCTTTTCATGCTCGGACAGCTTCTCCTCCTCTGGTGACCCTCCTCCAGTTGCCAGAGCAGAGGCGAGGTTGGCACCCAGCTTGGACTTGGTGCGACGGGTGAGGTCATTCCAGTGCTTCACTACCTGTGCAGCAGTGTGCTACTCAAACCCTAAGGTGTTGATCTCATCCGTGACATGAGGCCAATGCACCATATGATGAGCAGGTGTTATGTGTGCTCCCCGGTTGCTGGCACATGACACGGTGGTGCATGGTCCTGTAGTCCATGAGGATATGGAGTTCTTCATCGTGGAGGTTCCTCCCTCTCAACGTGCCAGTGTCCTGTGCCGCGCCATTGGGTTGAGCCTGTTCCTGCTGTATAGGCTTTGCCTTCTTGGAATGAGGTGTTGGTGTTGCCCCTGTGTGTCTGGGTCCACTCTGGGGTCCAGATGACGGACCACTGGTGGCCTGGGGCATGGCATTACCCCCTGGGGCTGAGACAGCTGCTTCTGCTGTACGTCCCTTACCCTTTTTGGCTGGGGCAGCTGCTTCTGCTGCACGTCACTTACCCTTCTGGGCTGGGACAGCTGCTTCTGCTGCACATCCCTTACCCTTCTGGGCTGGGACAGCTGCTTCTGCTGCACATCTGTGGACCCTTAGGGTTGGGACAGCTGCTTCTGCTGCACATCCCTGAACCTGTGGGGCTGGGGCAGTTGCTTCTGCTGCACGTCACTGGACCCTTAGGGCTGGGACAGCTACTTCTGCAGGAGGTCCCTGACTCTGGCCACCTCTGCCCCCTTTCCCTCTTGGGGGCTTTCCACTCATGTTCCAGGTGTAAGGGAAAAATGGAAGGCACACCAAGCAATTGTCCTGGGCAATTAGAGCGAGGGGGCAGTGTACGTGATGGAAGACGTACTTCTGTGGTCCAGCAAGGTGTGAAAAATATGGTATGCGTAACGCATAGGCAACCCAAGAAAAAATAGATGCGTACGCGAGACCAGGATAACTTCTGGAAAAAGAAAAAAGCAGTACATGATACGCGGTGGATCCCCAACAACATAAAAAATGCATACGCAAACCTCAGAAAACTACCCAAAAGGTAAGAATAGAAGTATGCGATACACAGGGGCACCCACAGTTGGAAAAATGTGTACGTGACTCACCGTTTGCCTCGCAAAAATCAAAAGTAGAAGCGCATATGCGAAAAGGCAAATCCCCCACCAAAATAAAAAGTGAGTATGGTCCCTGAAGTGAACGGATTGCATGGCAACACAAAATACGCAGTACTCCACTCATCCGTCTCCTCCCCTTCGCAGGCACGTTCGGAGTTTCTTCTACACATACTAATGTATCCCCGATCATGGCATGCTCAATGCCTGCGTGCAGTGCGTGTCACGTAAGTTACGCGCTAAGGGCCTTTCCTTGGATTTAATGTGTCCACGCTCATTTTTTACACGCAAAGACATGTTACTCTGTTTCCGGCTGCCAACATAGATATACTCAGAAGATCCATGCTCCTGCCTTTGTGCCTTTTTACCTGTCTCCTACTGCCCTGTGCTGCCTCCTACTTAGCCACCTGCTGCTGCCTGTCCAGTGTCTGTGCCTGCTATCCACCTGCACTGCATTTGGAGTGGCTGCTCTCCAGCTATTGCCTATGCTCGTGTCCTTGGCCCTGTGACCACCTCAGCTGCTTCATCGGACTCCCACAGGGCCATTCCACCACCACCGCTCCACATTTGAGCTGGACCACCTTGCCCACTCACACCTGCCTCGGGGGTTTAAATGTATGCACCGTCATTATCAGACCAGAGCAGCAACCCCACTGCAGTGAGGCAGAGGGCTGTCAACTTCACCACCAGGGAAGTTGACATCCTGTTGGAGAAGGTCCTGGAGCATTATGATGTCCTCTTCAACACTGTGATTCAATCTGGCAAGGAAGGATGTCAGCAGATTTGGGACGGGATAACGGATGCCATCAATGCGGAGGGGGTGGCATCCCACACCTTCAAGACTGTGCACAAGAGCTGGGAGGACCTGAAATCCAGGACCCACAGCAAGGCCCTGCGCTACGTCCAGGCCGGTGCCCCGCGGAGTTGCACTATGCGCACAGGTGCCGGATGTCAGCTAACAACATGTGGTTCCTGGAGAAGTTCTACATGGCGCTGCACACCCATGTCTCCGAGTTACGTGAACGTCTGGAGTCGACTGGTGAGTAGCCATGTGGTGCAATGCTCTACGGTGCATGTGCTCTGTGCATGTTGCAGCATGTCGGCAGTGACCCCCTTACGCTTGTAGCAAGTATGCTTCTGAGACGGATGTCTGCGTGCATGCCCCAGACATTGCTATCCATGTGTGCATTCAGACCGATATGTATTTTGAATGAGCTATCACTTGCATTGTGTGTTGAAGTGCTGCCTTTTAGACCGTGCACATGCAATGTTACTTGTATCTGAGACGTGCCAGGGTGATAAGTGTGACAGTTGAGGTAGTGTTGCCCATGTCATGTGCATGCATCATGTTCATGTTCATGTGTATGTGCCAAAGATGGAAATGTGTGACTGGGCATCACTCACACCTGGATGCAACACGTGTATTTGGATGTCTGGCTTAGTCAGGTAGAGGTATTACAGTCAACAGGACTCTGATGTAATTGGCCATCACACTACTTGGGGCCTCTCAGTTGATGTTTGTGCATGACATGTGTATGTGCTTGTTGCTGTAGCAGGCTGACATGGCCATGTGCAAAGGATGCATGTGTGTGTAGCATACAAAGTTGATTGGTTGTGACAGTGGCAAGTAGCCTGATGTGTATGTGTGGAGTGATGGCTAGGCAGGTGTCTGCATGGATGTGGATTGCAGGTCCGTGTGTGGGTGTGGAGGTTGATGGTTGTTCCCTTGACTAGTCATGTTCATGTGAATGTCGGTGTTGCCATACACAAATTGCTGTAGTACACTGATGTTTCTGTTCTGTGTCTCCTTTTCCACAGTTGCATCTGATGAAGAGGGTGGAACCAGTGCTGTGGAGCATGGCAGCAGGGATGCCTCCACCAGACAGAGGCGCAAGGCCCAGCCACGCCCCCATGAAAGCTCATCTTCAGGGAGCGATGTGGCTATGGAAGCGCCAGTGAAATCGGGCATGGCTGCTGGGGGTAAGTCCAAGAAGGTTAAGCTGGGAGTGGACTCCATGGCAGAAGACGCCCCAGAGTTATCCATGTTGGCGGAGGGGGGGAGGTGGCCATTGCAACTCAGCCCATGGGGTCAAGTGGGGGAGTTGAGGTGGGCGTGCCTACTCCTGCCCTCTGCCAGGGGCATAAGGCTGTGCTGGCCACTGTGGAGGTGCCTGTGAAAATCTAGTCCCCGGGCCATTGGATGCAGCAGTATGCGCCTGCCGGGATGCCTCCGCCCAGACCCACCACCCGGTGTCGGCTGAATTGTCCCCTCAGACTGACACCCCCTTACCATCTGGTGTTGCCATCTGGGATTATGTGCTACCCCTGCAGGCCAGGTTGGTGAGGCGGACAGATGTCATTCATGATGATATGCAGGCTACTCATAGTCTTCTTGCACATCATCACAGTGAGCTATCCAACCTCATTGGCTGGCTTGCAACATGCCTGTTCCGTTTTGTGCTTCATGGGATGTATGCTGCAACCCCCTCCTCCTCTTCCTGCTTTGTGCACCATTTGTCCTCCAGGGTGCCTTCCGGCCCAGATACCAGCAGGCCCCCTGTGCACCAGTCCCACCCACATTGTCCAGTCTGGTGGAGCCAACATCCATGCCCTAATTGGGAGTCCGAAACACATCAGCTGAGGTGCTCACTGTGCCTAACCAGGCACTGACAGGGTCACCAGCAATGGAGGGAGAGCAGGCACCAGAAGCAGTGCACGTGCCGTACGCCCCCGGGTAGCGTCATCAGCTCGGAGGGCATACACACATAGAAGCCACCGGGCATTATGGCAGCAGGTGGCAACAAGGAGGAGGCTATCTTTTTCAGGGCAGACTATCCAAAGGAGGCAGGTGCGCGGTGTGAGGTGGGAGGCACAGGTGAGGGAGTTTGGGTGTGGTGACCAGTCTGGAGGGAGCTGCCTGGGGTGTGTCACAGGTGTGGGGGGCTGGGGGTGGTGTCCAGTCTGGCGGGAGCTGCCTGTGGGGGGTGTCACAGGTAAGGGGGTTTGGGGGTGATGTCCAGTATGGAGGTGGTTGCCTGGCGGGGTGTCACAGGTGAGGGGGCTGGGGGTAGTGTCCAGTCTGGAGGGGGATGCCTGTGGGGGGTGTCACAGGTGAGGAGGGCTGGGAGGGTGGTGTCCAGTCCAGAGGGTGGTACCTGGGGGGTGACACAGGTGTGGGGGGCTGGGGGTGGTGTCCAGCCTGGAGGGGGCTGGAGGGTGGGGTCCAGTCTGGAGGGGGCTGCCTGTGGGGTGTGTCAGAGGTGAGCGGTGCTGGGGGGTGGTGTTCCAACCTGGAGGGGGCTGTCTGGGGGGGCATCACAGGTGTGGGTGTGGGATGTATTAACCCACTTATGCTCTGCCCTGCGGCATCGCTGTGTCCTGGTGGTGCCAGAATCATCAAAATGGCCGCAAAACCCCTATGATCGCCAAAACCTATGAAAAATGCGCTCTACAAAGGACAAAAAGATGGCTGTCAAATCTACCATGCATGTTGTCAGTGGTGGAATGGAGACCTCACTCCTGAAACATGTCATTGGGCTGTACAACCAGTAAAAAGGAGCCCGCATGAAAAGCAGTGCTTACTGAAAGGAATCCGGAATCTTGTTTTTAAATCTTTTCTTGGTTGCTGAAAATACAGAAGCTGGTCCAAAACACCCACAGCAAAAGTTGCCTGCCTGTGAAATCTGTCAAAATCTGGGCGCAGTACCCTTAGCCGCCTGAATGACTGTTTTCAAAAGCCTGCATTAAAACTGTAAACTTGTACCATTAAGATCTAATGTCTGAAATCTAAGTGACCTGTTATCAAGAGTAACCTAGGTTGTAACTATTTAAACTTCATGGTTTAGAGTCTGGAATCAGTGTTCTGCTGCTTGTTTGAAAATTGCAAGTTTATTTTAAACAAAGAAAAATGTAACAAAATGACATTTAATTTAAGCATGACCCCAAGCCAAACCACAAACAACTTCCCCCACAGGGCCAGGCTCCTCCCTTCTGCTCTCTAGACCAGGAACGCACACCCTTGTGTTGATTAAGAGGGGAGGAGAACTTGGGCTGCTGTAGGAAGAGCACAATCGACTTCCTCCAAGGCAAGGAGATGCTAATCAGGAAGGATCGTAAATGGCCTCTGCCAGAAGGAAGGGGGGCGGGGATTGCTTCTGAGCTGCAAGAAGGAGAAGAAGGAGACAGACAGCCTTTTGTTTATTCACAATGGACAAAAAGCATATTTCTAAAAAGACTGATAATTTACTGTGTACAATTGTAAAAAATATGCAACCAAATTTTTTGCTGCACATTTTAAGAGGAGCCAGAACTCTGTGCTATGTTCTGGGAAGTAACTGTAGAAATTGTGGTTTTATACCAAATGTATTGATGTCAAAAGCATGAAACTACACACACTTATGCCCATATGCAATGCGCACAGTTGTACACATTTTTGGATAAACTAGATATTGTGTTCCAGCCCAAAAGGGCAGAATTCTCTCAAAAGCCGACAACAGATACTACAATGATGGGGCTTGGAAGAGCACTTGCTCCACAAAATATGTGATCTAGATATGTTATTGCTATAAAGTTTGCAAAATTGTAAATATGTATTATACTAAAAGTAGATTTCAGGTTCAAAAGCCAAGGGGAGGATTCTCTGACTCATAAAACCACATCATCATGGTGACACCCTGTTTTCTCCTCCAATCAAGGGACATGGGAGATTCTAACCTATATCCAGCCTAGGGTGCGCGCTTAGGATAATCCACCATACACACCCCTTTACCAAATGCATAAAAAGAGACAGCTGAGGACTTAGAAACACACACAGATCCACCCACTACCCTGATCCTGGCGAAGCACCCTGAAGGAGATCCATCCATATTCCTTGCTCCAGACTCCAGAAACTTGGCAAAGCAGAAAGGCCCACTCTATAGCTGAACCATTCTCAACTAGGCCTTAAACTTCTAGAACCAGAATCCCACAAACTTAAAGGGGAAACCAAAGAAGCACCCGGGCTGTGCTGTAACTGCTTTCCTGCTAAATAATTATCTTGAGAACCGAGAAGGGCAGATTAAACCCAATCCTGTGCCGTGCTCTGCCGTGCTGTGCCAATCCTGTCCAGTCCTGTCGTGCGGTGACCAGAGCGCCTTGCTGACTGCAGACCCTGTCCAGTCCGGTGTGCCCAGCAGAATTCCTATCCAGAAATCTTGACTGACCAGAATTCCTGACGGTTCTGTTCAAACATATATAGTGATTATCCATAGTATAGGACTGTCACTAGCCTATGTAATGTCCATAGTAATCCCTATCTCAAACCCATCCTCTCTTGTATTTAGAACCTGATATTTTTAGAAAGATTTTTGAATTGCCTGAACTCTTTATCTCATCCCTATTATCTTCCTTCTGTAATAGAATTGTTAAACATATCTTTGCGCTGATATATTTCATCTAAAGAAGGCAAGCTCCTCGGCAGGCAAAAACTTGATCCAGAGACGTCCTGGTCTAGTGGCTGTGCTCCCGTGTAGTATTTGCTTCTTCATAGTCTTACCCTAGTGTAAAGAAATTCTGTTTGTCTTTTGAAAGCGCATCCCTGTTTCTCATTGTTGCACCTATATCTGAAAAAAACGACCTCCAGTAAAACGTCCATAACTTCTTCAAATCGTATGCCAGAAACAAAATGTAAATGTCTGCTTGTAGCTAACATCCACAGCTTTCCATAGAACCATCTCAAATCCCTATAGTTTTCCCGCAATTGCGATTACCGCACACAGAAAAGTTTGCCACGAATTTTCATTTTGGCAAAATATTACACGTGTAAAATAGCTTTTGATTGCACCCGACCTCAATTTTTAGTTTGCACATTGCTTCTTAGTGTCAAATCATTGCTAGTGTTTGGGCTCCCATTAGAATTTAAACAATTTCAGTGATTTAGCCCATATTTAGTATTTTACCCATTCCATTCAAAGACAACTTTAAAACCATTTTGACAGTTTGCCAATCATTTCTGTTTCTCTCTTGTGTTTGCTGGGGGGGAATTGGGATTGACCTTGTATTTGAATTCTGCATTCCTGAAACCTGTTCTCTCTCCTCCTATCTCTCTACATTGCATAACGGGGGGTTGAGGGGCATGCAGAGATGAGAAAGAGTAACCACATTGCTATTTGATTTGAACCCACACCCACAAAAGTATTATTGCCGTGCTGCATTGTTTTTGATCATTATTACTCCTTCTGATTAAAGAGATTGCTTAGTGTGACATCACCCCATTGGTGATTATTGTACCCCCATTAAAAATAGTGTGATTGTATTGTGAATATATAAATAAATATTTTAACTTTGCAAACCAGCCTGATTCCTGGTTCAGTGTGACCGGGGGAGGGGAAGGGGTTCAAAGAGTGGGGTGAGATATAAGTGGTACATATTTCAGAATAAAAGAACTTTTAGACACAAATAAATAAATAAGGATTTCAGTTGTGCATTACACGCTAAGCGTTGATTTAGGTGAAGTGCTGGATTGAAATCACTTACAGATTGGGGGCTCAAGGACGCTCCGGGACGCTGCTTTTGATCTACATTCCAGCTATACTCACATCATTGGACTCACTGGTGGCTCCGCCCCCCCTCACCCAGAAGTCCTCATAATCAGAGCTGCGCGCGCATCAAGTACGCGCTATAAGTAGCGATGTTTGCTGGCCAAGTACGCTGCCCCAGGACGCTCTGGGTCACTGCTTTTGATCTACATTCCAGCTATACTCACATCATTGAACTCGCTGGTATTAACATCAATATATGGACTAATGGAACTATATTTGCAGTGTATATTATATACATAAGGCATTAATAGAGCATATATTTACTGTTGTTTAGGTGGCTCCGCCCCCCCACACCCAGAAGTCCTCATAATCAGAGCTGCACGCACATCAAGTATGCGCTATAGGTAGGGCTGTTTGCTGTTCTCTGGCGAGTCTGGCGTGGCTGCCCAAATTGTTTGTTATTCTATTTCGTTGGATTCGATCAAACGTACCTAGGTCATTACCGTAAGTTTGCCATTCTATTCTATCTGTAGCTATTTTGTGCAGACAATTATGGCTAGTTGTCTCCGGAGTGGGCGGTGTAATGAGGTACCCGTAACTGCTCTTACAATGACCAAAATTGATTCCCTTGTCTGCCATGGCAGAAAAGTTTATAGTGAGACCGCTGTAACATATGCCATAGCCCCAGGTGCTCCCAATGAAACTATGTGCTGTTTAAGTACTGACACTCATGTAGTACAAATCCACGCCACTAATCCGCCACTTCTACCTACTTCCATGCTGTTAGACTCTGATACACATTTGAATGTGGTAAGTCCGGATGGGCGGGGACTTGCCGACGCATTCAGTGGTTGTTTGGTTTCACCTGCGGCTTGCACACCAAGTAAAGATCAGTTTGATATCACCATGCGAAATAGGGCGGCTTTAGACGAAAAGGTGAGCCGTTCTATCGGCATGATGACCCCCTTGGTTCTGGGCTCTATTAAAATGAACAATCTGCTAGACTTAAAATTACATAGTAATCAAAGTCTTAGTAATGAGCCAAGCAAGGAATTAGTAGCAGACATAACTCAGGAAATGCCAACTCCGCACTTATTATATTCTCCTGACTCGGCGATGGTTATATTAAGCCCTCACAAGCGGAATCTGCTAGGAGACCTAGCCTTATAGACGACCACGACCAGCATTCTCCTGGGACTTTCCCAGTGATCATTCAGATATTAGATTTACTTGATAAGGGACATGATTTGACTCACTTGGAACTGAAGGAAACAAAAGCTATTTTGCATTATATATGCTCAAAAATGGATAAAATTGAAGGGTTTATTATGGCCGCAGACACATTAAGATCTATTAACCAAGAATCCTTACCAAATTCCATTCCTTATACTTCCACAGCACAAATTGAAAAAAGTATCCAATATAGCTTTGTTGAAGAGGCATCTGAAACACAGCTAACGACTGTACCCCTTGTTCCTTTGAATTGCAAATGCAATACCGAATTAAAAGAGCTTGAAGCCTCAGTTGAGGCGATTAATTCAACAATCACGCTCCATTTTCCGAAGCTGGCACCACCTGCTGACTCTCCTGATAGCCCTACGGTATTAAAGAAAGCCCTTGAACTTCAGCAACAGGAGGCAAAGGAATGCTCTCCATCTGATGAAACTTTCTCTTTTCTATCACGCCAAGCTTAAAGAACTCATTTGCGAGCAGTAAAAAGATAGGCAAAGCGACGAAAAGAAGCTCTCTTAAATAAGGGAAATAATAACATTGTAAACAATTCTATTTCGGAATTAGTGATGGAAACATCAGATGATGAACACATAGACTTATAGCAACTGTCAAAGGAAAGTCAAGAGGCACTTATACCAACTTCTAAACTCAAATTACAGCCAGTGACCAATGAAAGTCAAGAGGCACTTGTACCAACTCCCAAGCCAAAATTGGAAGTCTTGTCTAAAATCAAATCGAATAATTTTTCACCTAATAAACCATTGAAATCTAGGAAGATCGAAATTGGCAAGTCAGAGGACAAACCTAAAACTTCCACACTGCCCTTTGATAACAGTGATACGCAGGCAAAGGGATCTGAAGTGACTGTTTCGGAACCTGTTGTTATCCCAAGTGTGAAAACAAACCTGACTAACTATTTTCCGAAATGTGGCAGAAGTTGTATGACTAAAAGAGGTTACATTAATGCTGTTCCCTCGAATAGTAAAAACCCAATAATGCCTACAAAGAAATTATATAGTGCAGTATTATGCCTCAAGGGAGCCAATCCAAAAGCTTTAACTACAAATGAAATTGATTTGAGTAAAACGAAAACCTTGATCATGGCAAACGGTACTGGTAAAACATCAAATTGGGTTAGCAATGCTCCGATAGTATCTAATGAAAGCGCTAAGTTTAATTTGGTAACTAATGTAGCTTCTACAAAATTCACATTTGCCCCCAACCGTACTTCAATTTATGGTCCGGCGTTAAATAGGTCGCTACCTGAATCCACTAGCAATAAAGGCCTACTGAATGGGCATCATGAAACACTAGAAATCCTGAGCAAAGCTTTATATGATGGCTCTCTTGATGCAGAAATGCTAACTAAGGCATTAGTACCAAAATTGGCACAGGAGGCAGGGACTGATTCTATGATAGTACCTCCTCTTGAAGAAAAAACAATGAATCCCAGCTCATCTAAGTTACAACAAGATGCAGATAACAAACAGTACATTATTGGCTTCGAGGGTGACAAGGCTGCCTTTGACTGATACGCGTATTAATCGATCATTCATCTTTAATTTATTTTCGGGAATGCCACAACTTAGAATGGTTAAATCAGAGAACATTCTTAGGGTCTCCTTGGCAAGAACAAATAACTTCCGGGCTATATGTTACCTGAATTCTGAGGCCATTATGAAGTTCCTCTGGTTTAGCTGCGATGAAATAAAGAATGAAGGTCTTATTTTAACCACCTTTGAATCTGAGGCAAATTCTATTAGCATATTTGAGTACTTTATCGACATGCGGTGTGGAACAAAAATTTGAATTTGGTGTTGATCGAACAATTCAAGAGTTATTGAATCTAGTGGCCAATGAAAAAGTTATTCCTTGGCTCGCACCTATGCTTTCTATAATCCTTCTGACTAAATCCTCGCTCCCTCTGACATAGCAATCTAATTACTCTGAATTAAAAATCCTCTTGTGCAATTCATGTGGGCAGTGGAATTTAATGGAATGGCACTCGTCACTCTCTCCTAACGATCGTCCAATGATAATTATATTACAGGAAACAATGAAAACTGATTCCTTCGTGATCCCTGGTTACTCTATGTTTTGTTCTCCTGCAAAAAGATCCCTATTAGTCCGGCCCCCTGGGGGTCTTGCTATTGCAGTCGATAACTCCTTTGAATGTCAAGCAAATCAGATATGGGAATCAGCGAGTTTATTAGGTATCCTTCTGAATATAAACCCAGCTAAATGTCCTTCGATATTAGTATTTTCCCTATATTGGAATCCAGCCTCTATAGTAATTGACGATATGTTAGACGAACTTGACACATGCCTAGATACCATATCTTGCAATCACCAATCCTTGGAAATTATCCTCGGCGGGGTCTTCAATTCTGACTCCAGAAATGTTAATGATATAGGAACGTTGAATTCATTCTCATTAGCATGTATTAGAGGAGTTAAATTCAGGGAGCTCCTAACGGATTGGGATATGGATCTGGTGGAAACTTATGATATCAAATCAAAGATTTCATGGAAAAGAGGCACACAAAATTCCAAGATAGATTTTATATTTGTCTTCCGCAACTTACTACCACTTATGGCACCATTAGAGATTGGTCAGATATTATTAAGCGACCACGCACAAATATCTACTTATCTAAAAATGGAATGCCAATCGTTCAAAATTGAGCCAGCTCTCACATTAGTGGAAATAGATCGTCCTCAACTGTCCATTAGGTGGAATCAAGGATTGTGTAATCAATTTGTTAGGTACATATTGCAACTAATGGAGTCCATCAGACAGAAAAGGAGAAAAATGCAAATGATAACAACAAGTCAGTATTCAGAACTGATTAATACTGCATTGATGTTTTTTTAGCAATAAACTAAGTAACAAGAAACATCTTCATCCTTATGATCCCATATGTAAATTGTTGAAAAGGGAAAAAAATAAGGTATTGAGAAAGCTTCAGATAAATACCACAGGAACAGAACAATTTGAAATCTTGCGAAAAGAAATCCTGCATGTGTATAAGCAGAATCACAGGCACGCCCGCATTCTGAAGTACAATAGAGAGAATTGTGCAATGGTAAGAGCCATAACATCGTATGATACCCGCACAATATGGCGTACCATTAATTGTGATGATAAATGTTCTGTGTTGGCTATGCCACACTGTATTCCTGACCAAGTATGGCAGGACTATACAATTGCTAACTATCAACTTCCTTTGAAATTTAAGAACTCACCAGGTATATTTCTGTGCTATAGTATGATCACCCGCTTCAAATGGACTTTAAATGATATTAAATGGGCAATGTCGAGATTATCTCACTCTAAATCAGCAGGGCCTGATGGGATTCCCCCATGCCTTTACAAAGCCAACCTTGATTTATGGGCAGTAATTCTAAAAACTAAATTCAAAGCTATTATTAAGTCTGGAAATATTCCCGCATCATGGCTCACAGCTAATATTGTTCCTATACTCAAAAAGAGCGATCCTTCCTTACCACAGAACTATAGACCTATTTCTCTAATAGACACAGATGCGAATCTGTTTGCGATTCTGCTTCTGCACAAACTTGAGGAGGTTATCGATCTGAAGGAATTATATTCAAAATACCAAACAGGTTTTAGGAAGACCATGAGTACCTCATTAAATGCTGTTATTATGGCAAATGTCATAGCAGGCACAAAAGAAAAGAACTCAAATCCTGTGTATATTGCCTTGGTTGATATGAGCTCAGCCTTTGATAATGTTGTCCGCAACCTCCTATGGAGGAAAATGATGAATATGGGTATCCCAACTGTTTTACTTTATTGGCTTATCAAATTACACACTAACACATCATATAAAATAAAATTATCAGCTGAAGGAAGAACTACTATGCCGATTAGAACAGCGATTGGATTGAAACAAGGTTGTAACCTTGCAGCTACCCTTTTTAATTTATATTTGTCTGATCTAGACAAAAATTGGGACCACACGAATTTGTTTTCTATTAAAGTTGGCACCATCCACCTCAAATGGGTGGCCTTTGCAGATGATATCATCATCTTTGACCCCACACCGGCAGGGCTTCAAACAAAATTACTACTCTTTGAGGATTTTGCAAAAGCTCATAATCTAGCGCCTAACCCGGCTAAAACTGCCATTATGAAATTTGGAGGAAATGGCAAACATGGAGGTTATAGATGGCGGATTATGAATACTCAAATATCTTGTATTACAAACACAACCTATCTTGGATATGATCTCTCGGACCGAAATTCGATTAAAACATGGAGTGAATTAATCAAATCTAAGACTCGACCACTGTTGTCTCAACTGAAAAGGCTTTATGTCAAATATTGCAAATTTTTGCTAACACCTTTAATCGATTTCATGACTCTGAAAATTGAAAGTGTAATATTGTATGCACTTGATATTTGCATATGTGATATGAGCTTAACTGTTGATTGCTTGCAGGGCTCATTGCTGAAATCCGCAATGTATTTACCAATGTCCTTACCTAATGCTGTCATACGTCATGAACTGGGGCTTGTGTCCCTGTCTGTTCGTTTGAAATGGAGACAATTGACCATGTTTACAAAAATACATTTTCCACCTAAGAATTCGCTATATGTTGACATGAAAAGTATGTTAGGTAAAACTTCTTTTCATTTACGGACTATTGTTTGAAAATGCAACAGATACTGAATGACGCACACATCACTGTGGATGATTTTCATTATCGCCCTGGTTATGCTAAAAAAAGCTATTTGAAATGGATTGGGGTGGGACTATAGAGAGGATTGCAAGCTATAAATTGTATAAAGAATATGGCACATATGCTTAACAGTGTTTTCCAAGATATGATCACATCACGTTATTCCCTTGCTCTCATACCAGAAAAGCATATATATGGTATAGATTTAATCTATATCATACAAGGGAGAGGACTAGGCACTGGAAAGGAAAAGGGAAAATAAATCAAAGTGGATGTCGTTTTCCACTATGTAACAAACCTTATGAAACGATGAAACATCTTATACTTTACTGCCCCCATTTTAAATCCATAAGAACAAATAGATTAATGAAATTTGTCAACATTGATTATGAAGACTGTCTTCAATTTGTATGGGCTAGAATGATGCAAGACTCTCATAAACCATTAATATATGAACTAGTAAGCCTGTGTAAGCATATAGAAAAGGAATTGGTGAACTTTGAGGATCAATGTATATGAATTGTTTAACTGACCATCTCTTTGTTTTAAGAAAATTGGAAAAATGTTTTACTGTGTAAAGGATTTTACATTAGTCCAACTCGGTATGTTGGATCCCTTTTTATTCTCTGTTGTAAAAATATACTTTTGCCTAACTTGAAATTGTTATTAGATAATAAGAGCACCTCTATTGTTGAAAGGGGGCAATTCCACTTGAAAGTAAATTAACTTTCTATTTATTCATTTCTTTATTTCTCTTTAATCCTTAAGGATTTTCGGTTAATAAGATGAAACTTTGCACAAGGATCTTAAGAAGATATTTAAATGTATTTTTAAATGTAATCTTAAATGTAAGCTTAATGAAATGTAATTGTAAATATGTGTATGTTTATCGGTAATATTTTGTAAAGGTTCTACATTTTGTAATTGAACCAAGCACAAATAAAAAAATAAAAATAAAATTGGGGGCACATCACGAGATTTCTGAATTAGACATACCACTTGTGACAGTCTAATACAGCGTGCTAACTGATGGGGTACATAAACCCTGTTGGGCTACCACACAGTGCAACACTGTAAAAACACCCTTCAATAGAAACACTCTAAGGAGTTGGTCTGTTTTGCACAAATAAAATAACTCCTGTAAGTCATAAAGGAAATTAATATTTCCGGAATGGCGACCCTAGTAGAAATTAATATGGCAAAAGAACACCTACTGCACACATTATTTGACAGCGGTGAATGGACAGAGCAGGATCAGAATGTTTGGTTCCAGGAAACCAAAGAACAGGCCACTGCCACAAGATTAGAGATATGGCAGGATCAGGGTCCATTACACATGGCACTTAGTGAATTGTACATGGCCCCTAAGGTAAAAGAAGAGCAAAGTAAAATTGCCAAAATAGAGGCATATCTGTACCTCCACATTGGAGCAATACAGGAAAAATATGCCGAAAACCTAGATCTGGCAAATAAGCAACTACAATCACTAGAAAAAGCCCAAACTGATTTGGACTCTACAGAGCAAAGGCTACAAAAGAGCCTAGAATCAGAAAATGAAACCAGACAGTACCTGATAAAAGTAAAAGGAGATCTGAATATCCTGTAGCAAGGGAGGGTAGAGCAGGATACCAAAGTACTGGCGCTGCAAAAAGAGTGCCAAGAAAGTTTGGACTCTCTACTACAGAGCCAACAAAAGCTGGAACAGCAATTACATTTTAATAGAGCCTGCGCAGAGCAGGTAGTCACCCTGCAAAACCGCCCAGACCAAGTAAAAGAAGAAAATAATAAATTAATTCTCAAAGACTTTGACTCCCAGGCAGAATTTGATGAAGAGCGTCAGAAAGCTGGTGCACTCAAAAAACAAAGGGACGACCTGCACAGAGGCCAGGAGGTCAGTTATTTAAAAACTAAGATGGAAGGAAATCACCTGGCCCTTGGGTGAGCTCCAAAAAGACTACGAAAAACTGTTAGAGCACGCCAGGAGGGTGGAAGATGCTCTAGGAAAGAAGGACCAGGCCAGTAAGGACAGGACTCGGGAGGTAACCCTCCTGCAGCAAAAATTGGCCCAATACTCCAAAATTACACAGGAAGCACAGATAGACAATGAGGCTCTCTGTGAGAAAAATGACAGGCTCCACAGACAGGTAACTATGCAGGAACAGCTAATAGAGACTAGTAAGGCCTTGATAGAAGAACAAAAGGGCCAGGTTCTTGCATGGCAACAGGGAGGAGGGGCTGAGAGAGATGAGGTCCACTGGGAGAGGGAAACACCTGAGCATAACCTCAGGAACCCTGGTACCAGAGACGTTTATCTCTTCAGTTCCATGGACTCTGCCAACCCCATGTCCACTAGCTCACATGAGCCAAGGGCCACTGGGATGGTAGACTTCAACCCAAGGAGAAATATGGGTTCCCAAGTGCTAGGGAAACCTTCTCTGATCAGGGAGACTCCAATGAGGGGAGGGTCAGAGAAATAGATCCTCAAAAATATAATTTACCCAGAGATCAGATGGTAAAATTTGGTGGGGAACTCCATGAGAGTAGGCGCACCAAGGGCATCCTGAAAACCTCTTCCCAGCTAGGGCAGTGGGTGGGGGGTATTCAGCCAATCCTGGGAGCAAAGAAGAATCAGAAGACTTTTCTGAGCGCCACAGGGCCCAAGAAACTAGGCCCCCACATTCTGCCAGCCATTCCCAAGCTCGCAGAATCCGGGAGAGCCTAGAAGACAGCCACCTCTGGAAGAAGTGCCTCTGAGTCAGAGGATGAGTGGACCAGGGTCACCCTAAATAAGAAAGCCAACAAGGTCAGGAGGGCCTTGCTCAAGGATCCCCTAAAACAAATAAAAGCAATTAGGACTGTCATCATGCCCTATCATAAGAATGCAAAATATTTGTTTTGGGAGCACCTTGAGCTATTTGAACAAATGATGGAAACTTTCCATTTGAAGGACAGCCAAAGCTGTATTCAATATGTAAAGTGGACATTTTCTCCCGAGTACTCCAGCTTCTTTGCAGGGCTGGAGTATCAGAATCATTCCGGATGGTCCACCTATGGGGTGGCCATCCTGAAACATTTTTCTATTCACAGGAATCCTCAGGAGGCTTGCAAGACAGCCTACAACTTGCAATGTGGGGAAGATAAGGCCCCACAAGAATGTATTCAAGATATATAACATGCCTTTGCGCAGACCACTAGAAGGGTGCACACTGACAGCAAAGAATTTGTAAACACCTTCTTTCATGCTCTCCCTAAGTATATCATGACCCAGCTAGTGAGGGACTTTCATGAGAAAAGATCGCTAGACTGGGTCATTGAACAAGCCACGTGCATTTATGAGGTGCAAAAGCCAGTGGAAAATAAAAACAATAGCAAAAGCCCCAAAACAACCAACACTCCTGCTGATGCTAAAGTGATGGAGGTGAAGGTTGCCCCCATTTTAGATTTAGAGATGGGCGGGCCTAAAAACCTGCCCGCCCTGAATCAAAGCAACCCCAAACCCAGAAGGCCCTCAGGCCAATCACAAACAGGGAGCCAGGGAGGTAACCCCACAAATGGGACCCCTAACTCCCCTGACTACATCAGCCCACGCTACAAGGGCAATAGACCCATCCTGGGTTATGTGTAGACTCCTCCAGCCAAAGGGGGGGGAGTCCAACCAGACAGTAGGAAACCCAGTGAACTTCCCTCCTCACTTCCCCCAGGAGGACAGTAATCCCCCAAATACTGGACAAAATGTCCTTCCTAGGTAACCGCCAAACTTTACCCCCCACAACAATCCATCCTTCTTTCCCAACTTTCCTAAACCCAGACAGCCCAATCCGGGAGAGGGGAAGCCAAGGGTGGAGGGGTACCCAAACTTTCCTAACCCGGGGTAGTTTGGGAGAAGGGATAGCTACCCTTCCCAGGATCAGCCCAGGGGAGACATGAGGACCCTGTACCAGCCAGAGCGGGTGTCCCAACTAGAGCACCAGGTCCAGAACATGGCACAGGATCTGGGTCAGATGCTTAGGGCTCAACAGAACCCTCAGATGAGCATGGCGGTGCAGAATGCCCCAAATCCCGAACCAGGTGGAACCCCGACAACCCACCGGTTCCGAGGGAGGAAGCACAAGGGGAAGGGGGTGTAAAGCCTTGGAGGAAGTTTCCTTCCCCACTTGTAAAAAGCCCCTGGAAACCTAGGAACCGGAACCAACATCTTCTGCCCCAGAGAGTCTGCAACCCAGGGAGCAGAGAGGGGGTAGGAGAAATAAAGAACTCAAAAAGACCCATTTTGTGGAGGTGGTACAGATCTTCCAGTTTGAAGGAGAGGGGTCCTCAGAGGATCCTGGGAAAAGGATCTTATCCTTCAGGGATGGGGGAACTCCTCCCAAAGAAAAATGGGTCCCAAAGGATCCAAATCCAGACTGGGTAGATGTGGAGACTGAGTTAGCACCGCCCATCATCAAACCCCAGAATCACCAGCATGAAAATCCCCTGGTTCAAACCCATCCTGGTGACTGCCTCCAAAAAGGGGAGGGCAGCCCAGAACCAGAACCATGGGAACCGAAAACTTCCCCCATATCTAACTGTCACCTTTTTCTTTCAGATTCCCAAGACACCAAACAGGATCCTGCCCAAATCCCCTTCCTGTCAGTGTCCAAACTAAGAAACTAACCCACCAGTTGTCCAAAAATGTACATTACCTCTGCACCATTGAGGAAAAGGTGGGAAGATTCTATGCCCCGGTACAAATACATGGGCAGTGTACAATTTTGGCACTGGTGGACACTGGATCCCAAGCTACCCTTCTGTCAAAAGGGGTCTTTGATCAACTGAATTCGGGAAGGGGGGAGAAATACCAAATTCCTCTCACCCCTCTTCCTGGACAACTTCAGAACTTTGACAGGAAGGAAATTCCCATCGAGGGGACTGTGTATTTGGACATTAAAATTGGGCGACACAAGGTGAAGCACCCGTTCATAGTTGTGACTCCAGAGGGCACGCCTTGTTTACTAGGGAATGACATCCTGCGTAGGTTGTCTCCCCTTATAGATTGTGTAAACAAGGTTCTCTAGACCCAGACTAACCGACCAATAAAATTGAAACGTAGTGTCAACCATGTTAGTTTAAACGGCACATGCCACATGGTTGAACAAAAACCTGACCAAATAGAATTTTACTTCCAGAATAATCAAATCCCAGACGTGACAGTAATTGCAGTAGGACAACAAACTGGTGATGATGAGTCCTCTCTATTTCTGAAAATCAACCTTCCTTCCAGTCTAAGGTGGCATTCCACACTGGAAGGAAACACTCTGAAATTCTTTACAAATTCACAATCAGAAAATCCCACTCCTATAGTCCAGAAAGATGAGAAATGAGCTCAAAGCTTGGCTGATATTCAGAAAATTGGAGAGCAACTGTTCATCGCTATTCAGTTAAATGAAGGGAAGGACTCTGTTCTTGCCCGAGTGTGTGTGAACAACGGTAAGAGCTTCAACAGCGAGGCCATGTTCCACAAACTCCCCAAAGATCCAGCCATTCCCACATTTAAACTGGTAGACAAATGGGTAATGGACCTGGAAACACCCCATTCCAAACATCTCCTGCCTAGCAGGTAAATGCTCAAAATGTCCATAGGCAACAAGAGCATAGTCCATAATTGTTGGGTCGTGCGAGATGTCCCTGTTGCATTTTATTTAGGCAGTGACATTCTCAATCGCTTTGTCATTAGTTTGGACCTAATAAACTTCAAAGATTGGTCCCGATTACCGGTAATCCCATGGACTTTGATGACCCAGAGAAAGCATTTGGGTCAGCTCAACTGCTGTCTTATGCAGTTGAAATTCAGATTGGAGAGGAAGTCACCATCCCAGAAAGGATCCGACAATTCTCACTGGAAGTGAAAGTTAACAGAGGACAGAAACTGAAAAACCCCGACGCCTATATTCATCTTAATGCTCACTTCCAACAGCAAGGGTTGGGGGTAAACCCAACACCATTAGTCAACATAGTACACAACACCATTCCAATAAAGGTGGATAACAGCGACCTAAAGAGTATCACTCTGGCCGCAGGTACAATTATTGTAATGGCGGTTGATGACCGACATTTTCCCATAGATTTAGGTAATGAACTGTTAGGACCAATCCCCAAGGACCGGTGTGACAGTGATAGCGACGATGAGGCAACACCATACAGGATCTTCACCCACTATGGGGGGAATTTCCTGGTGTACACTTCCTGCCCTTATGGTAAGGAGGATGTGACCTGTGACTTCAGGAGGGATGAGGTGATCTTCCAAGTCCACGAGGACTGCCTTCCCCACCTGAAGCCACCAGTCCAAATCAGCACTTTGACCAGGGACTTCTCCACCCGGCTGGAGGAGGCCGCTGAGATAGCAAAACCAGACGTTTTTCCAGGCTTCAGGCAGATGGTTGAAGAGAGAGTCAACCTAGCTGATGCCTGTGTGACTCTGGAGAAAAAGCAAAAATTGAAACAAGTTTTCTTAGATTTTCAAGCTCTCTTTATGGTGGTCTCATATGACTGTGGTCGCACCGACATCCACACAACAACAATTCCCACAGACCCTGGCATGACTCCAGTGTTTGTGAAGCAATATCGCTTGCCTCTCGCATCAATGGAGTACCTTACTGAAATAATTAACAACCTTGAGTCCCGTGGGATAATTCGTCCAGTTCAGAGCACCTTCAATAATCCGGTGCTGGGGATTTTGAAACCAAACGACCAGTGGAGACTCTATGCTGACCTAAGGGAGCTCAACAAATGGGTTCATACTTCCCGATGGCCTCGTCCCTACATTGACCAAGGGCTGGCCCAGATCCAGGGGTCAAAGGTGTCAATGCATGGTTTTCCTGTGGGGGTCAGATATGGCCAACACAAGAAGAGTCCCCTTGCGCAAGGTCTGGCTGACTTGCATGATTGTGCCAGAGAAAACTGTCTCGAGGACGAAAGTCTTAAAATCAAGGACAACATGGAGGCATACCTTAATTCCCCACACAAAGTCTTTGAAGAAGGCCAGTGTGAGGGAATGCCCACTGTCTATGTGGATGGATGCTCTTACCATGTTGACAACAACGGGGAAAAATAACTTGTGGTCGGCGTAGGGAATGCATGGGTGAATGATGCGCCAGAACCCTCTGCTGGGTACAAAATCGGTCCCCGAAGTAGTCAAGTGTCAGAGCTGATGGCTGTGCATCAAGCCCTCCTCACTGCCGTCCAACACCAACTCCACAAACTGGTCATAATCACTGATTCGGATTATGTACGGAACGGGTTCGTGGAGCACCTGGTTAACTGTAAAACCAGAGGCATGCTATGTGCTAATAACAAACCATTGAAACATGGGAAATTAATCCAAAATATTGATGATCTGGTCACCTCGAATGGGATGACCATCTACTGGAAAAAGATCAAGGGTCATTCTAAAGTAGAGGGACCAGACAAAACTGGAAATGACCTAGCTGATCAGCTGGCCAAAACCAGAGCCATCCAAGGGGATCTACTTGAGATCGAGTCCCTGTTGAGGGAAATACAGGTTACTGCTATCACTAGGTCCCAGACAAATGCTCACAATGACTCTCAACTGCACAATGGAGTAAGGAGACCCCAGATGCTGATTTGATTACGGCTCAAAAAGGGGATCCAATAATTGGTAAGTTTTATCAACACATTGAGGACCCTGAGACCTTTCCCCTGACGGATACCAATTACATAGGGAAAGAGGACCTCAGAGTGTTGATGAAAAGTCCAAAAATGTTCCAAATCCAAGACGGTTTGTTGATGAGGAGATCCATAGCTGGCCATGACCAGTGGGTGTTCCCCACCTCATTCCGAAGCCTGATGCTAAGTCACGGCCATGATGCAGCCACAGCCGGTCATCGGGGGTTTCATACGACACTTGAAATCTTGAGAGAGGTTGCATACTGGCCACACATGGGGCAGGACCTTGACCAATACTTGAAGGGGTGTCTTGTGTGTGCACAATTTCAGCCAACATCCCTCACACACCGTGCTCCCCTCCAAAAGAGTGGGATGACACTTACTTGGTCAGATTTACAAGTCAATTTTATCGGCCCGTGATTCGCTCCTCTAGGGGGAACAAGTACATGTTGACCGTGACATGCTTGTTTACTAAATGGGTGGAATGTCTCCCGGCCCCAAACTGTAAGGCAGAAAGAGCAGCTGCCCTGATGATAAACCACATCTCGTGTTTTGGACTAACCCAAAGGATTGAGTCAGACTGAGGTAGTCACTTCACTAGCGAAGTGATGACAAAGATGTGGGAGATACTTGGGGTCAAAAGGAAACTACACATTGCCTGCCGGCGAGCCTCTAGTGGTAGAGTTGATAGATAGAACAAGACAATTGTGAGCATATTAAAAAAGTTTGTGGCAGATTCTGGGCTAAATTGGGACATTTCGATTACCTCTTGACCTGATGGCCATCAGATCTACCCCATCTTCTGCAACTAAAATGTTTGAGATGTATGCGTCTGCCCCACTACATGAATAGTGGTGGGGAAATGTCCACAAATATGCTCTGTTCTGTCATCATAGGACTGAAACCATGGATGCTAAGCACCAAGGAGGACCACTCAGTGACTGGAAGGAAAAGGAAAGACCCAAGGGGAGATGGGGTATCGCGCCATACTCTCACCTGGAACCAGCGAGGAAAACCTGTCGATCCAGCACTGATGGGAGAAGCAGACAAATGTTGCCACTTGGACCAAAAAGAAAAACTGAACATCCCAATCTCCCGACTTCCCCTTGAAGGGCAGTTAAATTTCAAGTTGTGAGGAGGGCTTTGTGGGATGTATTGACCCACCTATGCTATGCCCAGCGGCATCACTGTGTCCTGGTGGTGCCAGAATCATCAAAATGGCCGCAAAACCCCTATGCGTGCCAAAACCTATGAAAATTGCGCTCTACAAAGCACAAAAAGATGGCTGCCAAATCTACCATGCACGTTGTCAGTGGTGGAATGGAGACCTCACTCCTGAAACATGTCATTGGGCTGCACAACCAGTAAAAAGGAGCCTCCATGAAAAGCAGTGCTTACTGAAAGGAATCCAGAATCTTGTTTTTAAATCTTTTCTTGGTTGCTGAAAATACAGAAGCTGGTCCAAAACACCCACAGCAAAAGGTGCCTGCTGTAAAATCTGTCATAATCTGGGCACAGTACCCTCAGCCGCCTGAATGACTGTTTTCCAAAGCCTGTATTAAAATTGTAAACTTGTACCATTAAGATCTAATGTCTGAAATCTAAGTGACCTGTTATCAAGAGTAACCTAGGTTGTAACTATTTAAACTTCATGGTTTAGAGTCTGGAATCAGTGTTCTAGCTGCTTGTTTGAAAATTGCAAGTTTATTTTAAACCAACAAAAATGTAACAAAATGACATTTAATTTATGCCTGTTATGGACTTGATGGTCGTGCAGAGTATAAATACCTCCGTCCCCAAGTACCACACAGACAACACCAGAAATACTGCCTGTGCGGTCTTTGAGGCCACAGGTGGAAGTCCGTCGAGCCGATTTGGGAACAGCCGGAAGAACCCCTTGAACGCTGTAAGGCAAAAGGTTAGGCAGTTATGCACAGAACAGGAAGGACAACTAAAGCCACAGGTAAGTTGGTGCTGCTTACCTATCTGTACAAGAGGTGGCCCAGAGATGTGAGAAAAGGCTGAACCCCGGAGCAGGAGTTGCTGGAGGCTAGGAATATGGGTAGGTAAACACCTAGAGTGGAGGCCGGAGGCCAGGTTACCAAGCAGACAGACGTGATCCGTAGAGTGTCCAGAGACGAAGCCGAAGTCAAGTAAACAAGAGGACCAAAGTTCGAACAGGAGGGTGAGGCAGAAGCAGTCCGTGGAGCAAAGCGTAGATCGGCAACTGAAGATCCAAAAGTTCGGTTAGTAAAAGGGTAATGCGAGGCAATCCGTGATACAAAGCGTGGTCGAGAAAAAAGAAAACAATCCGTTAGTTTCAACAAGCGTAGAAGTAGCGTCACGTGATCCGGGAGGAAAACAGCTGTGAAGCAACGCTCCTTGTTTCCGGGAGTCTTTTATATCATTTCAGGGGTCACGTGATACGTGACACGGGAGCGTTGCTGCGTGAAGGGCAATCACGTGATCCGTGACGCGCGGGTCTCCGTGGGCACCGCTTTGCGTTGTAGCGAGATGTCAATCTCCAGTTCAGCTGCCAAGAACGGGAGGGGCGATAAACGCCGGGTCTGCCATGCAGTGATCTAACAGGATGGTTGAGGGTCAATGGGTTACGTGGACCCAGGTAAGTGTATGGGGTAGTGGGAGACGTAACAATGCCTGACCCCAAGCCAAACCACAAACAACTTCCCCCGCAGGGCCAGGCACCTTCCTTCTGCTCTCTAGACAAGGAACTCACACCCTTGTGTTGATTAAGAAGGGAGGAGAACTTGGACTGCTGTAGGAAGAGCACAATGGACTTCCTCCAAGGCAAGGAGATGCTAATCACGAAGTATCGTAAATGGCCTCTGCCAGAAGGAAGGGGGCGGAGATTGCTTCTGAGCTGCAAGAAGGAGAAGGAGGCGGGGACAGAAAGCCTTTTGTTGATTCACAATGGACAAAAAGCATATTTCTAAAAATACTGATAATTGACTGTGTACAATTGTTTTATACCAAATGTATTTATGTCAAAAGCATGAAACTTCACATGCGTATGCACATATGCAATGCGCACAATTGTAGACATTTTTGGATAAACTAGATATTGTGTTCCGGCCCAAAAGGGCAGAATTCTGTCAAAAGCCGACACCAGATCCTACAATGACGGGGTTTGGAAGAACAATTGCTCCACAAAATGTGTGATCTAGATATGTTATTGCTATAAAATTTGCAAAATTGTAAATATGTATTACACTGAAAGTAGATTTCAGGTTCAAAAGCCAAGGGGAGGATTCCCTGACTCATAAAACCACATCATCATGGTGACACCCTGTTTTCTCCTCCAATCAAGGGAGAGGGGAGATTCTAACCTATAGCGCGCTTAGGATAATCCAGCATACACACCCCTTTACCAAATGCATAAAAAGAGACAGCTGAGGTCTTAGAAACACACACAGATCCAGCCACTACCCTGATCCTGGCGAAGCACCCTAAAGGAGATCCAACCATATTCCTTGCTCCAGACTCCAGAAACTTGGCAAAGCAGAAAGGCCCACTCTATAGCTGAACCATTCTCAGCTAGGCCTTAAACTTCTAGAACCAGAATCCCACAAACTTAAAGAGGAAACCAAAGAAGCAGCCGGGCTGTGCTGTAACTGCTTTCCTGCTAAATAACTATCTTCAGAACCGAGACGGGCAGATTAAACCCAATCCTGTGCCGTGCTGTGCCGATCCTGTCCAGTCCTGCCATACGGTGACCAGAGCGCCTTGCTGATTGTAGACCCTGTCCAGTCCAGTGTGCCCAGCAGAATTCCTGTCCAGAAATCTTGACTGACCAGAATTCCTGATGGTTCTGTTCAAATATACATAGTGAGTATCCATAGTATAGGACTGTCACTAGCCTATGTACTGTCCATAGTAATCCCTACCTCAAACCCATCCTCTCTTGTATTTAGAACCTGATTTTGTTAGAAGGATTTTTGAATTGCCTGAACTCTTTATCTCATCCCTATTAATCACGATTACCATGCACGGAAAAGTTTGCTGTGAATTTTCGTTTTGGCAAAATATTACACGTGTAAAATAGCTTTTGATTGCACCCGACCTCAAGTTTCAGTTTGCACATTGCTTCTTAGTGTCAAATCATTGCTAGTGTTTGTCTGCAACCATATAAAGTGGCTCACATTAGAATTTAAACAATTTCAGTTATTTAGCCCATATTTAGTATTTTACCCATTCCATTCAAAGACAACTTTAAAACCATGTTGACACTTTGTCAATCATTTCTGTTTCTCTCTTGTGTTTGCTGGGGGGGAAATTGGGATTGACCTTGTATTTGAATTCTGCATTCCTGAAACCTGTTCTCTCTCCTCCTATCTCTCTACATTGCATATTGGGGGGTTGAGGGGCGTGCAGAGGGAAAGAGTAACCACATTGCTATTTGATTTGAACCCACAAAAGTATTATTGCCGTGCTGCATTGTTTTTGATCATTATTACTCCTTGTGATTAAAGAGATTGCTTAGTGTGACATCACCCCATTGGTGATTATTGTACCCCCATTAAAAATAGTGTGATTATATTGTGAATATATAAATAAATATTATAACTTTCCAAACCAGTCTGATTCCTGGTTCAGTGTGACCGGGGGCGGGGGGGTTCCAAAAGAGGGGCGTGATATAAGTGGTACATCATTCAGAATAAAATAACTTTTAGACACAAATAAATAAATAAGGATTTCAGTTGTACATTACACGCTAGGCGTTGATTTAGGTAAAGTACCAGATTTATATCTGGGGGTTTCATATGTGACGGCGGCTGGAGGGTTTCTGTGGGTGGTGTCCAGTCTAGAGGGGGCTGCCTGTGGGGGGGGTCACATGTGAGGGAATTGGGGGTGGTGTCCAAGGTGGAGGGGGCTGCCTGGGGAGGTCACTGGTGTGGGGGACTGGGGTGTGGTATCCAGTCTGGAGGGGAACTGGTAGTGGTGTCCCGTCTGGAGGGGGGTGCCTGTGGAGGGTGTCATATGTGAGGGGGCTGGGGGTTGGTGTCCAGTCTGGAGGGGGCTGCCTGGATGGTGTGACAGGTGTGGGGGGGCTGGGGTGGTGTCCAGTCTGGAGGGGGCTGCCTGTGGGGGGTGTCACAGGTGAGAAGGGGTGGAGTTGGTGTCCAGTCTGGGGGTGTCACAGGTGTGGGGGATGGAGGGTGGGGGATGGGGGGTGTCCAGTCTGGAGGGGGTTGCCTGTGGGGGGGTGTCACAGGCGAGGGGGGCTGGGGAGTGGTGTCCAGTCTGGAGGGGGCTGCCTGTGGTTGGTATCACAGGTGAGGGGGCTGGGGTTGGTGTCCAGTCTGGAGGGGGCTGCCTGGGGGGTGTCTCAGGTGAGGGGGGCTGGTGGGTGTTATCCAGTCTGGAGGGGGCTGCCTGTGGGTGGTATCACAGGTAAGGGGGCTGGGGGTGGTGTCCAGTCTGGAGGGGGCTGCCTGTGGGAGTTGTCACAGGTGAGGGGGGCTTCGGGATGGTGTTGAGTTTCATGGGGGGCTGGAGGATGGTGTCCAGTCTGGAAGGGGCCGCCCTTGAGGGGTGTCACAAGTGAGAGGGGCTGGGGGTGGTGTCCAGTCTGAAGGGGGCTGCCTGTGGCCGGTGTCACAGGTGAGGGGACCTGGGGGATGGTGTCGAGTCTCGAGGGGAGCTGGAGGATAGTGTCCAGACTGGAGGGGACTGGGGGTGGTGTCTAGTCTGGAGGGGGTGTCACAGGTGTATGGGGGTTTGGGGGGTGGTGTCCAGCCTGGAAGGGGTTGGGGGCGGTGTCCAGTCTGGAGGGGGTTGCCTGTGGGAGGTGTCACAGGTTAGGGGGGCTGGGCAGTGGTGTCCAGTCTAGAGGGGGCTGCCTGTGGGGGTGTCACAGGTGGGGTGGAGCTGGGGGTGGTATCCAGTCTAGAGGGGGGCTGAGGGTGATATCCAGTCTGGAGGGGGCTGCTTGGAGGGGTGTCACAAGTGTGGGAGGCTGAGGCTGGTGTCCAGCCTGGAGGGGCCCTGGGGGTTGGTGTCCAGCCTGGAGGGGGCTGCCTGGGGGGGTTCACATGTGTGGGGGGCTGGGGGATGGTGTCACAGTTGAGAGGGGCTGTGGGAATGGGAGGCAGTGTCCAGTCTGCAGGGGCCCGCATGTAGGGGGTTTCACATGTGACAGTGGCTGGGGGGTTTCTGGGGGTGGTGTCCAGTCTAGAGGGGGCTACCTGTGGGGGGCTGTCACATGTGAGGGAGTTGGGGGTGGTGTCCAATGTGGAGGGGGCTGCCTGGGGGGGTCACAGGTGTGGGGGACTGGGGTGTGGTGTCCAGTCTGGAGGGGGACTGGTGGTGGTGTCTAGTCTGGAGGGGGGTTCCTGTGGAGGGTGTCACAGGTGAGGGGCTGGGGGTGGTGTCCAGTCTGGAGGGGGCTGCCTGGGAGGTGTCATAGGTGAGGGGGGCTGGTGGGTGCTATCCAGTCTGGAGGGGGCTGGGGTTGGTGTCCGGTCTGGAGGGGGCTGCCTGTGGGAGGTTTCACAGGTGAGGGGGGCTGGGGGATGGTGATGAGTCTCTTGGGGGGCTGGAGGATGGTGTCCAGTCTGGAGGGGGCTGCCTGTGGGGGTTGTCACAGGTGATAGGGGCTGGGGTTGGTGTCCAGTCTGAAGGGGGTTGCCTGTGGGGGGGTGTCACAGGTGAGGGGGGCTGGGGGATGGTGTCCAGTCACAGGGGGGCTGGAGGATAGTGTCCAGCCTGGAGGGGACTGGGGGTGGTGTCTAGTCTGGAGGGGGTGTCACAGGTGTGTGGGGGGCTGGGGGGTGGTGTCCAGACTGGAAGGGGTTGGGGGTGGTATCCAGTCTGGAGGGGGTTGCCTGTGGAAGGTGTCACAGGTGAAGGGGTCTGGGGGTGGTGTCCAGTCTGGAGGGGGCTGCCTGTGGGGGTGTAACAGGTGAGAGGGGCTGGGGTGGTGTCCAGTCTGGAGGGGGCTGCCTGTGGGGGGCGTCACATGTGAGGGGGTTTGGGGGTGGTGTTCAGTGTGGAGGGGGCTGCCTGGGGGGTCACAGGTGTGGGGGTCTGGAGGTAGTGTCAAGTCTAGAAGGAGCTGGGGGGGTGTCCAGTCTGCAGGGGCATGCCTGTGGGGGGGTGTCACAGGTGAGGGGGCCTGAGGGTGGTGTCCAGTCTGGAGGGGCTACCTGTGGGGGGTGTCACAGGTGAGAGGGGCTGTGCATGGTGTCCAGTCTGGTGGGGGCTACTTGTGGGGGGTGTCACGTGTGAGGGGGTTTGTGGGTGGTGTCCAGTGTGGAGGGCCCTGCCTGGGGAGTGTCAAAGGTGTGGGAGGCTGGGGGTAGTGTCAAGTCTGGAGGGGGTTGCTTGTAGCTAACATCCACAGCTTTCCATAGAACCAAAAACCGCATCTCAAATCCCTATAGTTTTCCCGCAATCGCGATTACTGCGCATGGAAAAGTTTGCCGTGAATTTTCGTTTTGGCAAAATATTGCACGTCTAAAATAGCTTTTGATTGCACCCGACCTCAATTTTCAGTTTGCACATTGCTTCTTAGTGTCAAATCATTGCTAGTGTTTGTCTGCAACCGCATAAAGCGGCTTCCATTAGAATTTAAACAATTTCAGTGATTTAGCCCATATTTAGTATTTTACTCATTCCATTCAAAGACAACTTTAAAACCATTTTGACAGTTTGTCAATCATTTCTGTTTCTCACTTGTGTTTGATGGGGGGGAATTGGGATTGACCTTGTATTTGAATTCTGCATTCCTGAAACCTGTTCTCTCTCCTCCTGTCTCTCTACATTGCATATTGGGGGGTTGAGGGGCGTGCAGGGGGAAAGAGTAACCACATTGCTATATGATTTGAACCCACACCCACAAAAGTATTATTGCCGTGCTACATTGTTTTTGATCATTATTACTCCTTGTGATTAAAGAGATTGCTTAGTGTGACAATACCCCATTAGTGATTATTGTACCCCCATTAAAAATAGTGTGATTATATATATAAATATTGAAACTTTGCAAACCAGTCTGATTCCTGGTTCAGTGTGACCGGGGGGGGGTGCGGGGTTCCAAGAGAGGGGCGTGATATAAGTGGTACATCGTTCAGAATAAAAGAACTTTTAGACACAAATAAATAAATAAGGATTTCAGTTCTGCATTACACGCTAGGCATTGATTTAGGTGAAGTGCCAGACTGGGGGGTGGTGCCCAGTCTGGACGGGGATGCCTGTGGGGGGTGTTACAGGTGAGGGGGGCTGGGGGTAGTGTCCAGTCTGAAGAGGGCTGCTTGTGGGGTGTGCCACAGGTGAGAGGGCTAGGGGTTGTAGTCCAGTCTGGAGGGGGCTGCCTGGTGGGTGTCACAGGTGTGGGGGACTCGGGGGTGCTGTCTAGTCTGGAGGGCCTGGGGGTGGTGTTCAGTCTGGAGGGGGATGCCTGTGGGGGGTGTCACGGGTGGCGGGGGTGATGTCCAGTCTGGAGGGGGCTGCCTGGGGGGTGTCACAGGTGTGGGGGCCTGGGAGGTGGTGACCAGTCTGGAGGGGGCTGCCTGTGGGGGGTGTCACAGATGAGGGGGGGATGGGGGGTTGTGTCCCGTCTGGAGGGGGCTTGGGGTGGTGTCCAGTTTGGAGGGGGCTGCCTGTGGGGGGGTGTCACAGGTGACATGGCTGGTGTCCAGTCTGGAAGGGGCTGCCTGGGGGGTGTCACAGGTGGGGGGGCCTGGGAGGTGGAGACCAGTCTGGAGGGGGATGCCTGGGGGTGGTGAGCAGTCTGGAGGGTGCTGCCTGTGGGGGATATCACAGATCAAGGGGGCTGGGGGGTGGTGTCCAGTCTGGAGGGGGTTGCCTGTGGGTGGTGTCCATTCTGGAGGGGGTTGCCTGTGGGGGGTTTCACAGGCGAGGGGGGCTGGGGAGTGGTGTCCAGTCTGGAGGGGGCTGCCTGTGGGTGGTATCACAGGTAAGGGGGCTGGGGGTGGTGTCCAGTCTGGAGGGGGCTGCCTGGGGGGTGTCACAGGTGAGGGGGGCTGGTGGGTGTTATCGAGTCTGGAGGGGGATGGGGGTGGTGTCCAGTCTGGAGGGGGCTGCCTGTGGGAGGTGTCACAGGTGAGAGGGGCTGGGGGCGGTGTCCAGTTTGAAGGTGAAGGTGGCTGCCTGCGGGGGGTGTCACAGGTGAGGGGGTCTGGGGGATGGTGTCGAGTCTCGAAGGGGGCTGGAGGATAATGTGCAGCCTGGAGGGGACTGGGGGTGGTGTCTAGTTTGGAGGGGGTGTCACAGGTATGTGGGGGTTCGGGGGTCGTGTCCAGACTGGAAGGGGCTGGGGGTGGTGTCCAGTCTGGAGGGGGCTGCCTGTGGGGGTGTCACAGGTGGGGTGGAGCTGGGGGTGGTATCCAGTCTAGATGAGGACTGGGGGTGATATCCAGTCTGGAGGGGGCTGCTTGGGAGGGGTGTCACAGGTGTGGGGGGCTGAGGGTGGTGTCCAGCCTGGAGGGGCCCTGGGGGTTGGTGTCCAGCCTGGAAGAGGCTGCCTGGGGGGTTCACATGTGTGGGGGGCTGGGGGATGGTGTCACAGGTGAGGGGGGTTGTGGGAATGGGAGGCAATGTCCAGTCTGGAGGGGCCCACATGTGGGGGGGGTTTCACATGTGACGCGGCTGGGGTTTTCTCGGGGTGGTGTCCAGTCTAGAGGGGGCTGCCTGTGGGGGGGTGTCACATGTGAGGGAGTTGGGGGTGGTGTCCAATGTGGAGGGGGCTGCCTGGGGGGGCTCACAGGTGTGGGGGACTTGGGCGTGTTGTCCAGTCTGGAGGGGGACTGGTGGTGGTGTCCAATCTGGAGGGGGGAGCCTGTGGAGGGTGTCATAGGTGAGGGGGATGGGGTTGGTGTCCAGTCTGGAGGGGGCTGCCTGGATGGTGTGACAGGTGTGGGGGGCTGTGCATGGTGTCCAGTCTGGAGGGGGCTGCCTGTGGGGGGCGTCACATGTGAGGGGGATTGGGGGGGTGTCCAGTGTGGAGGGGACTGCCTAGGTTGTGTCAAAGGTGTGGGGGGCTGGGGGTAGTGTCAAGTCTGGAGGGGTTTTCCTGGGGGTGGTGTCGAGGTGAAGGGGTCTGGGGAGTGGTGTCCAGTCTGGAGGGGGGCTGGGGGATGGTGTCCAGTCTGGAGGGGGCTGCCTGTGAGGGGGTGTCACAGGTGAGAGGGGCTGGGGGATGGTGTCCAGTCTGGAGGTGGCTGCCTGTGAGGGGGTGTCACAGGTGAGGGGGCTGGGGGGTGGTGTCCAATCTGGAGGGGGTTTGGGGTGGTGTCAAGTCTGGAGGGGGCTGCCTGTGGGGTGTGTCACAGGTGGCAGGGGTGGTGTCCAGTCTGGAAGGGCTGCCTGGGGTGTGTCACAGGTGGGGTGGCCTGGGAGGTGGTGACCAGTCTGGAGGCGGATGCCTGTGGGGGTGTTATGGGTGGCGGGGGTGGTATCCAGTCTGGAGGGGGCTGCCTGGGGGGTGGTGAGCAGTCTGGAGGGTGCTGCCTGTGGGGGATCTCACAGATCAGGGGGCTGGGGGGTGGTGTCCAGTCTGGAGGGGGCCTTGGGGTGGTGTCCAGTCTGGAGGGGGTTGCCTGTGGGGGGTATCACAGGCGAGGGGGGCTGGGGAGTGGTGTCCAGTCTGGAGGGGGCTGCCTGTGGGTGGTATCACAGGTGAGGGGGCTGGGGGTGGTGTCCAGTCTGGAGGGGGCTGCCTGGATGGTGTGACAGGTGTGGGGGGGCTGGGGGTGGTGTCCAGTCTGGTGGGGGCTGCCTGTGGGGGGTGTCACAGGTGAGGGGGCCTGGGGGTGGTGTCCAGTCTGGAGGGGCTGTCTGTGGGGGGTGTCACAGGTGAGAGGGGCTGTGCATGGTGTCCGGGCTGGAGGGGGCTGCCTGTGGGGAGTGTCAAGTGTGAGGGGGATTGGGGGCGGTGTCCAGTGTGGAGGGGACTGCCTGGGGCATGTCAAAGGTGTGGGGGGCTGGGGGTCGTGTCAAATCTGGAGGGGGTTTCCTGGGGGAGGTGTCATAGGTTAAGGGGTCTGGGGAGTGGTGTCTAGTCTGGAGGGGGGCTGGGGGATGGTGTCCAGTCTGGAGGGGGCTGTCTGTGAGGGGGTGTCACAGGTGAGAGGGGCTGGGGGTGGTCTCCAGTCTGAAGGGGGCTGCCTGTGGGGGGTGTCACAGGTGAGAGGGGCTGGGGGATGTTGTCCAGTCTGGAGGGGGCTGCCTGTGAGGGGGTGTCACAGGTGAGAGGGGCTGGGGGTGGTCTCCAGTCTGAAGAGGGGCTGGGGGATGTTGTCCAGTCTGGAGGGGGCTGCCTGTGGGGGGTGTCACAGGTGAGAGGGGCTTGGGGAAGTTGTCCAGTGTGGAGGGGGCCTGGGGGATGGTGTCCAGTCTGGAGGGGGCTGCCTGTGGGGGGGTGTCACAGGTGAGAGGGGCTGGGGGATGTTGTCCAGTCTGGAGGGGGCTGCCTGTGAGGGGGTATCACAGGTGAGAGGGGCTGGGGGTGGTCTCCAGTCTGAAGGAGGCTGCCTGTGAGGGTGTGTCACAGGTGAGAGGCTAGGGGTTGTAGTCCAGTCTGGAGGGGGCTGCCTCGGGGGTGTCAGAGGTGTGGGGTCTGGGGGGTGCTGTCTAGTCTGGAGTGGGCTTTGGGGTGGTGTTGGGTATGGAGGGGGATGCCTGTGGGGGGTGTCACAGGTGGTGGGGGTGGTGTCCAGTCTGGAGGGGGCTGCCTGGGGGGTGGTGACCAGTCTCGAGGGTGCTGCCTGTGGGGGTGTCACAGGTGGGGTGGAGCTGGGGGTGGTATCCAGTCTAGAGGGCGACTGGGGGGTGTTGTCCAGTCTGGAGGGGGCTGCCTGTGGGGGTTGTCACAGGTGAGTGGGGCTTGGGAGTGGTGTGCAGTCTGGAGGAGATTCCAGGGGGGGTGTCACAGGTGTGGGGGGCTGGGGTGATATCCAGTCTGGAGGGGGCTGCTTGATGGGGTGTCACAGGTGTGGGGGGCTGAGGGTGGTGTCCAGCCTGGAAGGGGCCTGGGGGTTGGTGTCCAGCCTGGAGGGGGCTGCCTGGGGGGGTTGACATGCGTGGGGGGCTGGGGAATGGTTTCACAGGTGAGGGGGGCTGGGGTATTGGGAGGCAGTGTCCAGTCTGGAGGGGCCCGCATATGGCGGGTTTCACATGTGACAGTGGCTGGGGGATTCTGGGGGTGGTCTCCAGTCTAGAGGGGGCTGCCTGTGGGGGGTCACAGGTGTGGGGGACTGGGGTGTGGTGTCCAGTCTGGAGGGGGACTGGTGGTGGTGTCCAGTCTTGAGGGGGGTGCCTGTGGGGGGTGTCATAGATGAAGGGGCTGGGGGTTGGTGTCCAGTCTGGAGGGTGGTGTCACAGGTGTGGGGGATGGTGGGGGTGTCTATTCTGGAGGGGGCTGCCTGTGGGGGTGTCACAGGTGCGAGGGGCTGGGGGTGGTGTCCAGTCTTAAGGTGGCTGCCTGTGGGGGTGTCACAGGTGAGGGGGCTTTGGGGATGGTGTCGAGTCTCGAGGGGGCTGGAGGTTAATGTACAGCCTGGAGGGGACTGGGGGTGGTGTCTAGTTTGGAGGGTGTGTCACAGGTATGTGGGGGGTTGGGGGTTGGGGGGTGGTGTCCAGCCTGGAAGGGGCTGGGGGTGGTGTCCAGTCTGGAGGGGGTTACCTGTGGGAGGTGTCACAGGATAGGGGGGCCGGGAAGTGGTGCCCAGTCTGGAGGGTGTTGCCTGTGGGAGTGACACAGGTGGGGTGGAGCTGGGGGTGGTATCCTGTCTAGAGGGGAACTGGGGGGTGATATCCAGTCTGGAGGGGGCTGCTTGGGAGGGGTGTCACAGGTGTGGGGGGCTGAGGGTAGTGTCCAGCCTGGAGGGGCCCTGGGGGTTGGTGTCCAGCCTGTAGTGGCTGCCTGGGGGGGTTCACATGTGTGGGGGGCTGGGGGATGGTGTCACAGGTGAGGGGGGTTGCGGGAATGGGAGGCAGTGTCCAGTCTGGAGGGGCCCGCATGTGGGGGGTTTCAAATGGGTGACGGTGGCTTGGGGGTTTCTGGGGGTGGTGTCCAGTCTAGAGGGGGCTGTCTGTGGGGGGTGTCACATGTGAGGGAGTTGGGGGTGGTGTCCAATGTGGAGGGGGCTGCCTGGGGGGGTCACAGGTGTGGGGGACTGGGGTGTGGTGTCCAGTCTGGAGGGGGACTGGTGGTCGTGTCCAGTCTGGAGGGGGAGCCTGTGGAGGGTGTCATAGGTGAGGGGGATGGGGGATGGGGGTGGTGTCCAGTCTGGAGGGGGCTGCCTGTGGGGGGTGTCACAGGTGAGGGGGGCTGGGGGTGGTGTCCAGTCTGGAGGGGCTGCCTGTGGGGGGTGTCACAGGTGATAGGGGCTGTGCATGGTGTCCAGTCTGGAGGGAGCAGCCTGTGGGGGGTGTCACGTGTGAGGGGGTTTGGGGGTGGTGTCCAGTGTGGAGGGTACTGTATGTGGTGTTTCAAAGGTGTGGGGGGCTGGGGTAGTGTCAAGTCTGGAGGGGGTTGCCTGGGGGATGTGTCACAGGTGAAGGGGTCTGGGGAGTGGTGTCCAGTCTGGAGGGGGGCTGGGGGATGTTCTCCAGTCTGGAGGGGGCTGCCTGTGGGGGGGTGTCACAGGTGAGAGGGGATGGGGGATGGTGTCCAGTCTGGAAGGGGCTGCCTGTGAGGTGGTGTCACAGGTGAGAGGAGCTGGGGGTGGTGTCCAGTCTGAAGGGGGCTGCATGTGGGGTATGTCACAGGTGAGAGGGCTAGGGGTTGTAGTCCAGTCTGGAGGGGGCTGCCTGGAGGGTGTCACAGGTGTGGGGGACTGGGGGGGGGTGCTGTCTCGTCTGGAGGGGGCTAGGGGTGGTGTTCAGTCCGAAGGGGGATGCCTGTGGGGGGTGTCACGGGTGGCGGGGGTGGGGGTGGTGTCCAGTCTGGAGGGGGCTGCCTGGGGGGTGGTGACCAGTCTGGAGGGTGCTGCCTGTGGGGGTGTCACAGGTGGGGTGGAGCTGGGGGTGGTATGCAGTCTAGATGGGGGACTGGGGTGTGTTGTCCAGTCTGGAGGGGCTGCCTGTGGGGGTGTCACAGGTGAGGTGAGGCTGGGGAGTGGTGTGCAGTCTGGAGGGGGTTTCAGGGGGGGTGTCACAGGTGTGGGGGGCTGAGGGTGGTGTCCAGCCTGGAAGGGGCCTGGGGGTTGGTGTCCAGCCTGGAGGGGGCTGCCTGGGGGGGTTCACATGTGTGGGGGGCTGGGGAATGGTTTCACAGGTGAGGAGGCCTGGGGTATTGGGAGGCAGTGTCCAGTCTGGAGGGGCCCGCATATGCCGGTCACATGTGACAGTGGCTGGGGGTTTCTGGGGGTGGTGTCTAGTCTAGAGGGGGCTGTCTGTGGGAGGTGTCACATGTGGGGTGGAGCTGGGCGTGGTATCCAGTCTAGAGGGGGACTGGGGGGTGATATCCAGTATGGAGGGGGCTGCTTGGGAGGGGTGTCACAGGTGGGGTGGAGCTGGGGTTGGTATCCAGTCTAGAGGGGGACTGGGGGTGATATCCCATCTGGAGGGGCTGCTTGGGAGGGGTGTCACAGGTGTGGGGGCTGAGGGTAGTGTCCAGCCTGGAGGGGCCCTGGGGGTTGGTGTAAAGCCTGGAGGGGGCTGCCTGGGGGGGGGGGTTCACATGTGTGGGGGGCTGGGGGATGGTGTCACAGGTGAGGGGGTTGCGGGAATGGGAGGCAGTGTCCAGTCTGGAGGGGTCCGCATGTGGGGGGTTTCAAGTGTGACATGGCTTGGGGGTTTCTGGGGGTGGTGTCCAGTCTAGAGGGGGCTGCCTGTGGGGGGGTGTCACATGTGAGGGAGTTGGGGGGGTGTCCAATGTGGAGGGGGCTGCCTGGGGGTGTCACAGGTGAGGGGGGCTGGGGGATGGTGTCCAGTCTGGAAGGGGCTGCCTGTGAGGTGGTGCCACAGGTGAGAGGAGCTGGGGGTGGTGTCCAGTCTGAAGGCGGCTGCATTTGGGGTATGTCACAGGTGAGAGGGCTAGGGGTTGTAGTCCAGTCTGGAGGGGGCTGCCTGGGGGTGTCACAGGTGTGGGGGGATGGGGGGGTGCTGTTTCGTCTGGAGAGGGCCAGGGGTGGTGTTCAGTCTGGAGGGGGATGCCTGTGGGGGGTGTCACGGGTGGCGGGGGTGGTGTCCAGTCTGGAGGGGGCTGCCAGGGGGGTGGTGACCAGTCTGGAGGGTGCTGCCTGTGGGGGCGTCACAGGTGGGGTGGAGCTGGGGGTGGTATCCAGTCTAAAGGGGGACTGGGGTGTGTTGTCCAGTCTGGAGGGGGCTGCCTGTGGGGGTGTCACAGGTGAGGTGTGTCTGGGGAGTGGTGTGCAGTCTGGAGGGAGTTACATGGGGGTGTCACAGGTGTGGGGGGCTGGGGTGATATCCACTCTGGAGGGGGCTGCTTGAGTAGGTGTCACAGGTGTGGGGGGGCTGAGGGTGGTGTCCAGCCTGGAAGGGGCCTGGGGGTTGGTGTCCAGCCTGGAGGGGGCTGCCTGGGGGGGTTCACATGTGTGGAGGGCTGGGGAATGGTTTCACAGGTGAGGAGGGCTGGGGTATTGGGGGGCAGTGTCCAGTCTGGAGGGGCCCGCATATGGCAGGTTTCACATGTGACCGTGGCTGGGGGTTTCTGGGGGTGATGTCCAGTCTAGAGGGGGCTGTCTGTGGGAGGTGTCACATGTGAGGGAGTTGGGGGTGATGTCCAATGTGGAGGGGGCTGCCTGGGGGGAGGTCACAGGTGTGGGGGACTCGGGTTTGGTGTCCAGTCTGGAGGGGGACTGGTGGTGGTGTCCAGTCTGGAGGGGGGTGCCTGTGGGGGGTGTCATAGGTGAGGGGGATGGGGGTGGTGTCCTGTCTGGAGGGGGCTGCCTGTGGGGGGTGTCACAGGTGAGGGGATTTGGGGGTGGTGTCCAGTGTGGAGGGGACTGTCTGGGGCATGTCAAAGGTGTGGGGGGCTGGGCTAGTGTCAAGTCTGGAGGGGGACTGGTGGTGGTGTCCAGTCTGGAGGGGGGTGCCTGTGGAGGGTGTCATAGGTGAGGGGGCTCGGGGGTTGGTGTCCAGTCTGGAGGGTGGTGTCACGGGTTTGGGGGATGGGGGGTGTCTAGTCTGGAGGGGGTTGCCTGTGGGGGGTGTTAGAGGTGAGGGGGGCTGGGGAGTGGTGTCCAGTCTAGAGGGGGCTGCCTGGGGGGTGTCACAGGTGAGGGGGGCTGGTGGGTGGTTTGCAGTCTGGAGGGGGCTGGGGGTGGTGTCCAGTCTGGAGGGGGCTGTCTGTGTGAGGTGCCAAAGGTGAGGGGGGCTGGAGGATGGTGTCCAGTCTGGAGGGGGCTGCCTGTGGGGGCTAGCACATGTGAGAGGGGATGGGGGTGCTGTCCAGTCTGAAGGGTGCTGCCTGTGGGGGGTGTCACAGGTGAGGGGGGCTGTGGGATGGTGTCAAGTCTTGAGGGGGGCTGGAGGATAGTGTCCAGCCTGGAGGGGACTGGGGGTGGTATCTAGTCTGGAAGGGGTGTCACAGGTGTGTGGGGGATTGAGGGGTGGTGTCCAGCCTGGAGGGGGCTGGGGGATGGTGTCCAGTCTAGAGGGGGCTGCCTGTGGGGGGTGTAACAGGTGAGAGGGGCTGGGGGAGGTGTCCAGTCTGGAGGGGGCTGCCTGTGGGGGTGTCACATGTGAGGGGTTTGGCGGTGGTGTTCAGTGTGGAGGGGGCTGCCTGGGGGGGTGTCACAGGTGTGGGCATCTGGAGGTAGTGTCAAGTCTAGAGGGGGCTGGGGGTGGTGTCCAGTCTGGCGGGGGCCTGCCTGTAGTGGGTGTCACAGGTGAGGGGGGCTGGTGGGGGTTTTGACAAGTCTGGAGGCGGCTGCTTGTGGGGGGTGTCACAGGTGAGAGGGGCTGGGGGATGGTGTCCGTCTGGAGGGGGCTGCCTGTTGGGGGTGTCACAGGTGAGAGGGCTGTGGGATGGTGTCCAGTCTGGAGGGGGCTGCCTGGGGGGGTTCACATGTGTGGGGGGCTGGGGGATGGTGTCACAGGTGAGGGGGGTTGCGGGAATGGGAGGCAGTGTCCAGTCTGGAGGGGGTGTCACAGGTGTGGGGGATGGGGGAGTCTCTAATCTGGAGGGGGTTGCCTGTGGAGGGTTGTCACAGGTGAGAGGGGCTGGGGGTGGTGTCCAGTCTGGAGGGGGCTGCCTGTTGGGGGTGTCATAAGTGAGGGGGGCTGGGGGATGGTGTTGAGCCTTGAGGGGGGCTGGAGGATGGTGTCTAGCCTGAAGGGGGCTGGGGGATGGTGTCCAGTGTGGAGGGGGCTGCCTGGGGGGGTCAATGGAGTGGGGGGCTGGAGGTAGTGTCAAGTCTGGGGGGTTGCCTGTGGGAGGTGTCACAGATGAAGGGGTCTGGGGGATGGTGTCCAGTCTGGAGGGGGCTGCCTGTGGGGGGGTGTCACAGGTGAGAGGGGCTGGGGGATGGTGTCCATTCTGGAGGGGCTGCCTGTGGGGGGTGTCACAGGTGAGAGGGGCTGGGGGATGGTGTCCATTCTGGAGGGGCTGCCTGTGGGGGGTGTCACAGGTGAGTGGGGCTGGGGGTGGTGTCCAATCTGAAAGGGGCTGCCTGAGGGGGGTGTGACATGTAAGGGGTTTGGGGGGGGTGGTGTCCAGTGTGGAGGGGGCTGCCTGGGGGGTGTCACAGGTGTGTGGGGGTGGGGGTGTCCAGCCTGGAGGGGACTGGTGGTTGTCTAGTCTGTAGGGGGCTGCCTGAGGGGGAGGGGTCACAGGTGAGGGGGGCTGGGGATGGTGTTGAGACTCGTGGGTTGGCTGGAGGATGGTGTCCAGTCTGGAGGGGGCTGCCTTTGGGGGGTGTGTATTCTGGAGGGGGTGTCACAGGTGTGTGGGGGGTTGGAGGGGTGGTGTCCAGCCTGGAGGGGGCTGGTGGATGGTGTCCAGTCTAGAGGGGGTTGCCTGTGGGGGTGTAACAGGTGAGAGGGGCTGGGGGTGGTGTCCAGTCTGGAGGGGGCTGTCTGTGGGGGTGTCACATGTCAGGGGTTTGGGGGTGGTGTTCAGTGTGGAGGCGGCTGCCTGGGGGGGGGTGTCACAGGTGTGGGGGTCTGGAGGTAGTGTCAAGTCTAGAGGGGGCTGGGGGTGGTGTCCAGTCTGGAGGGGCCTGCCTGTGGTGGGGGTCACAGGTGAGGGGGGCTGGGGGTGGTGTCCAGTCTGGAGGGGCTGCCTGTGGGGACGGTCACAGGTGAGAGGGGCTGGGGGATGGTGTCCAGTCTGGAGGGGGCTGCCTGTGTGGGGTGTCACAGGTGAGAGGGGCTGGGGGATGGTGTCCAGTCTGGAGGGGGCTGCCTGTGGGGGTTGTTATAGGTGAGACGGGCTGGGGGTGGTGTCCAGTCTGGAGGGGGCTGCCTGTGGGGGGTGTCACACATAACAGGGTTTGGGGGTGGTGTCCAGTGTGGAGGGGGCTGCCTGTGGGAGGTGTCACAGGTGAGAGGGGCTGGGGGATGGTGTCCATTCTGGAGGGGGCTGCTTGTGGGGGGTGTCACAGGTGAGAGTGGCTGGGGGATGGTGTCCAATCTGAAAGGGGCTGCCTATGTGGGGTGTCACATGTAAGGGGTTTGGGGGGGTGGTGTCCAGTGTGGAGGGGGCTGCCTGGGGGTGTCACAGGTGTGTTGGGGCAGGGGGGGTGTCTAGCCTGGAGGGGACTGGTGGTGGTTTCTAGTCTGTGGGGGGCTGCCTGAGGGGGGGGGGTCACAAGTGTGAGGGGTTGGGGGTGGTGTCCATCCTGGAAGGGGCTGGGGGGTGGTGTCCAGTCTGGAGGGGGTTGCCTGTCGGGGGTGTCACAGGTGAGAGGGGCTGGTGTCCAGTCTGGAGGTGGATTCCTGTGGGGGTGTCACATGTGAGGGGGCTGAGGGGGGTGTCCCGTGTGGAGGAGGCTGTCTGGGGGGGTGTCACAGGTGTGGGGGGATGGAGGTAGTGTCAAGTGTAGAGGAGGGTTGGGATGTGGTGTCCAGTCAGGAGGGGCTGCCTGTGGGGGGTGTCACGTGTGAGGGGGTTGGGGGATGATGTCCAGTGTGGAGGGGGCTGCCTGGGGGGTGTCACAGGTGTGAGGGGGCAGAGGGGGGTGTCCAGCCTGGAGGGGACTGGGGGTGGTGTCTAGTCTGGAGGGGGCTGACTGAGGGGGGGCGGGGTGTCGCAGGTGTGAGGGGTTGGGGGTGGTGTAGATCACAAAGTTCAGAGGCCAGGCCCACTCGGAGAGAGGCAAGGAGATATGTCCCAAAAAGTATCACAGTGGAAATGCACTTCAAGTCTTTGTAGCAAAATGTCACTGAAAGGTTGGACCAGGTTTAGAACAAAAAGTTAAGAAGGTCTGGAGGCGACCCAGTGGAAAGGTAAGGATTTAAGACACCTCACGCTAACCGTCATAAGGAAGCCAGGTGGACACAGTACCTTGTAAGTGAAGAGACAGCTCCGGCGGGGTAATTGTTCCTGGTGGTGGATGCAAGTCGGGGCTTTGCCAGAAGATGAGATGATCTCGTTGTCGAAGAAAAGTTGAAGATCGTTGCACCACCAGGGAAGAGACCAGCCGCGGAGTGCTCCATCACAAAGCACCACCTTTTGGTCGTGGTACAGTGGTTAGTGGCTATCCGGTTGCCTGGGTGCTCAGCACGGGCAATTCGACCTCTATGTCCTGGAAGCGAAGAAAAAGCAAGGGACTGGTTGTTCCCACCAGTCAAGGGAAGAAGACTCTCCAGCAGTCGTTGGGAAGTGGTGAGTCGGTTCAGCAGGGCTCCACCGGAGGTGTCGTCGTTGCAAGTCGGCTCAGCTTTACCCTCGTCGGATTCTTAGGTCCTATGGCGACGTCTGAAGTCCGAGTCCCAAAAGCCCTGCGTTTATGCAGAAAACCCCCATTCATTCAGCCTAGCTGTTAATCAAACATGCTAAGTGGTGAGCGGGCGGCACACCACTTGGGCCAATCACACCAGAGTGTGACTTGAGTTGGCAAGGCAACTCAGTCCAGGGTGCCTAAACCCCCTCCCATACCCCCTGTGGTACCCAGACAGAATGGCACCACTCTGGAGGGCTTCTGTGGAGAAGCCCACCAAAAGTGGAACAAAGGGCTCAACCTTTGGTTCGGAGTTACAGAGGCGAACACATACGCCATTTTAAAAACCGAGTTCTGGCAGAAAATACCAACCGGTGAATTTATTTAAGATAAATAAACCGGCGGTATGTTAGAGACTAACGTGAAAAAGTATTAGCCTCCAAAAATGGGAAGAATCCCATAGGAATATATTTGCGGTCGAATATAAAAAGTAGTATCCACTGGCACCAGCCAAAACTCGACGAGGGGGGACGGGACAGTGCCCCCTCGAATAACAGACCCAGGGGTAATCGAATTATCCCTACCAGTACGTCCACAATAGGATGGTTTGTACTGGTTCTGTTAGTAAATTTAGGTCTAGTAAAGCCAATGGTGACTTTACATGCCCTAGGAGACAGTAGTCCGTCCCAGGGTATGGAGTCTATGGTGGGGGTCACCTAGGACACCCCAGTGTTATGGCACGAAGGGTGCTGTGTAACACACATAGCAAAACACATGAGGCCCTATGGAGTAAAAGACCCCATAGCCCATCAAACACATTGACATTCAAAGAAATCTACCATAAATCATGTCCAAGAGTGGGAGAAAAGAGTCTGACTCTTGGCAGGATGAAAAAAACAAACTCCAGAAATCCAGCAAAGCTGCTGGGGGACTCACTAGGTTAGGAAATTCAGCCTAAACAGAGAATTCCCCCTAACGGGGATGGTCACAGGTGAGAGGGGTGGGCATGGTGTCCAGTCTGGAGGGGCTGCCCGTGGGGGGTGTCACATGTGAGGGATTTGGGGGTGGTGTCCAGTTTGGAGGTGGCTGCCTGGGGGGTGTCACAGGTGTGGGGGCTGGAGGTAGTCTAGAGGGGGGCTGTGGGGTGGTGTCCAGCCTGGAGGGGCCTGTCTGTGGGGGGTGTCACATGTGAGGGGGTTGGGGGGTGTCCAGCCTGGAGGGGGACTGGGGGTGGTGTCTAGTCTGGAGGGGGCTGCCTGAGGGGGGTGTCACAGGTGTGAGGGGTTGGGGGTGGTGTCCAGCCTGGAAGGGGCTGCCTGTGGGGGGTGTCACAGGTGTGTGGGGGCAGAGGGGGGGGGTGTCCAGTCTGGAGGGGACTGGGGGTGGTGTCTAGTCTGGAGGGGGCTGCCTGAGGGGAGTGTCACAGGTGAGAGGGTCTGGGGGATGTTGTCCAGTCTGGAGGGGGCTGCCTGTGGGGGGGTGTCCCAGGTGGGAGGGGCTGGGGGTGGTGTCCAATCTGAAAGGGGCTGCCTGTGGGGGGTGTCAGATGTGAGTGGTTTGGGGGGTGGTGTCCAGTGTGGAGGGGGCTGCCTGGGGGGTGTCACAGGTGTGTGGGGGGAGAAGGGGGCGTCCAGCCAGGAGGTGACTGGGATGGTGTCTAGTCTGGAGGGGGCTGCCTGGGGTGATGTCACAGGTGTGAGGGGTTGGGGGTCGTGTCCAGCCTGGAAGGGGCTGGGGGGTGGTGTCCAGTCTGGAGGAGGGCTGGGGGTGGTGTCCAGTCTGGAGGGGGCTGCCTGTGGGGGGTGTCACAGGTGAGAGGGGCTGGGGCTGGTGTCCAGTCTGGAGGGGGATTCCTGTGGGGGTGCCACGTGTGAGGGAGTTGGGGGGGGTTGTCCCGTGTGGAGGAGGCTGCCTGGGGGGGTGTCACAGGTGTGGGGGGTGGAGGTAGTGTCAAGTGTAGAGGGGGGCTGGGGTGGTGCCCAGTCAGGAGGGGCTGCCTGTGGGGATTGTCACAGGTGAGAGGGGTGGGCATGATGTCCAGTCTGGAGGGGGCTGCCTGTGGGGGGTGTCACATGTGAGGGGGTTGGGGGTGGTGTCCAGTGTGGAGGCAGCTGCCTGGGGGGTGTCACAGGTGTGGGGGGCTGGAGGTAGCCTAGAAGGGGGCTGTGGGGTGGTGTCCAGTCTGGAGGGGCCTGCCTGTGGGGGGCATCACAGGTGAGAGGGGCTGGGTGTGGGGTCCAGTCTGCAGGGGGCTGCCTGTGGGGGGTGTCACGTGTGATGGGCTTGGGGTGTGGTGTCGAGTGTGGAGGCGGCTGCCTGGGGGGATGTCACAGGTGTGTGGGGGCAGGGGGGTGTCCAGCCTGGAGAGGACTGGGGGTGGTGTCTAGTCTGGAGGGGGCTGCCTGAGGGGGGTGTCACAGGTGTGAGGGGCTGGGGGTGGTGTCCAGCCTGGAAGGGGCTGGGGGTGGTGTCCAGTCTGGAGGGGGTTGCCTGCGGGGGGTGTCACAGGTGAGAGGGGCTGGGGGTGGTGTCCAGTCTGGAGGGGGATTCCTGTGGGGGTGTCATATGTGAATGGGTTGGGGCGTTGTCCCATGTGGAGGAGGCTACCTGTGGGGGGCGTCACAGGTGTGGGGAGATGGAGGTAGTGTCAAGTCTAGAGGGTGGCTGGGGTGGTGCCCAGTCAGGAGAGGTTGTCTGTGGGGGGTGTCACAGATGAGAGAGGTGGGCGTGGTGTGCAGTCTGGAGGGGGCTGCCTGTGGGGGGTGTCATATGTGAGGGGGTTGGGTGGTGGTGTCCATTGTGGAGGCGGCTGCCTGGGGGGGTGTCACAGGTGTGGGGGGCTGAGGTAGTGTCAAGTCTAGAGGGGGGCTGTGGGGTGGTGTCCAGTCTGGGGGGGCCTGCCTGTGGGGGGAGTCACAGGTGAGGGGGTCTGGGGGTGGTGCCCAGTCTGGAGGGGCTGCCTGTGGGGGGTGTCACAGGTGAGAAGGGCTGGGCATGGTGTCCAGTCTGGAGGGGGCTGCCTGTGGGGGGTGTCACGTGTGAGGGGGTTGGGGGTGGTGTCCAGTGCGGAGGGGGCTGCCTGAGGGGTGTCACAGGTGTGGGGGGCTGGGGGTAGTGTCAAGTCTGGAGGGGGCTGCCTGTGGATGGTTTAACAGGTGAGGGAGCTGGGGGTGGTGTCTAGTCTGGAGGGGCTGCCTGTGGGGGGCATCGCAGGTGAGGGGGGCTGGGGGTGGTGTCTAGTCTGGAGGGGGCTGCCTGTGGGTGGTGTCACAGGTGTGGGGGCTGGGGGTGGTGTTCAGTCTGGAGAGGGCTGCCTGTGGGTGGTTTAACATGTGAGGGAGCTGGGGGTGGTGTCCAGTTTGGAGGGGGCTGCCTGTGGGGGCATCGCAGGTGAGGGGGGCTGGGGGTGGTGTCCAGTCTGGAGGGGGCTGCCTGTGGGTGGTGTCACAGGTGTGGGGGCTGGGGGTGGTGTTCAGTCTGGAGGGGGCTGCCTGTGGGTGGTTTAACAGGTGAGGGAGCTGGGGGTGGTGTCAGTTTGGAGGGGGCTGTCTGTGGGGGGCATCGCAGGTGAAGGGGGCTGGGGGTGGTGTCCAGTCTGGAGGGGGCTGCCTGTGGGTGGTGTCACAGGTGAGGGGGGATGGGGGTGGTGTCCAGTCTGGGGGGGGTTGGGGGGTGGTGTCCAGTCTGGAGGGGGGGCTGCTTGTGGGAGGTGTCACCGGTGAGGGGTCTGGGGGGTGGTGTCTGGCCTATAGTGGTTGATGTGCAGTAGGGGGGTATTCAGACAGGATGGGTGCCGAGGGTGATATGATATTCTATTTTATTTGTTTTGCGCCCATACACAAGTGTTTCAGAGTGCGATGAGGCAAGGGAGGGGAAACAAGGGAGGACAAAACCACGCTCTTACTAGGCCCAGTGACATTGAGAATGTGCAAGTGCAGGGGAGAGGGAAGGGGGTAAAGTGCGAGGGGCAGGAGGGGATTGGAATGTGCTGAACATGTGATAGAACACCAAGTAGTGCGACGAGCAGGTGGTAAGTGCGAGAATAAGGGGTAGACAACAGGTGTCTGATAAGTGCTGGAAGGGGTCTGTAGGGTTGCAGATACAGACCCAAGTGCAGGGGTTGCCAGGAGAAAGTGTGGGTGTGCAGCTGAGAGGGCAGGGATCTGGGCCCAAAATCAGAGAGTAACCAGGTGCCAACGCAGACAGATTAGCAGGGGAGCGGATGTGCGAAGGCAGAAGCCAAGAGGAAGGTCTTGAGGTGCTTTCGGAACCGAAGATGGTTCTCCTTAAGTTTCAGAGAGGCAGGGAGGCTGTTCCAGAGGGAGGCCCCATCTGAAGAAAGGGATCTACCCCCAACTCGTTGTTTGGAGAAGTGACTGACCCTGAGGGAGTTGGAGGTGAAGCAGCGAAGAGCTTCAGTAGGAATGTATTTATGGAGGGAGAGTTGAAGGTATTGTGGACCCAGGCCCCAGAAACCCTTGTGGACAATGCAAAGGGTCTTGAATTTAATCCTTGCAGTCACTGGGAGCCAATGAAGAGATCTCAGGGCTGGAGAGATACGATCCCAGGGCTTGAGGCAAGGACAAGTCTTGCAGTCCTGTTCTGGATGAGCTGCAGAGGACGGAGACTGGTTGCAGGCAGATTTAAAAAGAGGCTGTTGCAATAGTCCAGTCTAGAGAGAACCCGAGCTATGAAGACAGTGAGCTTCTGGGGGAAGGAGAGGAAAGGAAGAATACCTCCGAGGAGGTGCAGTTGGTAGTTAGACTTTTTTGAGACGTCAGAGATGTAAGGAGAAAAGGAAAGCGTGGAGTCAAAGATGACCCCAAGGTTCTTAGCCTCGCAAGTGGGGGCAGGGAGAGGGCCATTGGAGGCCGGCCAGAGAGTGACAGGAAAGGAAGGTGCTGGTGTGCCAATGAGGAGGATCTCTGTCTTATTGGCATTAAGGCAGAGGTCATTGGTGGCGCACCAATCCTGTATTGCAGACAGACAGTCAGAGATGAGAGAGGGAGAAGAGGTGACAGGAGGTCTCGGGCGGGGGACTCGTGTTTTGGTAAGGTGTGTAGCCTCCACTTACGATGGGGCCCGCCTTATCACTGGAGTGCTGCCTCAGCGTGCGAAGGAGGGCACCCGTTTTCTCTGGGTGGCGGCCTGGGCTTGCGAGGTGAGGCATGCAATTTCGCTGGGGTGTGGTCTGGGCTTGTGAGGGAGGGCACGCAGTTTCTCTGAGGTGCGGCCTGGGCTTGCGAGGTGAGATGCACAATTTTGCTGGATTGCGGCCTGGCCTTGCGAGGTGAGATGCGCGAATTCGCTGGGGTGCAGCCTGACCTTGCGAGGTGAAATGCGCGATTTCTGTGGGGTGCAGCCTGGGCTCTTGAGGTGAGATGCACGATTTTTCTGGGGCACAGCCTGGGGTTGTGAGGTGTGGCACGCCTTCTCACAGGGGTACTGGATGCTGGACCAGGGGTGGCGCAGAGACTACCGCTGTGTTAGTCCTTTTGCTTGCTTTTTGCTGGGCATGGGGGCTTGTTGTGGGCGTTCCTCACGCAGCTTGTTGTTACTTGCGCGATGGCTAGTAATGCACCTTAAAATCCATGAATACGCGTGGCGCGCAATATTTTTTCTGCGGCACGGCTCGTGCAGAGTCCTTGGCGCGCGCCCTTTGCACCATTTCTTTGCCCGATTCCCTGAATCAGGCCCTATATGTTTCATATGTGGGAGTTGCACTTTTATCAAGGAAACCTGTTCTATTACTATTTAATAAGGCCCAGGTTGTAAGCCTTTCCTTGTGGTAAGCAGCACTCTTTGCAAGTCAGTACAATAGCATCAAACAATAGAAACCATTGAAAAGTGCTGCCAAATACAGCTTAACAAGCGCCCAGCTACACTTATATTCTATTTAACTCATCTTTTCCAAGACTTTACTCCCTTTCATACAAGGTACCAAAACTCGACTGTGCCTGCTACGGACTCCGTCGACTACATAGGTCACACCGCTTTCAAAGGTGTCCTCGCTACTTGCAATTCTTATGGTGCGACGGACACTTCTTAGGCCCGCCTCATGATATTGTTTTGTGACTAGTTAGGGTGCCCCCCTCGACTTCATATTACACTTTAAGTACTGATCATATCTATTATTTCAGTGCTTAGAGGCAATGGCTATATTAGAACCAGCTATAAATGCCACACGCCAGAATATTAAATGAAAGTAAGTCCACCTGCTACTAGCTTCAATAACGAAAGGCAATAGTAATTATTTATAGAAAAATTTAAATCAGCATCAGGCGTAACATTTTTACGAATCGTGCACATCCCGGTTTTTTTTTTTAATGTGGGGTTTTGCACTGAGTTCTGGTAACAGGGCAAGGTTGGGTGTGTGGTTTTGGAAAAAAAGGTTAGAGTCTAGAAATTGTGAGTACTTATTCACATATTGGCAGCGAGCGGGGTTTGCTGCTGTGGGCAAAAGGAAGTACCTTTTGTAAATGGATTTTTGCTTTATATTTTTCACTATTTTTGACACCAACTGTATATATAATGTATATTCCACACTTGCAGGTTCAACATTATCCATTCCATATTTCACCGTTTTCCAGACGCAATAAATAAAGTCCTTACGTTAAATAAAAGAACACAAGCATGCACGGAACACGTGTTTAAAAACATTTTTCTTAACCAGCCACATTATGCACATCTCCCTTTCCAAGTGTTTAGTAAAACATGCCGAAAATCTGACTACTTACGTATACGTTTTCTCAAACAATACAAGACTGTCAAACCTCAAATGCCCTCAAGAGGGCAGCAAAGACACACACAGCACAGGCCCAGGCGTGGCCTGTGAAGAACACCCATCTAGAAGTTCACCTTGCTTTGAGCCTTTCGTATAACGGTGAACCGTGTAGCATCCTCCCTGCCAACATTCACTCGCTCATTAAAGAAATATACGCGTCCAATGCGAGGGGCAAAACATGGGGTGGTAAAATAAAGGCTTAGTTCTCTTTTGGACGGATGGACAGGGATAGAGTTTGCAAAATAATGTCTGGCAATGCGCAATCACCATAACATCTTTTTCCTAACATCAATGGATTATTCAGGTATTTCCCTCCCCAAGATAAAGCAACACTTGCAGCTTATCGTACCTTTTGTGCCGCTTTCTTTCAGTCTTCCCGACTAATAGACATGAGCTGGGTGGAGGGGTGGCACTGGAAAGATTTTCAGATTGGGGGTGCTGGCCAATTGCATTACCTCACCAAAATGTTAGTGTTATAAAAGTTAGGCTTGTGGTCCGTGGACTGTCCGACAGATCTCCACAAGACGAACCTGGCGCTGCATGCAGACGATGTTGCAGTCATCTCCCAGTCATTCAGCGAAAAGGAAGTGGCGAAGAACCTGCAAGCTTCATTGGATACCATCGCAAAGTGGTACAGCGACTGGCGGATAGAACTCAACACCAGCAAGACAACTGCAACGCTGTTCACCAGAAAGAAGATCAAGGAGCACCCACACATCAGCCTCAACGGGGAGACCATCAAATGGGAGAGCAGCAGCCGCTACCTCGGTGTGACCCTGAACAGCAAACTCAACTGGGAAAGCCACATCGAGAATACTCAGCAGAAGGCAACAGGAAAGATGGCAGCGCTGTACCCACTCCTAAAGAGCAAGTCCATACCCCTCCGGACAAAGATCAACGTCTACAAGGCGATCATCAGACCAACCCTGACTTATGCCTCCCCAGCATGGATGACCTGCCATGAGCGACACCGGAAGAGTCTTCAGATAGTCCAGAACAAGGCCCTGCGGATATCGTCTGGAGCTCCAATCTTCACAAGGATAGCAGACCTTCACAGAGACCTGGACATCGAGATGTTGGATGAACATCTAGCGAAGCTGAGTAAGAACTTCTGCCAAGAACTGGATCAGAACCCGAACCCTCTGATCAGAAGACTCACTGCCACCACTGCAAACCCCTTCGACCGCTACCCGCGGCCCATCACTGCGAAGACCCTGTGAAACCAGCCCTACTGTGACAAGACCACACAGACCAAGAAGAATACAAACCCACGACTACACACTCAACCTGAGAAGATGGAGTAATGAGGCTCAAGCCTCGGTATCCAAAAATCACCGCTGATGGATAAAAATCTATCAGCAAGAAGAAGAACAAGCGTGGACTGTCCACCGAGTGGCAGCGGAGCAGGACATTTCAGCGCGGCCGGTTCGGCGCGGGCCGATTTGGCGCGGCCGGTTCGGCGCAGGAGCCGGTTCGGCTCAGCAGCCCGTGCTGAACTGGCCACACAGAAATGTCCTGCTCTGAAATGGAGACGTCAGGGAGAGCAACTATGAAGCAGGCACTTTGCGCATGTTGTTGTTCAGGTAATTGTGTGACCCCTGTGGGCGGCTCAGCATGAAATTTTTGTTTCCCTGTATTTGGCTTTCGGGAGACAATTTTTGCCAGGTTCTGAATCCGTCACAAAGCACAACTGCGGCATTCACTTTCTGTTCGTACGAGTCTCAAGTCTGCTGCTCGGGAGATCTGGACACAGGACGTTGCCAGGGTGGGCACTGATGCTGCCAATAACTCCCACGAATGAATGGCACTGATCTATTGAGCTCCCAGAGAGGCGATTGTGTAACTTGTCCTAACCAACGTGTTGGCACCCTTCATGCTTGAAATCCTACAAGAGACATGTTCCTATGCCCGCTGGATGGTGCCATCGCACAAGGCTGCGCTGCAACCTCACAAGTGTGCGGCGCGCCAAAACATCCCAGCGCCAAAACATCCCGTCGCTGAACTGGCCGCCCCAAACTGGCCGTGGCGAATCGTCCCACGCCGAACCGGTGGCGCAGAAACGGGGTGTACCGAGTGGCAGGTGGCACAGACCCTGTGTGCTTTATTTGCTTGGGGGACTGTGCTGAACATGGGCGCATTACTCCGCAATGTATTTTTGTTTTTTATGCTAACGTGAGTATATCACTTCCATCCCGCTGACCAAACTGCTATAAATCTGATTGCCTCATTGAACTTTAGGTTCTTTTTATCATCCATCTGATGTTTTAATTGCCAATGCTGAGGCAGAGCAGGGTCTCAAAATAAGATAAGCATTATAACCACTTCAGTCAAGAAAATGCAGAACTAAGGAAAATATTCACCAAGAATTGGCATCTTTTGAAATTGGATCCGCATCTGTTAACCTATATTGGAGAGAAACCCAGAATGACTTTTCGGAGAGCTAAAACATTAAAGATGGCTGTGAGTCCCTCATTACTTCCGGAACTAAACATGGAGCCTACTGGCACTTGGCTGGGAATAAAAACAATGGGGTTTCGTAAGTGTGGGACGTGTACTATGTGTCTCTATGCCCTCGAACCAACAAAGAGTTGCATGGACCAAAGGGGAACCCGTATGGAGATAAAAGAAAACATAAATTGTCGATCTAAATATGTAGTCTATGCTGTAATATGTGTATATAACCAGATATATATTGGAAGTACAATAAGAGAAGTAAGAATACGTATTCGTGAACATTTTGCAACAGTGGGCAGCCCGGATCCAACCCTGCCGCTGGCTCAGCACTGGCAATCAAAACATCAGATGGATGATTAAAAGAACCTAAAGTTCATTGGCCTACAAAAAGTTAAACTAGGCAGAAGAGGAGGTAACCTGGAACAGAGGCTTAGACAGATGAAAGCCAGAATTATATGTAAATTCTGATCAATTGATTTTGGTTTAAATCATGATAATGAGATGATACACTTTCTTTAACAGACATAAATGATACTGAGTAACTAATGTCAATACTAAAAAACTCAACCAATATATTTTCACTGTATATGCAATATGTGTACATTTTTATGTGTGTAGATGTCTGTGTCAAGCGTTATATGTATAGGTAAATCAAATAAATTGGACCATCAAGATATACTACAAGCTTTCACCTCGTAAACTAGCAATGTGATCTACAGTTATCATCTTTGTCTGGGCTTTGAATAATTTAAGCCACCCTTCTCATAACACATTCTGCTCACTGTGGGTGAAAATATGGGAAGACGAAAACTGTTTCTGCATCTTAGAAATAGCATAGGTAAAGTGACTCTGCATCACAAGCCTGCAAATTGGGAGCATGCAATTGCATGTATATTTAAATTCAAGTAATGGTGAACAGGTGTCTAAATAAAAATCAAGCATCAGTACGCAATACTTTGAAAGGAGATGCTAAATTTCTGAATTACTGACCGTATAAAAATAAATATTCAATTACTAGGTAACTTTGGAATCGCACAGTATATAGAATATATACTGTCTTTCCCCCTTTACAACATGGCGACCGAGTAACACACAATAAGACACTAAGAAAGGACTGGTAACTCCTATACAATGAGGAGTCATGGCAGCCGACGCCACAGTAAGAACAAACCGACGCGAAGGGAACGTGTACACATACTGAACAGGTAGGAAAGGCGAAGGGGGACATTTAATCCTGTCCGTAGCCTGTATTTTCTAACACATACGCGTTACCAGAAGTTAGGGGACTTGTCTCCGCGTCTCCAGAACAGATTTAACATCTGCATGGACATACGCGAGACAGTAGGATAATGTAAATACACAGCATTGGGAACTTCATGTTAACTACCACGTGTCGGCAATCAGATTTATAGCAGTTTGGTCAGCGGAATGGAAGTGATATACTCACGTTAGCAAGCTCTACTTTGATTATTAAATTATATATGTTGCACAATACGAATTGCACAAAAGTACCGTGAGGGATGTATTACTGGCAGGGGTAAGACCTTTATTCGCTATATACTTATACCTAGTTCACAATATAGCTTACCAGGTAAATGTCACAAGCACCACTCTCTTAGGGAATACTCAGCACTAGCATCTATAGATATATCAAACCATCGATGTCTGCCATAACACTAAACCTAATGTGTTATTTCTGAAACCTGCTGCATAATGAAACCTAGGCCTTTCTCACACTATACAGGACTCTCAAATCTAGGCGTAGCCTCCATCTATAAATATGGTCAATATAACATGACCTATTAGCCTGTGTCACATCTAGAAAGGATTGTGAATGTTAACAATAGCTAGACTCCAATAGATTTGTGAATGTTAGCAAGTACCACATTTAGAAAGAATTGTGAACATCATGCTGCGTTGCATCTAGATAGGCTTGTCAATGTTAACAAGTGCTACACTTAGATATATACTTATCTTTACAGGGATTAACCCCATGAACGAAGCAAAAGTTATAACGGTAAGCGGCTTTCATTTCCAATAACGAATGCAAAATTATTTATTAAAGAAATACGATTATTGTTTTTAAACCGTACCATTTGTCAGTGTGCTGCGGGGTCTCTTATACCAAATACTAATCATCACTACTCATTTTGGTTCAAAAGTTTAAAGTAAGGACCATAAATAGGATGTACAAATCCGTATGGCAATGAAATAGACTCCAAATAAAGTTAAATATAAATCACTATAGGAATCTGTGACGTATTGTAGGACGCAAACGAAATGGATCTATACATTTATTTATGTAATATACTTTTTCTGTATGTTTTTATTTTGTATTTGTGTTGTCTTATTTTGTTTCGTGAATCGCTATGTGTTTGATTTATGTTGGTATTATTTAATGGTGCATACAAACCGTCCTTATTTTTCCTCTCCATCTTGCATAATCATCCACAAACATTTTTCTATTTATGATTCACTGAATATTCTGATGTACATAACATCCTTGATTGATGTGTATGCAATTATTAAAAGAATAATGAATATGAACATACTTACCCACATTTTCTTGTTTTGAGAAAGGCCCTGGAGAGGCCGAAACACGTGTAAACAGTCGATGGGCAAAAAAAAAACAATAAATATCACCTGAAAACCACCAAAGGGCTTAAGGAAATATATTACAAATAATTTTTGTGGCGCAGCTTTTGGTGTGGCTATTGTATATTGAAAGAAGCCAGGGGGGGGACTGGTCCCTCCTAAAAAATGACACACCAACGCGACACATCCTAAAACGGTGGTATATTTAGGTCGCTGGCAGAAGAAGTTGAGCCCATAACCAAACCTCAATCACTATTTTTTTTTTTGTTTGCTGCAGGGCCCTTTTCGGCCCCTCAGCAGACAAAGAGCATAATAATTGGAGGCAGCGGGGCCTGAGAGCCAGGGAATAACACCTATCATGTTTTCTTTACCCTTGATGCCAAGTAAAATATGTCATGCCACGTTTAGAAGGTATATGCAGACTTGCGCTACTGGTGTCAATCTGCATATACTTTCTGAATGTGGCATGGCATTTTTTACTTGGCATCAAGGGAAAAGCAAACATGACAAGTTTTATCATATGGCTAACTTAGCCTATGGTGTCAGTGTGCATTTAATTTCCTATTGTGGCATGGCATTTGTTACCGTTTACTTGACATCAATGGTAAAGCAAACACAATGATCGCTATTACGTGGCTAGACTGCCTTTGTTTTCTCTAGTTTAGCCATATATTCTTTGTGTCTTGGGATTTGTGTACTTTGCAACAAGGGTAAAAGCAAACATAAGTGTGATTACTTGGTACACTGGCCTATCTTGGTATAGCCAGTTTGGATATGCTTTATTTCTGTGTCATGAAAATGTCTAATATATTGGTTTATGTTGTGGCGAAAGGCATAATTAAAATGTATTGGAAAACGGTCCTGTGCACTGTTGGTGACTTGCATCTACTGAGTTGTTTCATGTGTTACCCTACAAAATGTATTGCAAACTGTGTGGCTGTTTGTTTGGTTCAGACTCCCTTGCTGCCCTTGGTTGCTCCCATATATTAGACACATACATTTACACCCCTCCAGTTCAAAAATGCACCAGCTACCACTGCAAATAAGTACACTGTATTCCGTGAAAGCAAGCAATTTTTGGATTGGCCTCGAGAAATTTTTTGGATTGGTAAACAAATAGTGGCATGGTTTATTGATTTATAGAAAGCAAGATCTGTAGAGAACATGGTGAAAAATCTCAACCAACCTCGACCATCAACAAGTCTCACTGCAGGGCATAACCTGGTGCACGTTCGCTTCCTGGGCCGCTTCCATCGCAGCCTCAGGTAAGCGTGCATGAATAGGGTGCCCCTGACCCCCTTTCCACCATCATGGTGACCCTCCCCCCATTGTGTCCCTCACGGCCTCCCAACTCCCGTTGGTTGTTTTCCCCTTCTTTCCCTTCTGTGAAATGCCTCCCACGCCCATCCCCAGGCCCTTATTGACCCATCCCTCCTTTATCTTGGACCTGACCTGAGCAGCTCTATGCCCGGCAGCCCCTGCGGCTAAGTGTCTGAGGCAAAGGGCGACTCCAACAGAGGCAGCTCCATATCGTGTCAGTAGGGGAAGCCAGTGGCCAGTCGTCAACCAGCAGCAACAAAAGTAAATGCGGCATGGGTGGGGAGTATAGCAATCACTGTATTCCAGAAAGCCCTGCCACTCTACATTACCCTAGTTCACAATATAGCTTACCAGGTAAATGTCACAAGCACCACTCTCTTAGGGAATACTCAGCACTAGCATCTATAGATATATCAAACCATCGATGTCTGCCATAACACTAAACCTAATGTGTTATTTCTGAAACCTGCTGCATAATGAAACCTAGGCCTTTCTCACACTATACAGGACTCTCAAATCTAGGCGTAGCCTCCATCTATAAATATGGTCAATATAACATGACCTATTAGCCTGTGTCGCATCTAGAAAGGATTGTGAATGTTAACAATAGCTAGACTCCAATAGATTTGTGAATGTTAGCAAGTACCACATTTAGAAAGAATTGTGAACATCATGCTGCGTTGCATCTAGATAGGCTTGCAATGTTAACAAGTGCTACACTTAGATAGAATTGTGAACATCAGGCTGCGTCGCATCCAGATAGATTTGTGAATGTTAGCAAGCACTATATTTAGATAGAATTTTGAACATCATGCTGCGTCGCATCTAGATAGATTTGTGAATGTTAGCAAGTGCCACACTTAGAATGGTGAACATCAAGCTGCATCGCATCTAGATAGGCTTGTCAGTGTTAACAAGTGCTACACTTAGATAGAATTGGGAACATTAGCATGCGCCTGACCCAGATAGAACTGTGAATGATAACAATGCCCACACTTATATAGAATTTGTGAACCTGCGTCGCGTCTAGACAGGATTGTAAATATTGGCTTGCACCACTTCTTGATAGATTTGTGAATGTTAGCAATTAATACACTTAGAATTGTGCATGTTAGCAGGTACCACATCTAGATAGAATTGTAAACAGTAGCCTGCGCCAGACCCACATATAACTGTGAATGATAGCAATGGCCACTGTGAATGATGGCAATGACCACACCTAGATAGAGTTGTGAATGTTAGCAAGTGCCACATTCAGATGGAATTGTGAATACTAGCTTGCATCGCATCAAGACAGGATTGTGAATATGGGCCAGTGACCCATTTGGATATAATTTATGAATATTGGCATCCGTCACTAATAGACAGGATTTTGAATATCAGCCAGTGCAAGATCTTGATAGAACTGCGGATATACTCACGTGCCACTTCTAGAGAGAACGTGGAAATTAGCACATATCACATCTAGATAGCGAGGCCAATAACCAACCCACTAACGATTTCACCCCTCTGCATACACCTCTCAAACTCTAACCAAACACAACCACAACCCTAAAACACTACAAAGCGCATAAACTTCACTACACCGCAACAACAAAACAAACCACACATAGCCTCGCACAACAGCACACAACGACCACCGACCAGAAAGCTCCCCCAAGTTCAGCGAACCGTGTTAACCGAACTGAAGCTGCCAACAGCACACCACTGCTCTCTTGCACTTACCCCGCTCGGCCCTACTAACTCACCCCCACCACCCTTCCTTTTCAGATCCGCCAGAACGCCAGGGGACCACTCCGGTGGTGATAGTGCACGGTACAAATATCCTTTAACATTAACATTAACAGTGAGGAGTTAATTGCTTTTCACAACTTTCACAGGTTATGACACTCCGGTTTAAAAATAGATTGGTTACTTCCCAATTTCTAACCCTACCCTGGACGATTTAGCCCTATACATCTGGCAAGACATTTACATTTTCGTCCCAGGTACCTGGGTGCATGGCAGTTAAAGATTTGTGAAAAGGAATAACTGTGAATGTGTCCATCTGTAACAATTTGTCATAGCAAAAACCATTGAAATAGCAAGCAACAGGAACACAATCCCTTCAAAAATACTAGAAGGGAGACTGTGCCAGAGAAAACAGTCAATGAAACTAGTGTGTGCTCAATAGACATATTGCCCAAAGTAGAATTTTCCAATGGAATACCAGCCCTCAGAATAATGCGCCTGGGCAATGCCCAAAGAACATTGTGCCACAGAACAAGAACATGAAAGCAGAATAATTTGTACCTGAGATTGTGGCATTAACCCCCGATCCAGTGGGCCTTATTGGGGGCTATCAGCCCAGGGCCTGAGTAAAAGGCCTGAAGAGTAAGATGGTATTTCGGTCTCCATAGAAAACATAACACTGTTCCTTTAAAGTATTGTAGACTTGCTAAGTGGTGGAACAGTCCATTCATTGAAAACAGCTAATTCGAGTAGTTCACTAGCATGGGAAAGCAGGCAGTAGTTTGACTAGTGAGGCCTTGATGATGACTTGGTGGTCGAAACACGTGTAGGCTGGCTGTATGTGGTGCTTAACGTTTCCATACTTTTTGAAAACCATATTCCGAATGATGGTATCCTTACACTTTTGAAAACTGGGACTCGGTTGATGAGCGCCAAGCCAACAGATTAACACAGCTACCAGACTTTCCTGTATGGGTGGCCTTGGGTCTGGCTCACCAGAATTCCCAGCTGTGCAGCTCAGAGACACAAGATTTACAGATGCCTGATCCACAACCCTGGACAGAGCCCTTTCTTTTATATCCATGAAAAGGCATAGCAGCGATGTCGAAATGTGTTTAATATATGTTTTTAGTTGGGTGGAATCCTACTTGGTGGAATGCTCCATTCTTACAAAATGTGCAAGCACTGTCTGATTAAAATGATAGTAACAGAAATTGCGGTCAGAATTGTAACTAGTGTCCCGTTAACCTAACACACCTGCTGAGATTGCAGAAGGGTCTTGCAGAGCTGGGGGATTTTGCCCACGAGGGCCGTTGCTGCCCTATTATAAGTATATGAGGGATACTGTGAGTGTACTACAGTGCTGAGTGGAACGCAACCCATTCAGCTCCATAGAATGTAAAAGTGGCAGGAGAGACATTGCACCAACCCTAGGAGTTTTGCTTCCGAGGGAAATCCATCCATAGAAAGTACAAAACAGCAATGGGCTTTAGCCAATCTGATTGGCTGAAAGGTCACGCAAATGCCGTTGCAGGTCAATTTGACTGGCTAAACCGCCTGTGAAGGAGAATTTTCAGATTGTATGTGTAGAAAGTTCAAATAACCTAGGATCATGGGTGCAACAAAACCTTCATTTCGTGGGGGGGAGGGGGTAAGTGGTGATGGGAGGGGCCACTTCAGGAAATAGGCAGGGCAAACTTGATGGCTCAACCCCTACTGTTCTACCCCCCCCCCCCGTGTCCCCCATGGTCTGGTGTGGGGACCAACTATCAAATAGTATATTTTAGAGTGCAATATGCGGAAAGGCAATGGAAGTCTCTCTTGAAAGTAGCAGCTTTAAAGTTTTACTGCGTTTGGTCAAGTCCATTTTTCTGAACAAACACAGTAAAACTTTAAAACCGCCAGATTTGGGGTAAGGTGCTGCTTCCCTCACTTCTTTGCCTAACAAAATGCAAGTGTGCACGTCCAGGGGTGCACCTAGGCTAAAATCTAGGCTGGGGCTAACCCTTGTTGGGAGAGGCGGTAATTTCAGAGATGGTGGAGGAGTGGCAAACTTACTTGTGTAGGGGCATCTAACTTCATTACTCATTGTAATGAACTATTCTAGTGCAACTTCAATGTTACAATCAGTTAACTCTCTCCTTTAAGTCTGAAAACACCCACTTCTTGCAGATCCTGAAGGTCCTAGAAAGTGTGAAAATGGCAGATGGTGTGCAATGAATGACTCAATATCATAGCATAACAGGGCATTGCAGAGTGTGGGGCAGTACTCTGGACGGTCCAAGCAACCAGTGTCTGGGAGCAACAGGGGAGAAAATGTAATGTTGGTTCTACCACAGTTAAACAATGAAAGTTAAGGATCCAGTTATGGTGCGCCAAATTTGTAAATGCATTTATAAATAATCATTTCTTGTTTCATCAGTTTTTCAAAACACCTTGGGCCTCATTACGAGTTCGGCGGTAGCCATGCCATATTTGGCGACATGGCTGCCGCCGAAATCGCATCTGTGTCCGGGTTCTCGGAATGAGGACTTAAAGGGCCATTTCCAGTTCGGAAGGCCCAGTAATTCCTCCCTCCAAGGACCCGGACACGGTCCTTCCCCCATTCCCATTTCAGCCCACATAGGGCTGAATGGGAACGGGAGTGGAAGCAAACAACGGGCCATTACGAGATGGCGTGTTGTTTGCTCCCTCTTCCCCTCACGGGACCCGCTCTGCACGAGAACGGGTCCCGCGAGGGGAACTCATAATTGGGCGGTACGGGGTTGACGGTACCGGCACCTTTACCGGTGCCGTTAACCCCGTACCGCCCGACTCGTAATGAGGGACCTTGTTTCAAAATCCTTTCTTCACGATTTTAGCACTCTTTATTTCACTAATCCTTATTGAAATCTCTTCATAATAAGTCAAAAGGTGCTGATTTGACCCCTTATTTAACTCCTCAGCATGTGCTGCTCCATCCTTCACGCAGATGGTTCAACAATATACAGCACAGCCGCAGTGTAAAAAACTCCAACAGTAGGGAGTATAATTAATATGATACACAATATCACATTTAAGTTCATTTAGGGCACAAAATAAGTACATAAGGCTCACTATATCTGCTTTTTTTTTACATGTCTCACACTACGTTTTCATAATCAACCCTCCTGATGTACCATCTGCATGAGGGATGGAGAAACTACGCTTATTAAAACGGTCATATTTTAAGGGTGTAAACGTAATCATATATAAGCACTCACATTTTTGCAGTTGAAGCCAGGGTGAGATTACATTATTTGCCCGGGATCACACACTTACGCTAAACAGCGAAGCAGGGATTTTAACCCCCTTTGCAATTTGGGCACAGCCACCTTCTTCCACGCTTTAGTTATAACAAATATTTAAGTGGGATGTCAAGACCTACAATAATACTGTCCTATGCAAAAATGCATAGTAAAGCATTATGACACCTTACAGCAGCATGTTGGGCCAAAATAATAACAGCGTACCTTTATTTTCCACATCCTGAATGGAAAACTATAAGATACAAAGGCAAAATATCTATTTACCAACTTTATTTTCTGCGCTTTAAGACACACAATAAAATAAGTTGTGTCATAAACTCACTTAGGTTTGGAGATTTGTCACAAACCTCCAGTGTGTTCTTATGTATGGTTTTACGAACATTCAACTAAGGACATCAAAGCAAACTTTACATTTTAGAATATTAAGCTTTTACACGTTATGGGTATGAACACATTTTCAAAGGGTGCTTTATTGTGTTGCTCGCTTTAACTGTCACAGATTTGAAAGGAGACTCGTGGTCTTTCAGTTGGAAATTCACCATCATGCATAAGAAAGGCAATCCTGCTGATGACAAAAGAAAGGTGTTGTCGAGTTCATTACGGCACTGGCTGCAGTGCCAGGGACGCAGCCTGTGTGTCTCAGGGGGGCTGTGACTCTGGGAAACGGGCAGTGCTTGATCATCCTACCCGGGCAGATAATAGATTTGCCTCGGAAGAAACAAAAAGCACCCAGAAGCATGTTCCTGATCCTTTGAATTGTTTAGGGGCACAGAAGCCCCGCCCTCAGCTAACATTTGGGGGGGGAGCTTCAGCCCGGTCAGCCCAATGACGTTGTGCGCATGCATAAGATCAATTTAAGAAAGTATAGGAGAAAGGCCATAACAATTCCACTCTGTACCAATAAACAGAGCAGCACTGCTGGGAAGTGTCTGCAGTTCCATTAGGAGTGCAAAAGCCCCGCTGAGACGCGTGGGTTCTGTCCAATTGAAAGTATAGCAGCCAGCATACATGGGAAGCTACGTAGCTTATTTGGATTCCAATGTGCAACCTGCATTTTTAAAAGAAGTCTCTCTAGCAGGACCTAGAAAGGAAGATCGAGAGGGCTAAAGCACAGGCAGGGGAGAATGGAGGAGAACAGGGAGACCTTATCACCCTGCGACAACAGTGTGTAGCAGTCTGGGAGAGACTAGAGCACCTAGATTGCGGGAAATATATACAGAAGCTGCACACAAAAGGGGACAAGCCCAGCAGACTCCTAGCCTGGCTAACTAAACAGGAGACTAGGACGGAACCGATAAACGCAATTCAAAACAGCCAGGGGGAGGAGATAAGGTCCCAGGAGGGTATAAATGCAGTGTTCTCGCAATTCTACAAGAAACTATACGCCAAAGTTCAAGAGGCGGAAGAGGGAGACCTAGAAGACGCTTTCACGGAAATCAGGCTCCCACAACTGACATAGGAGCAGGCCCAAATGCTGGACGCCCCCCTCACTGTGGAGGAACTGGCGGAAGTTATCACCCAGTTACCGACGGGAAAATCCCTGTGGCCCGACGAGTTACCAGGGGAATTCTATAAGAAATACACAGATAGCATAGCCCCAAGATTGCTGGAAATGCTGGAAGAGGCATATGAGAGGGGGAGGCTCCCGAACAGTATGTCAGTATCTATAATAGCCCCAATACTTAAAGCAGGGAAACCACCCCTTGAGTGTGGGTCCTACAGACCAATTTCCTTGATAAATCAAGGCTCCAAGATCCTAACAGCAGCACTAGCTAACCAACTCAAAGGAGTGATACCCACACTGGGCCACACAGACCAAACGGGGTATGTACCGGAGCGAAACACGGCATGGAATCTCTGAAGACTCCACCAAGTTATTGACAGGAGGAATCAAGTAGAGGGGAAATGTGCCGTGGCCTCATTAGATGCAATCAAAGCATTTGACTCGGTGAAGTGGGACTGGCTCCTGGGGGCGCTTGCTCACTTTGGGATAGGGCAGGGATTCCTACGCTGGATAAAGTTGCTATACAAGGACCCGAGAGCAAGGGTTAAGACGGGCAGACACGTTTCAGGGGAGTGGGGCATAGCGCAGGGTACGAAGCAAGAATGCCCGCTGTCCCCGATGTTATATATTTTGGCCCTGGAGCCGTTTGTGGCCTTCCTAAGAATGGAATACAGGGACGCTGGCATTATGATAGATGGGGAAATACACCAGATATCGATATACGCAGATGACATTCTGCTCTACGTCCAAGATCCACGCACCCACCTGCTGGACCTGCTCGAGGCACTGGGAGCGTTTGGCAGGCTGTCAGGAATCACCATTAACAGGGCTCGCTGTTCCCCCTGGCAAGCCTGCGAACAGTGGCATCAGATCAACTGCCACACTTGGGCCTCACATGGACCCCGATCACCTTTAGATACCTAGGGGTAGACATCTACCACAACACCACTGAAACACACATGGCCAACACACGGGCGGCCCTGGACAAAATTGGGAATGCCATGCAGTTCTGGAAGACATGACCATTGGGAAAGATAGGCTGAGCGACCCTTTTGAAGATGATGGTCCTACCCCGGCTCCTATACTACTTTACTAATATCCCCTACAACATTCCAGGGTCCTTTTTTAAACACCTACACACCTTGATAAGAACCTTCCTGTGGGGCGGGGGGAGAAACAGGGTAGCACTGAGTACACTACAAAGGGGCTATGAGTGGGGGGCATCAAACTCCCGGACTTTGAGCGATACTATCTGGCCGCACAACTCCAATTTGTGGTGCGATGGCTGGGGGAGGAAACCTGTATAGATGCAATACTTTTTCGGCCAGAGCTCCAGCAATACCACCTAAGAGAACGCCTATGGATAAACGCTGCCCGTGCCAAAGCCCTCCCTAATATGGCCCAGCTGGGCCGAGCATTATGGAAAAGAACGTGGAAGGCACAGGGCATGCGAGACCCTTGCTCGAGGCAAATCCCCCTGGTGGGATTAGTGGACACCCAAGTTGCAAGCCTAGCAACCTTCAGAACACAATGGGAAGACAAAAGAGTGGCCCAAATAGGAGATCTGTGGCAAGAAGGACAATGGCTGGACTTCCAGTCCCTGGTAGAGGAGCAAGATGTACACAAGGGCCAATTCATACTGTATAATAGCATGGTTCAAGCAATAAGAAAGAGATGGGAGACCCTACCAGAGGAGGAAGACACTGGAGATGCGCTGGACGCGTGGTACGACGTCTCTGACGGGGGACACAATGTACCCAGGTTCTATGAGCAAATGTTGGAAACCATCAACACAAGGACACTGAACACGCGAGCGAAATGGGAGGAGGAGCTTCAGCAACCTTTCAACGATGAGGAATGGAACAGGGCCGAAAAAAGTTTCCAGGAATGCAAGGTTTAGGCAGTTGCAAATCTACATTGTGCATAGAGCATATCTAACACCCAAGAGAATGTCGAACATGGGGGACAGGCAAACCCGGAGTTGCCCACGCTGCCAGGAAGAACAAGCAGGCATGGTACATATGTTCTGGTCGTGCCCAAGAATAACAGCTTTCTGGAACACAATAAAAGATAGAGCGCTAAAAGCAGGAATTCATATGCACGCTTGGTCACTGGCGTCTTACGTATTGGGCCTGTTCCCGAGGGGTGATAAGCAGTGGATGCATGTGGCAAAGATGAAAGATTTGATGACAATACTGGTGAAGCGCTGCATCGCAATGGGGTGGAACACAATTGCGGGACACACGAAAGAGGGTTGGTGGGCAGACTTACAAAAGTGGGCAATAGCAGAAACAGCAGTCTGGACAAGAGCCATGCAAAGGGGAGAAGGTAACAGCGGGGCCAGAATACTGGCGTGGAACACTCTCGTACAAGCCCTGTTCAGGAGCGGGAACGGAGACAGCATGAGCGATTCAAGTGGCCCGGAGGAGGAGGGAACTGACCCGCTCGCACCCGGGTGCGGTACATAGGCCAATGTGAAGACAACGCGACCGAGAAGAAGGAGGCCTGCCGTGGCCCGAGTAGACAACAAACAATATGGACCTAAACTCGAAAGTGCCAGAGCAAATGTGTAGTGAGTTGTTGTTTCATTTGTTTTTGTGTTTGTTGGATGTCTAAATGTTTAAATGAAAATAAAAAGGTTTTTAAAAAAAAGTCTCTCTAGCAGGCACGCAATTTCACCAAAATGCCGGGTGTATCGGAAATGATGTCACATGACCCTTGACGGTCTGATGAAATCACAGGAAGTGATGCCATTTGACCCCCACCCAAAGTGACAACTCAGGAAGCGATGGAACACAACCTTTCACCCCTAGACAAAACAGGAAGTGGCATCACATAATACTGTTCCTAAATACACCATGAAAAATATGGTTACGATATCACTGTAATGTGATATACATTCCATACAAGAATGGATCCCCACATGCATCGTTAAGATCAGTGTGTATAAGCCCATATTACCAAATTACTGTGAATGCAAGCAGATGTCCAAGGCCAAATGATAATGATGTGTTATTATATAGCACATACACAAGCGCTTTACATAGAACAAATATACATACAATATCGCCCAACCTGTGTTGGTACTCATTTATCGACCTCAGAAGGATGAAAGTGTGAGTTGGCCTTGCCGGGATTCAAACCTGCAACCTGCAGATCACACACACATCACAGCAGCGAGCGCTCAACCCACTGAGCTATTTTACCAGCTGTAGCTATTTTACCGGCTATAGCAAAATGAGCAATTACATGCCTGAATGTTCTCAAAGTCAGAAAGCTAATTACACGCTGTAGTGGATACCATTAAACTGGAGATTTAACAGCAGGCCAGTTCATCTGCAGGTCTGGTGCACAGTTGGCCACATGTCAAACCTGCGGGGATCTACTTTTCAGGCTTCAGAGGTTGGTAAAATACATACTGTTGGGAGGGTTCATCACTGTATTAAAGGTGGGAATTACATATTCCAAAGGCCGCAACCCAAGGCCAACAGAGCTCTCTGCATTTCCACTGAGCCCCCACATTGCATCAGGGCTACAGGGCTTGCAGGAGCAAGCTCACTCACCTCGCTGAGTAGGCGATTCATCCCCCATGAAGATGGCTGCCGCCTGTGCACCAGAATCTACAAGGACAGCACTTTGTTCCTTCGGCAGCTTCCATTGGTCAGAAGCCACTCATATGGTTAGCCCGCACCAGAGCCGGAAGGCGGAGCCAACTATCAAAGGCTGCAACCCAAGGTCAACAGAACTCTCTGAAGCTCTGCTGTGCCCCCACATTGCATCAGGGATACAGGGCTTGCAGGAGCAAGCTCCCTCACCTCCCTGTGTAGGCAATTCATCCCCCGTGAAGATGGCCGCCATCTGTGCCCCAGAATCTACAAGGACCTCAATTTGTTCCTTCGGCAGCTCCCACTGATCAGAAGCCCCTCATATGGTTACGCAACACAGGAGACGGAAGGCAAAGCTGACTTCCAAAGGCTGTGACTCAAGGCCAACAGAGCTTTCTGCAGCTCTCCACTGCTTGCCGTTGCGGTCTATACCATGCCCAGCCTAGCTGCCGCTACGAGTACACAACCTAAAGGTAAGCCGTTGTACCTCTGTGTACTGCTGGCACCAATATCGCTGTATGTAATAAATATGTGTGTCTGTGTTTCCTGCAACACTACCCCCTGCCCTGCCTGTACCCCTTCCTCCCATCCAGAGTAACTTTCAGCCTGCCCAGCTGGCCTCAGCACACTGAGAGCATCAATGTTACTAGCAGTAAAGCTACAGTAGCCAGCACTCACCCCAATATGCCCACTGATCTCCCTACCACCTCCAAGTTATGATCTCACCATCCCAGCATGGGGACTAGGAGCCGTCCAAGTAAATATGCCCACCCATCGGCACCAGTAAGCACATCTAGTATGAAACGGCCTCTCCACAACGGCATTGAGTCATGTAAGGCCCCCATCACTTCAACCACACCACCATCCTGATTCTCACAACACTCAGTAGCCACAAATCAGTCTGCTCAAAGTGCAAGTACCTGCCCCACCCCACAACACCCGCAACCTATAAGAAGCTGGTACCCACTGTGTCATGGAAGATCAGCCTCCCTTCCCCAGGGGAGCCCAGTTCTGTCAGACCACCATGCCAAAGTATTAGCATTCCTACCAACCAGTTTCCCCTTTCCTATACCCCAGGATACCTACTGTCCCCACCCAGTCCCCACCTCTTACCACACTCATTCCAAAGCGATGATGCCGCCATCTCAGCTACTACCACAGCAAGGAACTCCAGGCTTGGCTCATGGCCTACCAGAATTTACCCTACCCACCTCCCAGCATCCATCCTTAGGAGAAACAGTCACCTTAGTGCCAGAACTCACATTAGGCACCTCCTTACAACTACAAGTACTATAATGTCAAGCAACCGAGCAACAAACTAACCCGTCCTGAGCCTTCCACTAATTCTAGCTCCCAGCTAAAATCATGCCAGAGCCCCAACACCAACCCTAATTTTGTCTCTGCAAATAGGATCACCAGCACCCATGATGTGCACACTTCAGATCATTGTACTAAAGTGAGCGCTCCCACAAGTTCTAACCCCAACATCCCTCCAAGGAATCCAACAATGCCCTATGCTATATGGAGCCCTCATCAATGCTAAGTCACTCTCCGCACATACCCTAGACATCAATGACCTGATCACCACACTAAAACTTGATTTACTAGCCATTACAGAAACTTGGCTACACCAAGCCCCAGGCCCAGCTCTGTCATTAGCTATCCCAGAGGGCTGCACTATACTTAGGTGTAATATAGTAGACACAAGAGGCAGAGGTACTGCTCCCATCTATAAGAAATCCCTCTCAATCAGACCCTTTAGCCACACTACAGAAGGTCATTCTGAGTGCATCTCTATCAAACTCGCAACCGCCCCTCCAGATTCCATCACCATGCATATTATCTATCGACAGCCGGGCCCTACAGCCGCGTTCGAGGAAGACCTCATCCACACAATATGCGAGAACATCAAGCCAACCTCAAGAGTTATACTTTTGGGGGACTTCAATCGTGGCCTTTACGAGCCCACAGACTCAGTAGCCACAGCTGTAGCTAGTGCTCTCTCAGACCTTGGTTTCAAGCACTGCATCCCCTCTCCAACCCATAACAAAGGCAGAACTCTGGATTGGATGTCTGACCTGAATAGTTAGATCTCCATCACCTCCAATGCCCCTTGTCCATGGTCTGACCATCACATCCTTGCTTTCACCTTCCCTTCGCTGAAACAACCATCACCCTCCCTGCCCACATTACCACCCACACTGGCCCCCAAGAACTCCACCGTGGTGCGGTGAAATTCGCATTTCTCAAGCTTGGCGAATAGACTATGCTCTTGGAGCCGTTGCAGCACTGCCTTAACGTGTTTGATGTGCTCCTGCATGTTTGGAGAATATATCAATATATCATCGATATAGACTATATAAGACGTCCAAGTATTCGCGTAGCACTTCGTCTAGGAAGTGCTGAAAAGCTGCTGGGGCGTTACATAACCCAAACGGCATCACCTGGTACTCGTACAGGCCAAATTTGGTTCTGAATGCTGTCTTCCACTTCCACTCATCTCCAGCCCGTACTCGTACCAGGTGATAAGCCCCTCGAAGATCTAATTTTGTGTACACCGCTGCATCTTGCACTTGATCCAGCAATACTGGAATTAATGGCAAGGGATACAGGTTTTTAACCGTGATACGGTTAATGCCTCGGTAATCTATACAAGTTCTCAAATCGCCAGTCTTTTTTGGTACAAACAAAAGTGGTGACGAGACTGGCGAGTTAGAGTGTCGGATACCCCCACTTCGTAGGTTTGTATCAATGTCATTTTTCAGGTGTTCTGTCTCAGCTTCGGTTAGGTGGTACACACGACTACAGGGTACTACTGCACATGGTTCGAGATCAATACGGCAATCGAATGGGCGATGGGGTGGCAATGTTTCAGCTGTTTGTTTGCTGAACACGTCCTTAAATCCTTGATACTCGGATGGTAGGTTACTCAGGTCTGACATCTCGGCAGTTGTAACAGTAGGTTCTGCCGTTGCTCCCGATGCGGCACGATAGGCTGCGACAGGCATCAGCCATCTTTCGGTGGCCTTCCTGAGGTGAGCCGGTTTACGCCTGCCGGCAACTGATGGGCCACTTCAAGGCAGGGCCGACCAATGGGAAGGACGATGGCCCTGTGTGGGGGGGACAATGGTTAGAGGAAGCCTAAAACAACCAGGCGGCCATCTTGGAGCGGGCGTCCTCGTGTCTCCAGGTATGATGGCAGGGATGAAATTATCATTCAACGCCACATAGCCTTGATCACAGCCTGCAGCTGTATTCTAAACAGCAGGCATATGTAGAAGCATGTTCAGCTTTGCTTTTTCAAAAGCATACAACGTTATTCCGAGGGAGGGGGATTAAGCTCACGGGTTTACCAAATTGATTGGAGTCAGCTCCTGCTTCTCCTCCACACCGTGGCACTGCTCCTGCAGTGTTGGAAGGAGCTCCTGCTAAAATCTATGAACCACTAGCTAGAACTCTTACACCATGTAATAAAAGATCTACCTGTATGCCCACCTTAATTAACGCTAAATCTAAAAACCCTCCCAGACCCACCATCTCGCACCGCACCTCCACTAGGACCCTATCACCCACAGGCTCTGCATCCACAACCTCAGCCTGTAATACTCTCAAGGGTGCCCTAATAAATGTGAGATCTCTTGTCGCTCACGCTACTGAGATAGCTGATATTATACAGACAGAACACCTCGACTTACTAGCGATCACCGAATCCTGGCTACATGCTGCCGCAGGACCAGTGCTATCCCTTGCAATCCCCAATCGTTATACTATCTTAAGATCAGATCGAGCAGTGTCCCTAGCAGAGGTATTGCACTTATCGCACAAGAAAATTTACCTATCAGATTAGTGCCATCCTTAGACAACAATTCCTGTGAAAACCTGACTGCCAAACTAAACATAAACAGTTCCCAGACCCTTACAATCCATTTGATTTACAGGCCTCCAGGTCCCATTGGATCTTTCGAAGATGACCTTTCTAATATTGCCTCCAATAACCTAAAACACTCCTCCCAAGTTCTACTACTAGGAGACCTCAACCTAGGCTACAATGACACAAAGGATACACCCGCCTCCAACGTGGCTAACATCCTAATAGAACAAGGCTTCACCCAGAAAGTGTTTCACCCTACTCACAGTAAAGGAAGGATCCTAGACTAGATAGCAGACCACAATTGCAATACTACTATCTCCACCATATCCCCACAAATTTGGTCAGACCACCACCTCATAACCTTTACTCTAACTACCGATAAACCTACCACCATATCGCCACCCCCTGCTCCACCTATTCCCACGCGGAATGAAAAGAACATTACTTGTGATAACCTACTCCCTCTCATTCTACCCACACTTAATGCTATCCCAGACAATATGAGTCCTGATGCATTGGTCAGGGAATATAACCATATCATGACTTCATCCTTAGACAATATAGAACCACTCAAATTGCGACAAAGCAAACCCAAGGCCCACCTCAATTCATGGTACACTCCTTACCTGAGAACACTTTGCACTAAAAAAAGGCTTTGCGCAACAACCTCGAAAACACAACCGTCTGAAGAAAATAAGTCCAAGCTTATTGCCATCACCTCCCTATACAAAAATGAAATACTCCTAGCAAAACTTGAAACTTACAATGGGAGAATAACCCAAGCTAAATCCGGCATGAAAGAACTCTTCGCTATCCTTAAAGAGCTCGAAGCCCCATCCCTGTGCCAGATAACTGCACAAAAGATAAACTCTGGTGCTCAAATATACAGCAAGCACTAGCTAATAAGGTTGCGACTCTACAAGAAAAAATTGTAACAAAAAAGCCTCATTAACTTGCAATACGCCTAGCAGAACCTCAGCAGACCTCCCTAAAACAAGTCACCTAGATTTAAGTTTGCCAAAGTCACTATAATTGAAACAGAAAAAAAACATACTATCACTTAAGCCATCCAATTGTCAGGGCGACTAAGCCATCCAATTGTCAGGGCGACCCTTGCCCCGCTCAACTTACAAAACATGCCACCCGAGATCCATCTCCTTTTATCACTAAACTTAGCAATGCGTCATTTATGACCAATATCATCACAACCAACCTCAAGGAATCATGGGTGCTCCCCCTACTAAAAAAACAGACTCTAGACCCACTGATTCCCACCAATTACCGTCCCATCACTACGTTGCCATTTCTCTTAAAAATTCTAGATAAAATGGCTTATTCACAAATCCAAAACTGCCTAGAATCGAACTCCCTGCTAGGATCTAGACAATCGGGCTTCAGACCTCAGCACGGGACAGAAACTGCACTATTGGATTTAAAGGCCCAAATCGATGAATTGAGAGATAAGGGAAACTCAGCCCTTCTTCTACTCTTGGACTTATCGGCCACCTTTGATTTGGTCGATCATCATGTCCTATGCAGCCACCTGGACACGGCAGCATACTTCGCTGACGCCATAGCATGGATACAATCTTTTCTTAGCGATCGCACCATGAGAGTCTTCTCCCCCATGGCAGCAGCCGACCCCATTCCTATCGTGCCCCAGGGATCTTGTGTCTCACCCACACTATATAAAATTTTCACCAAGCCCCTTTTCGATGATCTGGACGATCTGGGTATCACCTACACTAATTATGCTGATGATACCCAGATCCTCCTACCCCTTACTGGTGATTATGAAAAGGATTTGGCCTTGGTGAACAAGGTCTACCTCATCATCCAGGCATGGATGTCTACCCATGGACTATGCCTGATTGTTGACAAGACTGAGATCATTATCCTGGGCACCCCATCATCCCTCAAAAAATGGAGTCCCATTTACTCAACCTTCAATATCGACAATAACATCATTATAGTTGCCAAGGAAGTAAAATCCTTTCCCTCAACAAACAGGTAAATGCCATGGATTCATCAACAGCCTACACTTGCAAGCTAATAAGAGCAGGCAAAGCCTTCCTTTCTAATGACAGCTGCATTACTCTGGCCAGAGCACTCATACTCTCAAAGCTCGACTATTGTAAAGCCATGTACATAGGGGTGAACAAACAAATTATCAAAAAAATCCAAATCCTGCAAAACAATGCTCTTAGAGCTGCCCTAGGAATCGCAAGGAGAGAACATATCTCTGAGACAAGAAGAACCAACAATTGGCTATCTGCCGTAGATAAAATCAAACTAAAAGTCGCCTTGCTCATGCACAAAAGCATAAACAAAGTATCCCCAATTTACCTTTCGGACAGAATTGCCACAAAACCTGTGACTAAAATAACCAGACTCTCCAATACAAACTGCCTCCTAATTCCCAGATTCAAACTAACCAGATTGGGGGGGCAACAACTTCCAGGTTAAGGCAGCACAGCTCTGGAACTCGCTCCCCCCACCTCAGAACAGAGCATTCCTATCATAAATTCCGACAATGCACAATCAAGTGGCTTAAGGACTCCGACCTCCAAGCGAACCTATGACACCTTGTCAAACTGTCCTCGTTATCCACTAGTCACTCATACACTGCATACACCCTTTTCTGCCTGCTTTGCCATCCACTTCACACACCAACATCAGCCCTAAGTTTTTATGTCTGACCTGTAAATACATTATTTGTAAATACTCTGTATACTTGAAATTGTAAATACCCTGTATATTTGAAAAGCTGTATCTGACTCCATATAACTACTTCGTGTGTATACTTCTCGTGTAACTGAGCTTTGTATGATCCTATGTCATGCGCCCTTATACCCTCAGGTCTGGCGCGCAATGCATGTAATAAACAAAACAAGCATACAAAAAACCGGAAAGAGGGTTAGGAGAGGGAATGTGGATAGGTAAGGGAACGTAGGGTTAACATAAATAAACAGTACATGCACACTATTCTCCCAAACACACACAGTGATCACACACAATTTTTGATACAGAAAGAGGCACTTAGCTCTGAGGTGAGTGCTGGCCTCCTGCCTGCACGCTCTCGGGTCTGGTAACCGGAGCAGTTCAAATGCTGCAAGGAGAGTTTAGCATTAATGATCTGTGTTTGGTTCACACATGGCTAACATACAGGAGAACTGACATACAGACTGTTGCCACCCCACCCCAGGGATTGATTAGTACAGACACATGCACCGGGAGCATTAATCTGCTCATGGAACCTGTTAGATGTCAAACAAAAGATGTGCAGGTGTGTCCGCTGCACGGGGCTAATTATTGGTAGTCAGAACATGTGGCCCAAGTTTGCCGCACGTGGCTAAGAAATGAGAACGCCCATTGTGTTGCCAAGGTTTTGCCGCATGTGGCTTAAAACCAGAAAACACTATGTGCTGCCAAAGTCTGCAGCACATGGCTTATAACACAATAGCACGCCGTGCTGCCAGAGTTCGCTGCACGTGGCTGAAACAGTGTTTTGTTTAGGAGCGCTGTGCGCAGTAGTTTTCATGTAACATGCGGGGAAAGTCACTGCCTTAAATGCAGCAAAACATTGTTAGACACTTAGCTTTGCTGCCAGCAGGCGACATGATGTGGCTGGGCAGTGCCCCCTGTGCGTGTCCCTCGGTGGATTGGGAGCCCGAATGCTTCCCTCTTCTCTCCCTGCTACCTCCCTGCTGCAGCGTGTTAACATTCAAACATGGATTCTTCCCCAAAGCTCTGGCGGTACTTATCTGGCATGAGCGAGGGGCCGGAATGCTTCTTCCTTTGGCGTGGCCCCTCCCGTAATCCCCTTTGGCAGGAGCTCCTGAAGATGCGTCTGCTCTGGTCGGGTGCTTAAGCACAATCCCTGTGCCTTTGCCTGTGCGTATGCGCGTGTGCGAGCCCCTCCCGACACAGGAGTGAAAAAGTAGTCTGCTGGGACTTGTAGTTGGCAGGTCCTTTTTTCTGCAAAAGGGACAAAGAAGCCTCTGATAAGGCTGGAGTCTCTTCCTTTTGCCTTGTCTTGTCCCTATCCCTGTTGTTCTGTGATTGGGGCCTTCCACATAGCCCTGTTTGCCCCTTACAACACCCTGCACCCTGACAGCTTTTAACAAGATTGCAAAATAATATGAACAGGCCATTACAGCAGCCAAAGAAGAAGTTTACAACTCTAGAATAGCTAAAGCCCTCGCAAGAAATATTCAGAATTCTTAGAGAATTAGAGACCCCCGCCATGCCCCCCACCACCATTAACAAAGACGAGACATGGTGCTCCAATATTCAGAATGCCTTGCGCTTAGGAATGTGCTCACTTCAACAACAATAAACAAGCTGCTGCTCGCCCCCACAACCTTCCACCCATCACCAAAATACACACTGCACCCCCTTCCACTTTAGAGAAGTCTCAGAATTAGAAACAGCCAACATTCTCAGAAATCTAAAACCTTCAAGATGCGAAGGGGACATCTGCCCAACAACCATCATCAGAGATTGCTCAGAAGCCTTAGCCCCCTTCATTATGAAATTAATTAACCCCTCTTTCTCATCAAGCTTGGTCCCAGTCAGCCAAAAAGAATCTTGGGTCCTCCCCCCTATTGAAAATAAACCCTGCTTGGCCCTTCAGCACCAAACAACTACCGCCCTATCACTACAGTAACATTCTTGTTAAAGATGCTGGATAGAGCAGCCTACAACCAGATCCAACTTTACCTTGAAACAAATCACATTTTATGGATGTGTCAATCAGGTTTCCGTCCAAGCCACAACATGGAATCTGCGCTAATATAGCATCCTTCATAGAAGGCAGATCCATGAGTCTTCTCAGACACTGCGAGTGCCCCACCCATCCCCATTCCGTGCAGTATTCCCCAAGGCTCTTGTGTCTCTCCTTCCCACTACAACATTTTCACCAAACCCCATTTGACCTCCTGGATGACATCGACATATCATGTACTAACTATGCTGAGGACACACAAATCCTCCTACCCCTATCAGGTTCCCTACGACAAAGACTCCCACACTATTAATAAAATCTCTTCAACAATCTAGGGCTGGATGGCCACTAACTACCTGCGCTTGAATGACGACAAGACCAAGATACTGTTGGTTGGTTCACCTGCGATGTTGTAGAATCTTAGCCCCCAATTCACCTCCTTCATGATAGATGGAATCCAGATCCCAGGCTCAGCTTCAGTAAAAACATTGGGTGTCAACTTGGATGCCTCCATATCTCTCACTAAACAAGTGAGCGCGGTGGCCTCATCAGCAGCTTACACTGTCAAGCTCATCAACGCAGCGAGACAGTTCCTGATGCCAGAGAGTTGCCTGGCTATTGCCAGAGCTATTATAGGGGCATGATTGGATTATTGTAATGTCCTCTTTGCCGGACCTCCAAACAGAACATCAACAAATCACAGATAATCCAAAACAATGCCTTCTGGGCAGCGCTGAACATTCCTAAAAGAGAACACATTTCAGCAGCCAGTAAAAAGGCTCACTGGCTTCCAATTCGGGAAAGCATTATTTTCAAAACTCTGTCTGTCACCCACAAATGCTTGAGCAACACCGCCTGCTATACCTGTCTTAGGAAATTGAGAAATCAAAGTCTACCAGACCGGTAGGATCTTTCCATGCTCATCGTCTGACCCTACCACAAGTGAAAAGAGCCAATGGTGATGGGGTAAGCTTCCCTGCAGTAGCTGTGAACCACTGGAACACCCTGTCCCCAGAACTAGCAGCAGAGGACTCCTACTGGCCCTTCTGCAAGGCCTTGAAAACATGGCTGTTTGCCTAATGGGCCACTGGTGTCATCCACTATGCCCCAAACACATTCTAAAGTTATCTGCTATTGTAATAACCTGCGCTGAGGTTCTGTATATCGCATTTTGTGGGAGGGTAATATACCTCCTAAGGAAGATGATGTATCATGTAACTGGTTTACAAAGCGCCCTGATGCCCCTGGGCATAGACGCTTTACAAATATAAAAATAAATAAAATAAAGAATTTAGAGTAGCTCAGGGAAAGCAGGGCACTCACACGGCATCCTGTACTCCGGGCACTCGTTGCCTCATACATACAAACAAACATCTTGAACAGCATGCAAATGAGATAGGAAAGGCCACGGAGAGAGGAAAGATATACACATTACAAGAAAGCATGATTGTGGCACAATGAAATCAAGGGCCACTTTATGTGCTATGGTGAAAGATTTCTACCCTGTACACAAGCTTTTACGGACAAGGATTTTTTCAAGTGACCGAGGACACCGAGATGGAATGTCTTGTGATGAGCGTAACAGCAACAACGGCAGAAAAAACATGAGGGGGGTCCCAAAATAATGTAAAGGCTTATAAATGAGGTGCCATTTGACGAATCCTCACTTAATTTTGGAAACTGATAATACATTTAGATAGGAATGTTTTTCCGAAGTTTGGTAGGATTTTGTGAAGAGGGAGCAAAATTAGTGTGGGGGTCCCAAAATAATGTAAAGGCTTATAAATGTGGTGCCATTTGACGAATCTACACAAAGGTTTGCAAAAAGATTATAGATCTAGATTTAGATGTTTTTGTAAAGTCTGAATGGATTTTGTCAAGTGGGGGCTAGGTTATATGACGATTGTATGTGCATACATTTGACACTTTTGAAAAAATAAAACATGGGTGGATTTCCAGCAAACTTGCGTAAGGAGCATTGGCAAGGACCTACAAGCATGGTTTTGCCAATGTGCCAGTGTTTTATTA